>NW_010973062.1:2629527-2788964 GCF_000737465.1 Haliaeetus leucocephalus | reverse complement strand
CGGGCGGGCGGAGGAGCCGGCTCCGGCTGCCGCCGGCGGAGCAGGCGGTTAGCGTAATGCTTTGACAACTCCATCAGCGCAGTCTCAAGGTAGCTGTCAATCAGGATGCATCATTTAATACAACAGCACACTGAGGATTTTCTCCTACGAGCCGCGTGACAGCGGAGCTACAGCTCTATTTATATCAGCGCCCGGTTGTGTTTACAAGGCTGGTGTAATTAGAAAAGATGCAACAGGCAGCGATATTATTCAGATTTCCATTTCGCCGTGCCGCCGCGGCAAGTGCGATCTTGCTGCACGGAGTCACGCTAAATGACAAAAGCGCTATTTTCTTCAGTCTCTGTGCTCAGACAGCACTTCATTTGCAGCTATCTATAATTAGATTAATGGTGTAGTGCCGTACAAAGCGGGCCCACTTCACATCAGATAGCATATGAATTAGGACAAACACTTATTTCAATTCCAGGCAGAGAAAGCAGTGACTGGGGTATTTAGCATACCCTTTATGGTGGAATGAGATGTTAATTGTGTACCATTACCTCTAAACTGCTTGCTTGTTGTATAAATCACTGTGCTAATTGATGCAGAGATAGAAACGTAGCCACAGGCAAGAAAGCGACGGAATGAGAGCTGAAGATGGTGGATAAAGGATTATCGAGTAAAACCATATGGAATGAGGTTCCTTTGAAACCTGCCCACAAGCACTACTACTATGAACTACAGGGGGAAAAGTGCTGCACTGACGCCTAAGGAAAAAAAAAAAGATATCTTTTACATCATCGTTTCGAAACAGAATCTTAGTAGCGAATCCGAGCCAAGCAGAAAACTGAAGAATGAATGTGCGTAATGAACCTCAACACACGCTTCCGAAAGACAAGTACCAGGGTAGGGATGCCTTGGGAATAGTCACCACACTGCCCAGATTTTGGGGGCCTGAGTTGATAAGTAACGCTTGAAAACTATCCAGAGCAGATGTTCCCCTGACCCATCTGTGGACTAGAAATGCAGAGTCTTTATGCAGAAACCGTGCCTGTGTCTCAAAAAAACCCAAACCTCACCACATTCAAGTGGGTACCAGTAAGTTAAATGTCCTGCTAAGGAGGAAAAAGGGAAGCAGCTTCACTCCCCCATAGCAACGACCACACTGATTCTGGCCCGCGCACATACAGAGACAAGAAAATCCCTGAAAACCCCTCTCCACCTACCGCAGAAGAGGAGAATCTCTCAGAAAGAACGAGTAGCTGTGTCAACACCAGGACAAACAAAGCCTGCTTTCTCACAGACAGGTTTTGGAGTTGTCAGTCATCTCTAAAACAGCGTTAGAGCCTTGGGGGCATTCGTAACTGCACTCCCCAGCGCAGATTCTCTCCCCTTATGAGTTTGACCAAACCCTCTGCCCACACTCTCCACCACACAGAGCTGCAGCCTTCTCCTCTCGTGGGACACCTTTTATTCACAAAATAGGTTGGACCATAATACTTTTAGGACCCTTCCCCCTCTGTTACATTCGGCCAAAGCTGATCAACTAAGTCAAAGTTACTGGGAAGTCGGGGGACAGGCACACGACGGATATCCAGCGTGCCTGCCAGAGCCTTGGTTTCTTGGTGAAGGTGGCTAAAAATAGCATTACAAAAGGAAGATGAGCTACAGTGCCATCTTGACCCCCGCATTCAAGGACGAGCCAACTGGGTGACACGCTCACCTTCGAGCCATGCTTCTTTGCCTACGGACAATGCACGTCTGCTTGGCCTAAATATTCTACAGAAGAGTGGCTCTAGTATACAAGCTGGAGCCAACACCACTGCATTCTAAATCTTCTCTCCTCTGCTCCCAAATTATCATATAAACTTTTTTCTTCAGCTTCTTGTTCAGAAAACTTGGTTGAACTTGCACACAACTAAGGCTTAGCTTCATACTTTGATCACTAACAAAATGCCAGGACAAAATGCTAGCAACTGAAATACTACTCAATGTCCTGATCTAAGAAAATATATTCCCCTCGCTCACAACATGATGCTTAAGAGCAAATGCCGACTTTCAGCCACAAGCTCTAAGGTCCCAGCACGGTGAAAGAAACTTCTGAAAAACACAAGGTATCTTCCCTTTGAGTGTTCAACCTCTACTAATCTTCAGCGCTTGATATTGCCTAAGCTTAAAAGAGCAAAGAGAATGCATTATATTTACTAGATATCTCACTGTCCTAAGGTTCATTAAAAAGAACGAGATACGGCATTTTCCAACCTTGTTTTTAACTTTCTTTTTGAACTACTTGTTTTTCCTACATATGGCAGCTAATTGTTACTTGGGGGGTGGGGTGTGTATGGTGTTGCGGTAGTGTTTATCGACCTCAGCTCCCAAAGAAATACACATAACAAATATGTATGTATATGTGTATCCATATATTTAAGGGAGGGCTTGGGGGTGGACAGTTACCCATTACAAACAAGCAGTACTAATGTACAAATTACTGCTTGCTGCAAAAATCAAGTGAATAGCAGAAGAGAATCACCTATGGGCTGACAAAGTGCTTCAATTACTTTGAGAGGAACCTTTACATTATTTTCAACACAATACACCAAACAGGAGTAAGTAGAGTGATGTTAAAGACAGCAGTCACTGTTTTGAAATGACAGTCGAGTTCAACAGTTTAGATTTTGGTCACCAGACATACAAAGCCTGTGGATTATCCTCCTTTACCACTGAAGCTTACAACTTTAAGGAAACACTAGCTATAACTGGCCAACCAAAGGGACCTATGAAATAGAAACAAACGGCAGTAGAAAAAAGCCCTGCGTTGACTACTTTGAAATAACACCTCCCAAGTGTGCGGCTAGTTGACATAAATGGAAACGCATTGAGGAAAAGAGCTGTGAAGCTGTGTAACAGTCCTGCTCCTAATCATTAATCACTTTTTTTAGACCATTTAAACTAGCCCATTAGAGCCTGCAGCAAAATGCCAACACTCCCATCACCTGCATGTCAGCAGTGCTGGTGTTAACAGGAGAAAATATATGGTTTCTATGACTGTGCCCCAGTTCTACAGCATTTGCTACCTTTAATTGAAAAAGGCAGTTAAACACAAGGTAAATCATTCAGTTAGCTAAGCTGTTTAATAACACATAATTGATAATGTCAGTATGTTACAGTGACATAATGCATCACTTTCATCACTCTTATGCTTCAAATACGGTCAACTTATACTTCAAACATTTACTTTATATCTGCTATTTAATGAAAAAGCCAGGGAGAACCGCCTTGAGTACCACGTGTGGAACATACGTACAACACACACTGCTGCCTCAACTCATCTGCGGCTTGGTTAGAAACAGGTTCCTGCCACAACGCTTGCAACTTTGTGCAAATGGTTTAGTTATGTCATTAGCAACTCGCTTTTTGGCTCAAAACACCAGAAGCTCCTACTGGAATAATACATATTTCTCTGATAAGATCTGTTGAAAAAGAGCATGAAAAAATCTGCACAAGAAAAAGCAACTACTTGTTTTCCAAAATGCATCCCAATCCTGCAGCCTTTTGCCTAACTTTTCACATGTAACCAGGCCAACAGTAGCCATCAGGACTTGGGTGTTAGTGTAAGGCCAATCACATGCCTAAGGGTTTACAAAATCATACCCCCTAAATATGGAATATGATCTGGGGTAGGAAAAATATATCTTAGCAGCTATGTACAGATAGTGTGGCTAAACATGACTAACCCCATTATACAATACAGTGGGTTTTAACATGTATTAAAAAAAAAAATTATTTCTACAGGTATTTTAAGTGGGCAAGAACATTTCAACTGCTTATTATATAACAATAAGAATGTAACCACTGACGAGAACCATGCAATTCAGTCTTCATCGTGTAGCAGAGAGCAAGCAAATGGTTGCAAAATGGGATGGGGGTTTGGTTTTGTTTTTTCAAAAAAATAGACACACACACCAAAAAAAAAACCCCAAAACAAACAAAAACACCCCACAAAACCAACCAAAAAAAAAAAAAAAAGCACAACTTTTAGTGACCACTGTTACAGGACGCATGCAGGAAAAGAAGGTGATGGAGCAGACTCTGTGGTAGCAGGCAAGACAAAATGTGCTGCCACTTTGAACCTCCATTCCCTACATATAACTATAATATTTGTTTGCCGTGAGATTTCAATTGTATCATGGACAATATGGCTAGGAAGGCTCAGTATACTGAAAATAAAAATATGCTGCTTCCTAAGTAGCCACTTGCCCTCCTCCTGTTCTTATAATTGGAAAGTAGCTGCAGGAAGTGGTAATGATACCACTACGAGCAAGTCTTCAATCATCTTTCAGAGAGAAGTTTGGTTCAACTGTCGTGGAGTTCACTGTCCGAGGAGAAGAGTTACGCAGACGTCCAACTAATAAAGGTTGCAATGAACTGCACAGGCCACAGCTACAACCAAGTTGTCCGTATGTCTTGCTAAGTTAACTTTGTCAGAGTAACGGATGCTCACAAGCACAAAAAGGAAGCCCATTGATCACGACCTGTGCAAGGCTCACAACCAACCTGTAGACTATGGTCTGACTAGAGACCTGAGTGAGGTATATAAGGTAATGATTTATAAAAAGGAAAAAGCCAACAAAGATGTGTAAAACTATAGTACCAATTACCTAACAACCCAATGCCTGTAGGATACTTACTATTTTTCATCCTCATTCGTTTTGGTTAACTATAAATTTGTAAGTTATTCAGTAAAGTTCAGCAAGAAAGTACTTTTTGAAAAGTACTATCTGATTCGGGGCACAACACATCCCCCTCTAGAAAAAAAAAAACTATTGAGTTGAATTGATTTACAAAAATGTCAAGCAAATGCTGCTTAATTTCTAAACACTGATGTTTTTCCCCCTCTGGGTGGCCATGGAATAATAAATGTTTGACTTCTCTTCCCTTCAAGCTCTGCACTACTTTTGGCACTCACTTAAGCTGAAGAAAAAGCAGATCACAGAGGCCTTTCATTCACTGTGAGGCTACCTACAACCATACAGAACATTTAGATAGATCTTAATTTTCCACTGACGGCAAAAATGGTTTTAGTCTGCACATTTCATAGGGAGAAAATTGCAGAGCAAACTGCATTCTTTCACAGCTAACAAAGTTTTCTAACGGCTGGGCAAGCACTGGTTAGAGCTTGGTCTGTTAATTTGCCTTGGAGTGCTTCCAAATACTACTTGGTTAAGCCACAGCATCTTTCTGGTTTGCTTTGTACAGCAGGTAGCACAATGACACCTACAACTGGAGAAAAACCTGTCTAGGAAGCCAAGGCCTTTTTACAGAGATTTGATTCGGTTTACAAAGCCCTCTGGATTGCAATATGGATTTAGGGAAGTTCACATGTGAAGCCCCTTGAACGCAGGCAAGTCCAGATGCATTTGTACGGCTGTTGCAAACTCAAAATTCAAAGCACGAGGTCTAGCTGGTCATGAGGGGAAGCTGTGAGAAAGGAGTGACTACATGTATGAGAACTCAAGCCATAAACTGTGTGATAATCTCTTCCATACGTCCTCCTGCCAGACACTCTGCTCTCACACCACAGCAATTACATAGCCTGGCAAATGATTTAGGGGGTTTGGTAGCGTTACTGTGCAGGTTAGAGATAGAGAGGCTTTAAATCCTGGATCTGGTTTTGTCCTGGACTTGTTTCTGTCAGTAGTCCCACTGATTTCAGTAAGTTCATGGTATCACCCAAGATCCTTCAGTGAGAACTTTCAATTCAGTAAGAACTAAGTGAGTTGCTACACTGCACATTAATATGGACTTACCTGCCTAGAAAAAAACTGTTTGTTTGAAAAATGAATCCCTCATCCTTACTGTCTTCTTCAGGGTGGGGCTGGTGAAAAACTAGTAAATAATACAGGGAAAGTTGTGCTCTCCTCTTTCATTCCTCAGTTTAAGGAAACTCAGTTTTTATTTCAGATGCAATAAAATTAATGAAAAAGACTGATGGTAAGATTATGAAAATCCACAAAAACTCTATAAATTTTATGATATGTAATAAAACAGGTTTTAATTATGTTTCTTAAGTATTCTGGATACTAAATCATCATGAAAGTCTCAGCAATAGTGCAGCTACAGCACCAGTATTATACCTGTTTTCTACAGTTAAATTTCCAGGGATCATTTCATGGCATTAGGATGGATATCTACATTAGCAATGGATGCACATTCTCTGATCTTTGTAATTCAGAAATACATGCTGCTGCATCTATCAATACTAGCAACACTATTCATGTAGGACTTAAAATGCTCTTTTACGTTACAGACTAGTGCTTTTATAAGTCAAACCTTACATGACAATCTTTGCTAATATCTAAGGGCTAGATCCAATAAAAGACTTACATACAAAAAGCAGGACACTTAGGCAGAAGTGAAGCACCTAAATCCAAAACGGCAATACAAACCCCTGATCATCTGTCACTTAACACTGAAGGTACTTATATTCTATCCTCCTCCCTGGTTCAAAATACACGTTTAGAGTTCTGCTGCTGCACCTCCTCAGAACCAAGTAATACAGCTACTTCATTCTTCAAGCCTAGATGTGACCCAGAAGTCAGGAAAGCAGGGTCCAGTTCTGCTCCAGGGACCATTTTGACATTTTTCTTTCAACTGACATTGCATATCATACATAAAATATTGCAGAGCAGACAGAAAAAAGAAAATAGAAAATTTGAGATCAAATGGATAGCAAAAACTGAAGAAAAAAAACCCCAAACCTCTCAAAGACTAGCCTCTTATTTTCAGCTTTAAGCACTCATGTAGTCAAACACATCCCTTATGTGTGCTGATGAATTGGAGCAGCTATTTCAAAACCAGGCTTATATTTATAAATATTTCACTCACACGCATACAAAGTTAATAATTGCCAAATACACATTAGACAATTTATGACTGAGCTGTCTTAGCCCAAAGCCATAACACTCACATAAGAGGCTCAGGTAAGAAGTGAGTCCTGGGAGTCATTTACCAATGAACAGCAACATTATTCAGTGGATTTGGGACTGGAGATGAAGTGATGAACATTACTGTATGCAATTACGCTTGATAAGGCAGTAGAACGCAATCACCCAAATGAAGATTGGACTAGAGCACCTCAGTTAACAACTCGTAACCACCCCCCCAAAGTTATTAGTGTGTGAGCTTTGGCCACTACTTCATAATTGATTTAACCTCTGTCCTCAGGGCAATATTTTGAAGTTGTTGGTTAAAGTGATTTAGTATTTATTTCCTTAATTAGACTAAGGTTTTGTGAGGCATTCAGAGCACGAAGTGTATTGATCTCCGTATTTTCATCTCCGCTCCTGACTCAATTTTTGACATCACAATTAAAGGATTGCATGAAACTGTTTCAGACGATCCTAATGAAAGCAGTGAAGAAAGCAAGCTAGGAATATTTCTTTAAATGCAAATGAAACTCAAAGATAACGGACTTTGAATAAATATTTTATCAGTCCTACTCTTCACTTCACTGAACAATCATTTTTTTATGCCATGGGAAATATATTTGCAATTGCCGTTTTAGGATTTCTTTTAGAGATGCATGCATTTTATACTTTTCTTCTGTCTTATTATGTATCTAAACTATGTTTATTTCTCACACCAGCATTTTTCTGAGTGTAATCCAACAGAACTATTGCTCAGACAACCTACAGTAGATCCGGACTATTACACTTGCAGCTACTACTGGTTTAGGCCCAAGAGCTATTTTCCAGGGTCACCAGGCTAAGTTCTCTGCTGGTTTAAAAGGTGAAATGCAATTTGTAGCGCACTTATTTCAATCGCTAGAGAACTTGGTCATGTTTCTTTAACTGTGGTTCCTTGCTTCAAAAAACCAAACCCACTATTCACAAGAAACCTGAACTCATTCTCAAGTCTGTTGTTAATCATACAGTGAATTTCTCTACCCCAGGAGAAGACTTGGAGTGATCCACTGGTCACGAGGTGAAAACCAGTCAACTGGAAAGAATTTTAGCAGTGATAACACGGTAGGGTAACACATCCACAGTTCCATACCTATTTTCAACATACCGGTTTATCACACTTGGCATAAATAGCAACCAGAGTGAGTCTGTGTATTGATAATTATATAAACCTGGTGCGGGAACTGGAAAAGAAACTAGGAACAACAAAGAACGCTGCTGAGAAATAAAAATTCCTGAGCATTGCTGTGTAGAGTAAAATGAGGACGAAGAGAAGGAAAGGGTTGTAAGACTGGAAATAACTAATACTGATTTTATCCCTCACAATACTCTCACTACTCAGTATAATGTTAGGAAGAAACATGCAGGTTATCCCAATGCTTTAAAGCTTCCCAGTTTGTCAAATTTGCAGAAATAGAACTGAGATGTTCCACAGTGGGAAAAGATCAAATTTGAACAGATCAGTCTTATTATTTACGAATAAAATTTTAAAGTGAGACACACAGAAACTAGGAAAAAATTTTTTTTCTTTACTTTTCTCTTTTTTTTAAGCTTAAGT
Source organism: Haliaeetus leucocephalus (assembly GCF_000737465.1). Taxonomy (NCBI): domain Eukaryota; kingdom Metazoa; phylum Chordata; class Aves; order Accipitriformes; family Accipitridae; genus Haliaeetus; species Haliaeetus leucocephalus. The sequence continues at coordinate 2,780,465 of NW_010973062.1, read as the reverse complement.
GTATCCAACATGGCTGGAATTTGGCTGACAAGGCAATCCTGCTCTGGGTGCTAAAGGAAGACTTCATCAGTAGATGACTAAAACTGCAACACACGTGACTGAGCAGGGTAGATATATTGAAAGGACAATCAAGATGCAGCTCCATACTTCAAAATGGACTCAGTAATTTAAATATTTACAAATTGACTACAGGGTGCTCAAAGAAGACTGCTCCTGCTATGTAAGGCAGGCCGTTACATAGTCACGGGTTGGAGAAAGGGGATGAGGAAGGAACAAAACTGCTTTTGTGGCTTAAAGGCTAAGGAACGCAGCTGAGGAGAGGAGAAAACTGCCTTCTGGTCTCTGTTCCCAGAGTTATCCAGCTGCCTAGTTTGACACAGGGAAATGGGTTCTGGAAATGGGGACCAGAATCTGCTTTCCCAGCAGAATGGCTTGAGCACTAGGTTTCTCCCTCTACCCCCCTAAGACTTGGCAACTACAATATACTGCAGGGACAGAGCAGATTTTAATTCTGTCATGTGGAAGTCAGCACAGAACGCCTATCTCCAGCCTTCTAGGCGAGCGCTCTCAGCAGCAAGGGGAGCTGCAAAAAGTGAGCATCTCTACCTTCTACCGCTATGACTTTTGAAAAATGTGGCCACAGCTGCTAGGCTTCGGGTTGAACTCAACACTGCCCACTCATGCTAGATGTTTTCTGAAGACTATTCTCCCAGGAGACTTGAAATGAGTTTAAGTACTTTGTTCCAGCAGCACAGTGAAGATAAGTGAATATTTGGTATCTAGTTCCCCAGAGCAGGGTTGCTGAGCAGATGAAGGTACCTTTAGTTAGACAGCTGCGAAACCTATTTTAGGTGTCCTGAGGACACTTAGAAGGTTACTGGATCTTAAGCTTCCTGGATCACTTTCTTTGACTCGGACACCTAAATTGTAATTTAATTTTGCTGTAGGTGCCAAAATAGGCACTTGAGGCCCTCTGGAGCTTTAAGCCCAATGCCTAAAGACATCTGAATATATGATACTGAGATACTGTTGTCAAAAAACAGTATATATAATCATACTGATGCTTATGTCGATTTCTGTAACATTGATTAGTGATAATTATTCATCTACCTTCATTTCTCTATAGATTACTTTCTACACACAAAATTCACTCGAGATGAAACTGTATCCACCAGTTATAGTCACATGGCTCACCACCTCTGCCTCCTTTTCAAATACAGACAACTGTTTTTATTCCTCCAGCTCTTTTGACCTCACCACTGCTTCCAAAAGTGTTGAATTCTGGATAGCTGTTCAACTGGCTACAACTTGGTTGCAAATTATTTGATCTTATCTTAAATATTTGAAATGAGACAAAGGTCACAAGGCACTGGCAGAATTCTCAGTGTCTCCTGTTCTCTTCATATGGTATACGATAATCGATAACTTACTTTCTCACATACTAAGACTTCAAGATTAATTGTACAGCCTATAAAAACAATGTTTGGGGTACACGATCGATGACTAAATCTCAGTTGCATGGTTGCCTGTAATCCAAGAAGGGGTCTGTGTTTCAGAGTTTCATTGCTTTAGCTGCTGCTGTTTAACAACTTTACTGTAATACAGTTAATTATTGTTATAGGGCAATAGATGCAAAGAGCAATTGCGAAGCTATCTCCATGGCTTACTCATGTTTGTGGTAGTTGTACTTATTGCACTTGTCCTTCCTTGCTACTCTTTCCTAGAGCCAATAGCTTGAAAGATGATCAAGCAAAAAGGTATAATCAACACAACTCCCTTCTCCCATTCCTGATTATTTGCTTATCTTGGAAGATAAGGAGTTTTGACAGCAGAGTACATTAGTCAGAATAATATTTGAAGCTTCAAAACCTGCTGACCTACAACATAACCAGGGACCTGGTTTGCTGCAGTCAGTGAAGACTACAGTTCCACTTACAGAGCGTCAGAGGATTTAGTACCAATTGGGATCCTACTTTAAGATCGATTACAGGCATTGGATTTCTCTTCCTCCTTTAATACAAAATAAAAACAAAATGTGTTTACTGCCATTATGGAGGGGTAACCTCGCTAAAGCTTGCAGCTGTAACTTGCCTCATGATATCATATTATTACATGACCTTCACTGTTTATATAGTCGATAGAACATAATTAAATGACTTCATAGAATCAAATTAATTTCTCCTATGCTGTATTCATTTTAAAATAGAATCAATATTATTTACCCTACCTGACAATAATGCCCCGTGCTTCACGTAAGATTGATTCAATACCAGCAGGTAGTTATCAATGAATGCACTTTGCTGTGGTAAATGAACACAATCAATACTAAGAAATGTGAGTTTTCTAGCATATGACTGAATTGTAACTGAAGTGAAGGCTGAGTTTTGTTCAGGTCTTTTTACTTCTTCTTTTAGGTTTCATATAAGGCAAATCTGAATTTCATAGACAGTAACCATCCAGGCAGCACCGCTGCACATTGAACATCATTATCCTCTGACAAAGTTATGCCACACGAGATAGCAGACAGAAAAAAAGGAAAACTCAAGAAAGAAATATCAGAGGTTCTCAGCATTTCTTGAAAAACAAGATTATTTGAACTCTTAAGCATCACACAAGTATCATGTGAAAGACAACTCTGTATTGTGTAGGGCACATTGCATGAATTCCAATCTGTTCTGTTCAAAACAGAGTAAGAAAGAAAAGCTATAGTTCTTGGAAGGATATCCGAAGACATCAGTTTTCATTTCAAAAAAATGTATGAATGTAGTATCAGCTAATATAAGCTAAGAATCATTTTAAGTTATATTACATAAATTAAAAACAAAACTAATGTCAACGAGATTGACATAACTTCTCTGTTAACTTCAAAATGAACTAAAAATAGGGACTTTGGCGAAGTCATTTCTATTTATGGCAATTTTAAAGTAAAACATGTGAAAAGGAGATTTTAAAAGAAATTAAAGATATGGGTGTCTGTAACCACTCCCTTTCAGTGGGAGCTGGTCTTCCGGTTGCTCTTTCTCCCTTATAAAAATGCGTCCTTGAATCCCCACAATCCTTCAGCTTTTTAATCTTTTAAGTCAGTCCTCATTTTTTCCTAGAGTAACTTAACCTAGCTTGCACTACTTCTGATGTCATGCCGCACCAGTCATTTTCCCAGCTACCAAGGTACCGCTCCTTCTTTCTAGCAAGTTCCTCAACTTTACAGGTACTGAGCAATCCTGCTTTTACTTTATAGAAAATTCTAGGAAGTACACTGAAGAAAAGCATTTCCATAGCACACTTGATCTCATGTTTTACTACTGATTTAGTATTCACATATTCTTTGTGTAAGAGCCAAGAAAACAAAAGCAGAATGCTTTAGAATAACATTGGCACATTTTTATGTATTTACTGAGAGAATAAATGCCAATTTTAAATACAAACAGGCTTTATAGTTCACATCTTTCAGAAATCAACTACAACTTCACGGCTTTTTTATACACGCATTTTAAGACTGAAGTTGGCTTTCTTGGAAAAAACTGTGAAATCATGAAAATCTAAAGTAGCTCCTTTCCTTAAAAAAAAAAAAAATTTGATCACATATAACATCTACCATTGTTTTGATGTCAGCTTAAAAAAATACAGCAAGCCAGCATGTGTCATCCATCTTTCCTCCCCATTACCTGCGTTTCATAAAAACATCCTTATGTCAACCATAAACTACCACAATTCTCCCAAAAATAGCACAAATGTTATATCTAGCTTCACAGAATAAAGATGAAACTGAATCGCAATTAACTATCTACGCTTAAAATTATTTCCCCTAAAATATTAAACCACAAGCAGAAGAGAAGCTTCCGTAATTTACATTTCAAGTGCCCATAATGACAAACAGTAATCAATACAACATATGTTCAATGCAGAAGAGCTACTGTAACTGCTGGAGTCCACAAAACTGAAGGTTTGCCAGTGGGGCAGAGAGGCAATTTAACATGTAGCAGTCAACAACAACCACCAAGGAATTCTTTTTCTTTCCTCTGCTGTATTTTCTTTTTGTGTCTATTCCTCCCAGCCTCATTTTCCCAACGTTTGACTATTTAATTTGAAATACTAGTTATTACCTGGCTTTATAATTCCACTAATTAATTTAACGTTCACATCAACAAAGTTACATACAGGGGAAAAAAGACAAATTAAGCTTCCCTATCACAGGCAGAACCTTACTACCCAAACACACAAAGTGCAATCATCATCTGATTCGCTTATATTTACGTTAAACTGTTTCCTTTTTATCACCGAAATTTAATTATTATAAATAATATTTATATGTAATATAAGCATAAAAATCTACACTGTGTATGTACAAATTATATATACATATTTACATAAGTAGATATACACGTAAGAATTTATTCTGTTCTGGCATTTATAAAACCTTTTCTCTTACAGTTATAAGAGTTCTTTCCTGTGCAAGAATGTATTTAGGGGGAGTTAAAAGGAGGGGGGGTTATTATGATCAGCAACATGAAACATGGAACAAAACAAGGCATTTTCTCATTCTCATGCATTTTGAAAGGCATCCTAAAGGAAGTTTTGTTCACACTTTAAAGAGGAACTCTGTTGGTAATGCTCCTGGTAAATTCTAGGCTCTAACAGAAACTTCCTGTAACATCTCACCCAGCTTTATGGGTTCAGGTACCATTGCCATTTTGGATGCTTTAAGGTGTCCCGTCTGGCTTCTGCATGCTGCTCTAGAAAACTACAGGGCACCTGTAGGTCCTGCATTATAGCTGTCAGCTCCCTATAGATGTCTTGGGTAAATTACATGCATGAAAGTTAGATACCAAAGTTTGAACACGGGAACTTCGTCCCCTTGACAGACCAAATGGAGAAGCACATGGAAGAGAATCACCCCGGAAGTACCTGATTCTCTCTACTGACCGAGTAATCTCAGATTGCGATTTATGATTTTTGGCTGCTTCCATTAGGGCAAGCAAAAGTCAGACTGCTCTTCTTTTCAGTTCTGGAAAATGCTGTCCCTGATTCAGGAAACATTAGCAAAAGACACACGAGACAGAAAAACACAACTACACTGTCCTTTAAAAGGAATCACAGCTATGTAGTTTTATCACAGTGAGATAATGGGAACAACACCTTCACAAAAGGCCCTTCTGTGAAAAAAACAGAAATTAGGTGAGTTACTGTTTCATAAATTTGCTGGTAGATGGTTGGGAGGAAGTTTCATAGCTTTCCTCCACGGCAGTTGAGTTTGCTTAAGAGAAAATACAAATAGCTTCCCCGTTTTCTACAGGCAATTTATCTAAAGGAAGACATTACTGGACCTGGAATGTGGAAAGGACCCCGGACTGTGAGGCCAGCAGATAAGGACTCATCCACAAGGTATACACCAAAGACTTTTGCAGAAGAGCTTGTAGGAGCAGGGCAGGAGCTTGGCAGAATGTGAGCATGTGCACACATGGGGAAGGAGAACAGGGCTGAAAGGTGATTATGAGGCGTGATTTTCCTCGAGCTTCTTGGCAGTCCTGGTCATCACCGCAGTATACGTCCTCTCCCTTCAAACAACTGTTTGAAGTGCAGAGGATTTGTCTGAGCGGCACGGTAGCATAAACACACAAGTGGCCATATATTATTTCTGATTTGAGCAATACATCATTTACTCCCTGCTTAATGTGGAATTCCAAACAGGCAAGTTTAATCATTTTAATTTCCAGTTATTTTACCCACTTTACTAATTACCATTACAGCACTGATTAGTTTGTAATAGTTATTCATTAGCTGCAAGTTGAACAAGAGCTGATTTGAGGTAATTGCTTCCTTGACACATTCTGGGGACTAAGTACTTCATAGTCATCAGATAACGACTCTGACGAAATGCACAGTCAATAGCAAAGACTCAGACAATCAGTCGTGAAGCTCTAAAATATTTTCAGAATCACCACTACTTTCCTTCGTGTGGATTATTTGGTAAAACCAGCTTTCCTCCAGCCAGAGTAACCGAGGATGTTACTGTAGATCATAGATTACGGAACAGAAAAACAGACTTTGAGACAGCTCAGTATTATGCCTAACGTACTTTGTCTTGGAGAAAGACTGTATTTTACCTACCTGAGGTCCTCCTTACAGGCCATTACAGTATCTTGTTTCTGGAGAACTGTTGTTTGTCCTTGCACTCAGCCATCTCCTCCTTATCCCATTGATCCTCAGTGACAAAAACGTCTTCTTGATAGACAAAATCACGCATAAGGAGAATATTTCTTGTTTCACTGGCTTGGAATTGTCACGGCTGGAAATACAGGGCATTTCATGGGGAAGACATTGAAAACAGGGCCAGAGGATGTGTCTCTGAGACATCCCCAGGCATCTTCCTCACCCCCCTCAGCACATTTACATGTTTAGTTTTCTCTTGCCATTTTGTTGGGGGCTGCGTTTTGGATCTTGTCTTGAGGAAGCATTGATCAAGCCCCATCATTCTTACTACCTATCATTTAACTGGAAAGCAAATGCAGGATACAACAAGAGATACGCTCCTAGAGACAGGGTATTGATGCCTTTTTCCGCTGAGCCGTAATTTGTTATCCATGGGATATTCTTTTATCCACTTGTGGAAACTCATGGAAATTTCTGACTTTGATGTGGCCAAGTAAACAGGGTGTGCAGCCCTCGGACTCATCCCAGTAAATCTCCATTCGGAGCAAGCTGCTCTAGTGGCTATGTTCCAGATCTTAAATACCAGATGTGATCTCAGGAAAATGTATTACTGGGGAGGAGCGAGTTAAACCCTGATAAAAACTGTCCAGGTTCAACCATCTAAGAGCATGGGTGAAGTGAAGGTACCTCCAGCAGAATTTCCTTGCTTTTACTGCTCAGCTCTCTTCAAAGTCCTGTCACAGTTTTGGCTACAATGGGCTACAAATTGAAGACTGGAACTTTGCAATTCTGTTTCATGATCCTTACCTTAGAGATTGAATGGTTTTGTTTTCAGATCCAGACTATGCCCCCAAAGATGGGAACTCACAGTGAGGGACAAACATGAGGCTTGGAAGGATGGCAGCAACATAACACTACTCCCTCAAATGATTTGAAATGACTCAGAATTAAAAACAATGGAAGAAAACAAAACAGTACCTTAGTTCATAAGCCCAGAACTAGAAAACCTAAGATGTAATTATTTGGGAAACACCCAAGCCTTTTCCTTTAAGCCTTGAGTCATTTCTTTACTCGATGGAACAGAAATACAAAGCACAACATTTAGCAGAAACAAAACAATACAGAAATACCAAAATGGATACAGAACAGGTCAGAAGAACTTCAAACAGGAATGGGGTTTGTTATAGCGAATCATGACACTGAGGACAGATCAAATGACCTCCCAATGTATGTTGTACTCTATGAAACTCTAACAATGCTTGAAAAAAAGTATGTGGTGGGGGAAGATGGAAGTGAAGAATTTACTTTAGATGCCTTTCTTAGCAACTTCTATTTTTACATAATCTGATCTGTCGCCTTTGCTCATCCCCCAAAATAATACCGACACCCTTCTTCCCCTACCAAAGTCACCCCTCCAAGTTCCACAATGAGTTCCATTGATTTTTGAGACATATTGTCAACTACCTAATAATTTAACTGGTGGCACAGCTCTTTCAGTTGAAGCTTCAGTTTCCCAAACAAAAGCTAACCACCTGAGACCACAGAGGACAGGATATGAGCTACTTATAGCAACACTGGACCAGTGAACAAGAATAGCAGGAAAGCTGCTTATTTTATTTTTTTTTTTTTCTCCAGCAAAGGCCTTTGAAGTAAACTATTTATTAAACATTATAATACTCGAAACAAAAATCTTTGAAGGCAGGTTATCCTCCTCTGCACCATGTCCCGTTGTGAATGAATTGCTTCCTCTTCCTTTTTGGATTTTTTTCACTTGTGAAACTGACACTCAAATTGTTCTCTTAAGCTACTTGGGTGAGCCCTCGCCTTTGCCGAGAGGAATAATCCATCCATCAACAAAGGGATCATTAAAAATATTTATAACTCAAACTACTTCAATATCACCGCACTGTAAGCAGCCACCCTGTTCATCAGGCAGTGTTATATAAATACAATAAATAAGTCTATTGTGCACAGAAAAATAGTATCGATTAATAAGTAATGATGCAGCCAGATCATTTGAAACAGAAACAAGCGGTCTAACAGCAAGACTTAATTTTTCACTTTTTTAATTAAAAAAAAGTAAATTCTCCCCACTACCACTGTTACTGATGAGTACACATGGGTTTTCTTTGTTCTTCTGATTAAAACATTTGTCTCTCTCCCTCTCTGTTGTTGAAAGAACTCATTTTTCTCTATAGTATCACCAAGATCATTGGCAGTTTCAAAACCACACTTAGAGAATTGCCTTTTCAAATACACTTATTTGAGCTGCAGAGAGAGAACTGTCACACATTATACTGCATTTGCATCTTTGAAAATGTGGCACTGATGTGCAGTGAAGAAGGGGATTGCTCTGAAACAATCACTCAGAACCATCTGAGCCTGAGAAATTCTCTGGCCAAAGCCTGGGAAATAATCAGAAGTGAACTGAAACTCCCACTGGGCCACCATGCATGCCTGCATAGTAAAGATGACACTGGCAAGCTACAGACAAATTCACATTAAAAAAGGTCTTAATAATCCTCCACTGAGAGAAATAACCTACTCCAAGTGAGAGACAGTGGAGAAACCTAAACTATTGACATCCTGTTTTCTGAAAGATGGAAGAATTTGCAACTTCCACTGATTTGCATGGAAGTAATAGTGATCTACCACCTCTGAAAATCTAATCACAAGAATATGACTCAGAGTTCCTCAGTATTTTCTTAATGAAGGAGCAGACCCAGCCTTATTCACGCAAAATAAGGCACCCTTCACCAAGTAGGCACATTTTGTCCATTTGTTCTGCCTTCTGCTTTCAGGTGCAACCTGGCACGTGATGATCAAGCACTAAGAATTTTGAATCATTTTCTTCCCCATCTCTGAAACATTCGTCCATCTGACAATATATTTCCATTATGTATCATATTTTTGCATTTCACCTTCCACAAACATCTATGAGCAATTTTTAAAACATGTATAAGGAGTTTGGGGTGGGGGTGGGGGTGGTAATCAAAGCAAAGCTCTCCTTACACAAAAAAAGCCTCCAATAAAATGCTTTTTTGGGTATGGAAGTATTCTAGATGCCTCCTACTTGATGTCTGTCACTGCTAACTAGCCTTAATTTATCTGCACTATGTATAAATGTAATAGATTTATACTAGTGAGCAAGTAACTCACTTTGTATTCCCACCAGGCTAAGCTGAAATTCAGTAGACTTACTCAACTCCACGGCACTGACTTTTGACGAACAAAGAATCCATCCTTTAACCATTTTTCTTGCTATTGGAGGGCATCAACATGCCTGTAGCCATGTTATTGTCTCTACCAGAAGGACATAGTGTCAAGAAGCTGGATAAATTACACACACTTGTAAAATTTGTACCAGGGGCAATCACTAAGTTCTGGAGAACTTGGAGGCGGATTCTCTCTGGTGGGAAAAAACAGAGTGTAAGCTCATAATTTGCTGGAGATTTTACAGGCTTTCAATGGAACTGAAGTGCAGACAGGGCTCTGAAAATAAACTGTTATAAATGAAGAAAGATTCCTTGGGCATTCATAATTCTATTTACTTACAAACCCTTATTCACATGCAAATTACTGGGAAAAGCAGTACATAAACTGGAGGGTGTTTCCTATTTTCCTCTAATTGAGCTCACTCAAATAGGTTTTGAGTAGGAAACAAAAACTATAATGACCATACCTAAATGATGGATCAAGATAAAAATGTCTATACAGATCTCAGCTCATAAAAGCAGTCAGTATTTTAAGTGCTCTTTAAGTACATTTAAAGTGCTTTCAAAGATAAGAACATGCCGAATCACACACTTTAGCACTTTCATAAGGGCCTTAAACGTGTCAGCAGCCTCTAGTTCTTTCTACCAGCTCTAAGGTGTAGTTGACAGTCTGGAGTCACTCTTCTGAATGGACAACTTCAGTGGTTCCATTCCCAAATCTTTTAAAAAGGCTAGTAAGTTATTTGGAGAAATTGCTGATTTATTTTGAGCGATGTCAGGAACAGCGATAAGATTAAAACTCTTCAGTTCCTCTGTCAAATTGCTTCGCTTCAAAATTCAGTAAGACCATGAGCCAAAGGGAGAAGGAGGTGGCTGTAGGCTGTTAACTTCCCCAGGACTCTTCCTAGCTGAAGATTTTTCAGCAGTTTCCCTTCACACCTCCAAGTAGAACTGGATCTCATTCATGAATTCCCCCATAACATGCCCCATTTGTTCCAACTGTTTAAATCTGAGCCTGAATTTCAGAGTCAACTCACCCTCTGGCAACACAGTCACAAAGTGAATAAGGAACTTGCAGGGTAAAATGAAAAAATTAATAAAAGATTTCCATGATTTCTCCAAGATCATTCAATTAAGTTTCACAGCAAATTAATTAAATGTTGTATTTGCATAGCAGATTTCAATATATTTTTCATTTACAATGCTGAATTAACTTTTAAAACTTTTTTTGTGTTTTATTTTTGTTACAGAATAAACAAAAAGGTTTTGGCTACTACTTTAAAAAACACTTTTCCAGCCATGCGTTGAGCTGCCAACAAGAGCTGCAGTTTACTTAGCTCATATATTGTATTCCTCAGCACTGCACATTCTGCACTTCTTCAACACTACAAATAGTGGTATGTGTCCTCACATGTCAAAACTTTAAATAAGTTTTGCTCATCTTTCTGATTTTTTTGCAATCCTCACTGAATCAGCTGCAAAGCCAGTGCATGTTCAATAACCACGGTCTGGAACTGCGGTGGTGAGGAAGAAGGCATTCAGGGAAAATCAGAGGGCAAACTGGGGACCGGGCAAAGGTAATTTGCAATTAATAAAGTAGCTATTGGAAAAAAGTTTCATTCATACTTTTAGCTTTGTTGGTTAGATCAATTAGAGATACCCTCCTAGTAATGTAAGCAGAATCTGGGCCTCAATATGCATACACCTTTGCAAAATCCTTTCAAGTGTATGAAAAAGAGCTTTGAAAGAAAGGCAAAACCAGCTCATTACATCATTTTCAGACACTGTTTATATCAGCTAGTGCCATCTCCAAGATTCATAATAGCATGATTTTATTAATTCTCATAAAGCCTGATTTTGCATTCAGGCAGTCAACATGATTTTAAGTGCCAATATCTCAACCTGAAAGTCAGCAAAATATAAAATAACATCAGTAGAATATTAAAATCTCCCACTGAGATAAATAGAAATACGAAGGTTCAGACAGAGCCAAATAGATTAGTGCTTGCTTCCTACTCATTATGTGCTTTCAGCTAGCACAGTACAGTTTTATAATTTGATGGAAAAAAATTATACTTTTTAGCTATTTTCCAGACTGACTTTCTAAGGCTGCTCCTCCCTCTAAAAATGGCATATTATTATTACCCGTAAAACAAAACCATGCCTACACAACAAGCTCAGTTCAATGATGTCCATGTTGCTGCGATATATATTCTTTTCTCAAACCAAGTCTTAGGAGGAACACCAAAACCCGGGGGGGGGAAAAAAAAAAAGCGGGGGGAGGGAAGGGGAAATTGTTCTTTGACATCCTCCTTACTTCAGAACTCATTTGTAGTTCAGAACGGAGTCAAATGTCGTATCAGCAATTAAACTTTGACTTCTGCTAGAGCAATATTAATGTAGAGCGAGTCCCAGAGCAGCATTGCCCAGCCCTGCGCTTGGGGTTAGCTCCAGTGCTAAACAGCACGTTGCTGACCGACACAGGAAATCCCTCTCCTGTTCCTTGAGTTGAACTGAAGGGCTGGCATAAAGAAAACGTCCAAAGTATTAACAGCAACAAAAAATACAGGCTCAGAGCCAGATTTCAAAGGCATTTAGGTGCCTAACTTGCATTAATTTTAGTGGGACTAAGTTGCCTCTGAAAATCTGGCCTTCAGTCTTCACTTTTCTTAAGCCACTCCAGATCCTGCGGCTCTGTCAGGATGTAGAAGCAATTACATTTCACAACTTTGAATCCAACAATATATTTTGGAAATCATTCAAAGTACAGTGCTTTTTTTAACATGAAGTTTCCTTGTCCAATAAAATACACTGGAATTTTATATACTTGGTATTTGCAGGTCTCACTCCTTTTTATTTAGATTGAGGCCAGAAGCTAGTAGTACATTGAAACCGCTAACATCCAAATAAACTCTGCTTTCTTCCTTTAGGTGGGAGAAGTGTTTAATGGATACCAGTGCTTTGACAAATACTTTATAAAGAGTAAAATATACAATTTCAGCTTTACTGAACACTAATGTAATTGCTCCTGAACAAAACCATTGCCTAAAGAATGCTAATCCCAGAAGAAATAATGTAGGTGTTATAGTGCGTATAAAAATCAGAAATTAGCATTTGAGGTGTCCATTCCCATACAACTCCAAAATGAACTCAGCCAAACAAATACCAGCTAGGCTTGTAAAGGAATTCAGTGTAATGAAACACATCGAAAATGAGAAAACCAAATCCTCATTTTGATTCACAAGGCAGATGTGCACACACTTGAGCTAACAAAGTCGATCTGAGAATATTTTAATAAAAATAAACACGGGTAGCTGTAATATCTAAACACAGGTAGCTGTAATTTCTGTTAATGCCAGGCCATTTCATGAGATGATGCTCACACTGCACCGACAGATCATGCTACGTCGCCTCTTCAGAGCAGAAACTGCAAGCCCTCTCCTCACCCGTGACTGGTTTTGTCCCTTGCACTGGTTCCAGCTCCCCAACATCAAGGTACAGGGATGGAGCTTGTAAAAAGGTCTCAGACAAAACTTTATCCCCGTTCCCCACTGAAGGTGCAGCAGGGAACAGGCGAAGAACATGGGTGCTGCCTTCCCCACCCCAACATCATCAGTTGGTCTCATAAAAGAAGCTGTTTTCCTCTGTGGAACTTGCCTCTCTAGTTTATCCCAGTCAGTTGTTTTCCTTTCAGCTTTTAATAACTAGTGATATTATACAAAGAAAACACACTGAAAATACATATATTAGCTCTTTAAACACTCCTTTTTCCCCAACAGAAGAGGGTCTGTGGGCTAGTGCATTAACCTCCTTCATGGTACAATGCACGTTGCCTCTCACAGGGAAGAGCAGAAATCGTGCTGTCTCCCAAGAGCACACTACTTTCTCTCTGACCCTATGAGGCAGTATCCTTCTCTTCCCCAACAGAGTTTCTTCCTCGCTGGCCCCTCAGACCCTTCTAGCTGGCTCACACACTTCTGAAAATCACTCCTTAAGAGAATAACCCACCTCCCTTTAAGCACCTGCTTGAGTAATTTCAGGAAATTTGTTCCTGACTCAGGCTAATCCTTCCTGGCTAGTCATCTTCCCTTTCCTTCCCAACTCACTATTATCCTTTAATTGTTGATTTGATCCCTCATGTCCCAAGTCATCAGGGCTCCTTCCCTACTCCTGTGCTGGACTGGTTCAGCAGGAATCCCTAAGATGGTTAACACCTGGTCAGCCCCGTGTCAGTTTATGAGGAAACCTCATTTCAACTAGAAACGGAAGGCAGCAGTTTTGGCATAGTGATGACAAGGTTTTACTCTTTTTTTAATACCGTACCCTAACAGTTAATGAGGGTTTTTACTCCTTTGCCCTGGTTTAACCTTAGACATGAAACCTGTTGGGGGATGAAACTAAAAAAAAAGTAAAGTAGCTGCATTTTCTTTCATCTTTCTTCTGGAACTCAAACAAAACTACCGCTGATGAACGGCCATTTGTAGCACAGATGTTAATGCAATGCTAAATGAGACAAAAATCACCAATGCAGTTTGCAAGCCTCCCTGTGATGTACGGTCATCAGGCAACACTGAGACCAGCGCTAACGTAAACTGGCTTTGCATAGGCAACTAATACATGTTTCATTATTAATTTCAATGTTCTTATCACACACAGTTGGGTTAATTGAATGTAACAATGATCACATTCCCCCAACCTGTACCAAAAATACAAATGGTCTTTAAAGCCTACACTAGCAACATACAAAGGAAACACTCGAGATGCTTTCACAGATAATTTTACAATCTGTACCTGCAAGGTGAAGTACCTGTTACTGGCAGAACGTATAGAGAGGCCGTCCAGCATATTAAAAAGAACAGTTTAAGCCATCATTTGGCTCAATTCACAACACATTCCAGGAACCCCATAAACAAAGACAACATGTGCAATGTTAACTTTCTCTTTTATGCTGACAGCTTTTTTCTCCCATATAATGACCTTCCTGCACAGTGTGTGTTACCATAAAAAGAAACAGAGCCCAGTAAAATTAGAGGAACTGCTTAATATCAAAACGTTTTATCTGAGGAAGACACCACCGCCAGTGTAAATATAAAAAGCACAAGAATTAAAAAGTATTTGTTTTGCTGTCTCTTCTTTAAGTTTAGATTGTTCAAACAAACCTAGCTAGAGTTTTCAGTTACTCTGCACTAGACAGTCCACCCAAAGGCTGAAACAGTACTCCAGAGTATGTGAACTTGGCTCCAATTTCAGACAATTTTCATCTTCTTTTTTCGACAAAGAGAAAAGTATTTGAATGCTTTGTCTGTAGCCAAGAATTTGGATATGAAAGACACACCAGTAAACAAGTCACCAAAATGGGCCACCACTACACAGACTGTAGTGCATGCTTGTTTTAAAAAAAAAACAACAAAACTTCTCTGGCCCAAAGGACACTGTTTTATTTTACAAGCAGAATGCTAATGTGAAATTTTAGTTAGAGATTATCTCTCTCATCTAAGTACAAAAGAAAAGCTACATGCATTTTTGATAGACAGAGCCTAAGTTTGCTATTTTGTTTGTACAAAGAAAAGTAAAAAGGAAGATAAAACAAGAACCTCACAGCTAGCTGGCTTGGTAAAATGTTGCACCAAACTGAATTACTTTTTTGCCGTTTTATTTGAACTACTACAGACAGCCAACAACCCTTATTCATAGCATTTGTCTTTCTATCAGCATTCCCAGAACGAAAACTGAAACTTTAAAAACATCACTGCTTTGTACCAAATGCACACTAGCTTCCACCATGGCAACTACCCCACAAAACTCAGACAAGGCTAATCCCAGTTCCCGAGGTCTATTATCTTTTATATCAGGGAGGCGTTCAAAACCACTATGGCTGCCTGGCAGCTAAGGCAGATACTGTCCTCGCCCAAAAGAGTTTTAATTTTATCCTCGACCATTTGGCGAAAATACATTTCTGAAAATCAGAGAACGCTCCAGGCAAAAGCTCGCACCGGCGCCAGTACGGAGCTTCTTGCTCCGCAAAGTGGCATATATGAGAACTGAGCAATAGCTGGGCGATGCCAGGGAGACTTCACTGAACATGCCAGTAAAGTCTCCCTAAGCCGGCCAGAAACCCAAGGGAAGGAAATGAGAGTGATTATATACAGCTGAGCAAGCACAGTACAGAGACTCCTAAATCAGTGATATGGTGTTCGCTGCTGGTGTTCTGTGGTAAAAATGTTTACCATCTGTGTTACTCTCTCTTTGTTATGGACACTAATGGAGCCTTCAAACATAAAAGCATGGGGGTGGGGAACAAAAACACAATTAAGCCAAAGTACTTGAAAATCACTTTTAGCTGTATATTACATAAGGAAATCCTGACACTAAATGAAAAATGGATCGAAACCTAAACAGAGCAGTTTCAGGCTAAGCTCAGGAGGGCTGCACAGAGCTGGGTTACTCTGCCCTGGAGGTCTAGTTCTGAGCTATCAGGCACAGACAAATCCTTTAGGTGCTGAGAAGTGGCTCGATTTTGGACACGAGAGCGCGAGGTATATTCCAATAGCTGCTAGGCCTTTCAGCCCCATCCTTACACTGAGCATGCCTGCGGCACTGAGTTTCCTAGGAAGCAGCTGCGTTTGTACAAAGCTTTTCTGCAGGGGAACTTCTCCGCGGCTCATCCCCTGCTGCTGAGAAGCCACGATGGCCTGGAGAGCATGACAGTCTGTAGCGAAGCCAAAAACTAATATACGCCATTCAGTTTGCAGTCGGTGCATAAAACCAAGCATCTGACTCGCTTGTGCTAGACATCTCACACTGCCGTACATGAAAATGGGTGGAAATCACAGCCTGACTTCCATCTCAGACGTTTTTTACTCTGCTCATCAAAATTTATGTAAGGGAAAGGAGTTCCAACGACCTAATATCTCCACTACAACCTCAAGTAGTTGCCTCACTGTGTCTTTTCACAGTCCCTTCCTCCCTCACTACCCAGCACGACACTGCAGGGCATCTATGGTAACAGGAGTCCACCCTGCTTCCTTCAAGCCCAAGGAAGAGAGCTTGGCTCAGGCTCCCCTACTTCCACCCCACACCACTAGCTATCGGGTTGCCTATTCTCCAAACCCAGCACATCCAAATTCTTTGGCAGCCAGTGCCCCATTTCAACCGAGTTGTCAGTAATTTGAGGCTAACTACTGAATTCAGCACGTGCACACACAGCGCAGCCTCACCACAACGCAAGATCATCTGTCAGCAAGAATAAAGCTTTTTCAGATGAGACGTTTCAGGTAAGTTGTTCAATCATTCATGTTACTGATGCCGGTTCAAATGTAATTCTAGCAGAACAGGAGTGGACTTCATGAACCACAAACCAAGCCAGGAAGAAGAAAATCAGAAGTGGAATAGCCGTTTGTTTACTCTACAGCTGGAGTGGCCCACCAGCAGCCTCACAATGCTGGAAGTAGTTCTGGAACCAACTGGTGCCACCTGGAACATGACCAAAACTGAAACACCACACTGGTTTGAAAAATGCCTCGAGAGCTGGCACGAAGTTGGAGAGCTTCCCCAGAGCAGACAGACACCTGAAAATAATACAGCTGAATCAGTCCCAGGCTCAAAAGTCACCACCGCTAATGCATGGTCTCAGCAGATGAACCACTGAGGGTGGATCATTCAGTGACGTGCTCGTGAAAACTCCCTCCTGAATTTCAGGGAACTCATGACTTTTGGTTCCTATGCCTCTCAACAAGTACTCTAGGATTAGAGTTAAAAGAAAAGGGAGAAGGGTAAGACACTGTTTGCCACAAGTAGAGCTGTTTCTGGAGTGCAGCAAATAACAATGTAGGGAAACCTGCGTAGAAATGAGCCAGCAATCATAATCCTAATAATAAAGGAGGAAAACTCCATAACCAAAAGAGCAAAGAACAAACCACCGACCCTTCAGATCATGGAGGGAAATTAATCAGACAGCTTTGATACCATTTTCCTACTTAACTTCCCAGTGAACCCTCATGTTATTAAGGCATGCACCTAAGATTCTCAAAGTCACACACTTCTCCTTCTAATAATTTATCTACCATCTCAAAGAAAAGTGGTGAACTTACATACATCGACAAAAAACATGCATTTACTTTTTAACGTTTAATACTGACATGATTATAAAGTGTTTACTGGGCAGGCAGGTGGGGCAAGTCCTCTGTTTTGTACACAGATTCCCTTTGCTTGACACTTTGCCTCTGATGCTCTGTTTCCTCTGTACCCTACGGATGTTTCTATTAAAATCTTTATTCCTTCACGACACTAATGGTACACTGAGAGTTCAATTCATCTCTGGTGATAATCTCTTCTTAACCTTCTCTACAGCTTCCATCATCGCCTTCTAGATGGGTTTTGACAGGTTAAGAGGCATCAGCCTGCCAAAGCTCTCTACTCGTCTTAAAACCTCTACAACACCACCAGTGCATTCTGCTACGTGCCTATGACTCCACCGCAAGCATCCAGACTTTTTCAGATTAGAAGTGGAGCTTCTGACCTCTCCTCAACTGGGTACTTCTCAGTGCAGTCATACAAGCTCTGGTAAAGAACAATTATTCCCTTTAACACTCAGCATTACTGCAGACCTGGAATTGCTTGTCCTGATTTTCTCCAACTATATTATTTTTGTCTCACTGCCCTGTAAAGCCTTCAGGGACACCCAAGAATTTGCAAAATCACTGAATACACTGTCAAGATGTAGAGTTTGTAAAGATACTCAAAAGCCAACTGGATGAAGCCCTGATGAGCCTGCTCTAATTGACACTGCTTTGAAGGGGCGGGGGGTCGCTTCCAACCTTAAATATTCTATGACTATGACAGTCTTCTCTGGCCTCTCCGAGAGCGTGAGCGTGTCTGAACAGTTACTTCACATGCAACATTGCATTTCAATTTGGCTATTTAAGATAAATTAGGAAACAGTAACATTCTGGGTTTTCACCTTGCCTGCAGCGTGGTGAAAAACATTTTAAGGGTGGAGAAACTCACTGCCTCTCTCGCACCTTGGGATGCTTCCTAACTTCTTGAAAGCATCTTCTACTTTACAGGAAACTTGAGTCCAGTTTGCGCCTTGTCAAAGCCACTGCTTGATGCCATAAACAAGGATATTTCCATTATCACATACTCCTTTTCTAAGTCAATGTGTCAAAACCAGGCTGTGGGACAGATACCTTTCAGAATGTAGCTGTGATCTTCTTGATGCAGTGTCCTGATCTGGCTTAGGTACAGCAACCACATTGGGTTGTTCTGCTTGCTGAGTATTTGTTAAATGTTAACAGTGGGCTTGGAACTTACAAGGCTAAGGGAGGGCTTCCCTGCAGCTCTTTTATAACTATAAGATGAACCTAGGGAGAAAAAAAACAAAATAACACAAAACGCTCACAAAAAAACAAGGAACGCCCGAAGACTTGTAACAGAACACTAATGTAAGTATTTTAAAACTCAAACATCTTTGTTTTTCCTCATATGAAGTCTGACATCAAAGAAAGCAGTAAGTGAGAGTTGGTTCTGAGGGCATGTGAGGAGAAATCGCTCTGAAGTGGGGAGGAGGAGGAGGTAGCAGTGGAAACACAGGACATCACCACAGCTTTCCTACCCACAGGGCTTTATGGCCTCGATGGAATATTCCCGTGTCCCGCTCAGCGCCGCCGTGTCATATGCGCTGAAGCTCTTTGGCACAGGGGCAGTTTGTTTTCACTGTCCTTACAATAGCGCGGGCCTTTCCTTTTCATCCGCATCGCCCTGACCTCCCTTTTCTCCCTCCCTCCCCCCAATCAAACAATTATCATCAGATGCAGGAAGAACCTTGTTGTGGTTCTGCCGCTCATAACACGATTTGCTATGCGAATACTTCCTGCGCACCCTGCCAACATGGCACCTCTCCAAGACATAAGACTGGTGTTTGGGAGATGGTCACACAAGTGTGATACTTCCTACTACAACTGCTCTGCCCTTCACCTTCCTCCGCCTTGCTATGGGCAAGGGCTATAAATATCAAATGGCATGAATGAAATGAAGATGGAGGCTGCCTGTTCGTACCAGTATGAGTGTTTGCAGCAGTGTGGACTGCTGTCCTTCAGATCAGCAGGGATGCACAAGACCCTTGTTAAAACGTCGGTAACATAATTTTCAACGTACTTTACACAGAAAAGAATTCACATGAAACTTTAGTTTCCTAAGGAGTGAAATAAACTGTCTTTTTCTGTGTGGTAAATTCCTCTGTTATTTGCGTAGAGCCTTATATGAACACTGGGGAAAATTTGCAGAGCTTCAAAATATCAACTGAAGGCTAATACAAGATTTTACATGCAATGAATAAACTGGACCCAGACACTGTAAGATACACAATTGGGACAAAGGGGAGACTTTTGTCTTTACAAGAGTCCCTGGTGTTCCCTGTCTGTAATACTTATGTGTTAACTCCAGTAGCTGTATGACTTGCTGATGCACAGCAATTTTTCTGTAGTTTATTCTTATCCTCACGCTTCTCCTAAATGCTACTTACAGAAAAACATAAAGGTTAATGTCAGATTAATAGTAATACCTCTCTTCTTGACCCATGTGTCTTTCTAGCAAAAAGACAAGCATGTCTAAAAAAACCCTGACATGGGAAATGCACAAGAGAAGCAATCTGAGAAAAGATGGAGAAGATAAGTATGGCAGAAAAATCAAAGAAAGGATGACTAGAAAGAAGAAATGAAATATCAGGAGAAAAGATTTGACACAGCATATGACAAAGTAATATAAGGCTTTGGTGATGAAGACAGGAGGACTGAACTTCAAGTATAAGGCAATAAATTCTGTCAAAAGAGACAACACAGCAGCAGATCATTTTAAAGACAGCATGGTTGAACACGTATTTTGCAGTCCATGAAAGGCATCCAGAAAGAGGAACTGAAACCAGTTTTAGTTGAGACAAATGCACAGGCAAGGGTTTCAGTTGTGGGAACAAAAAAGTATGGAAGGCAAGTAAAAGCCAACTGAGCGCATGATGACAGCACTTAAGGGCCCCACACTGGCTTCCTACCTGCTTCAAAGCACCGTGCAGCGCGTTAAGTTTGACCTCTGACATGGTCTGAGAGTCGGCCTTTCCCTCAGTGATGGTCCTAGCTGTAGAGATATTTGAGTTCATAGACAGCCAAAATGCAGTGAAAGGGAAAAGTCAAAAAATTAAGAGTTATTTCATCCGCTGGTGAACTTAGTTACATATCCTACTGTTTACTCATCTTTTGTCACGTATTCCGGTGCTTTAACAATGGAAAAACAAAATTCATTAAGGTAATTTACAGGAATCTCTTTATCTGCACTTAGGATATAACCCACAATAATTATGAGCAGTGTGTGGCAATATTTTCACTATTTAGGAGAGGAAGTGAAAAATACCAAACACATCTAAAATTGCATAAGGGATTTGTGCAGACAGAAGGTAATTACACAAAGTGGACTTTGGCCAAGACTCTCAGAATATGAAGCGATCTCAGAACCTTGTGGAAATTACCATGGGATCTTTAATGATAACTGGGCTAAATCTTCGTTTAAATTGTCCTAAAAAAGATGCCTTCTCTAACAGCACATTGTCCCTTTGCTACACAGATTGACAGCACCATCGTACTCCAAAATTAGATGGCATGTCCAAAACTACAGCACACAAGTGGAAAACCAAAAACAAATAAAGAAAAAAAACCCAAAGCACAGTCATTTAAAAAACAGACCAGGAGTAGACATCTCAAGTGTTTCAGATGCACAGAATTACTTGCTTCCCCCTCTGTCTAATTTATTTCAGATTAGTAAGAGATCCCTTATTTTAGGTCAGTGCTATGACAATAGAAGTATGCCAACGTAACCTTCATTTTATTAATTAGCATTTAGCAAGAAGTTTGTCCTCCTCTAGAAATATTTCCTTCCATAAGGAAGAATAACCTTGAACAGAAGAGAAAACTAAGCCAAGGAGAGGAGAAAAATGAAACTGAAGCTCCCGATAGATTTATATGCCTTTAAAATATATTTATTTACATACCCTTAAAATGTAAATAAAATAGAACTGAGTAAAAAATGACTTCATCTCCCAGAAGCAAGCACAGCACTGTATCTGTATTCATAACTACTCCGGGGAAAACCAACCACAAAGAAAGTCCCTCTTTTACACATGCTTCCTACCATGGACCATGTGCTCATGCAACTCATTGTTTATCTAGTCTGGAAAGAAAAATGCCACGAAAAAGCAATCACAAGGCAGATGGCTGGTTTCACTAATCTGACCCTATTTCTTCCAAGTAAATCTAGTCTACAATAGTGATGCCCTAAATAATCCACCATTCCTATAATACTTAGATTTACATATTTAGGTTAGAAATGCCCAGCATTGCTGGATTAAGATTTTCCCCCAGTAAAACAATGCTTTGTCATAAATTCTACTCCAGGGACCATGCCGATTCTTAAACCAGACGTGTCCACACACTGAAGTGGAAGCACGTTCGCAAAACATTCTTACCAACGCTCACCTCTACAGCTGAAACGCGTTTGGAAGTTTCCTTTTACTCTACTTAAACGCGACCGTAAAGAGTGACAAACGCAAAGATTCTCTCTGTACCCGCCCCCATGATAACAGATGACAAGATGCAGCACAAGCTTCATCTCTTGCTAATTAAACGAATCAATTAAGAGACTATTGTTGCAACTGTGTAACTGCTGTTCTATAGTGGCAATAACAACCCCACGGGGAGGTCTTTTACTACATTAAAATGCTGTCCTCCACAACTCCATTTGATATTATTAGAAACAGTTATTTGCGTCTTGCTGTCATATTAGTAGCAAAGGCAAATTATGGAAATATGCAGACCAGAATGGTCCCAGTATGAGATCAGGTTTGGTTTTCAGCCTCCAAGGGAACAATTGCTGAAATTCCAAAGTTCCCTAAAGTTCTTTAATGGAACTGATAAATCTATCAGCACAGCATCCATTTAGATTCTAGGTAAGGGTCACATATTTGCATACTTTCCTGCTAAGCTGATACAATTCAACTAGATAAATTATCATATTAAGTTTACCCTCCTGAGTTAAACTGATGGAGTTCAAAATTGTTTTCGATGGTTGTCATTAATCGCTGTTACATCCTAAATGCTCACTTTGAAATCTAATTGTGCTGGTGTACCAAGGGTCATATTAATAGCATTTTTAATGTTAAATCTTTGTAAAACATGTTTATTTTACTGATATTACCACTGAAGCCTAGAAGACTAATGAGAAACAAAGTATATTTATTATCAATAAAAACTTCATTTAAAATTTACATTCAGAGACTTAAATTAGCTTTACTAACTTCATGATGCCTTTGTTTCATTAAGGTTCCTGGTTAAGCTTTAAAGCCATATAAATTAATACCTGCTAAACAGTTCTTGGGTATATGCCAAAGTTGCAGCCATCAAAAAGCTGTTTAAAAATGTGGGCTACACATATGTTTATTACTTGGCAGTCGACATCATCTTCAGAAGAAAACACTAGATCTTCACTATGAGGTAACAGTCTTGATACAGTTTAAAAAAGCCCCAACAATACTTCTTTGGCCAAACAAAGCAACTAGTAATTATTTCAACATTGGTGAATCTTAGTCTACCGAAGGAAATCACTTGAGTTACCTTTGGGTAACCTGTCCACTTGTGTTCCAAGAAGTAACAGGCTAACCAAGCAAGTTCAGTCCTTGTCCTTAAAGCATTACTGAGCTCAACACAAAAGAAACTTGTCAAATGAAGTATGGAAAATCAGAAATCCTTATTTTTCCATTTGCTTATTCCCAAGGGATAAAGGGCATAATTTATTACAAGCAAAGACTACTACACAACAGATAGCACACGCACTACAAAATCCACCAACATTAAGGACATTCATGGGAATTCTGACCTGCTTATGACGTCACCACACATTTTTTTTCTCTGCAAATTAAAACTTTCATTGAAAACAAAAGAAAAGGCCAAGATTAAAAATGAAAAAATAAAAAGGAAAACATTAGAATCTAAATGCAATAGCCCATTTCCAGTTTGGTTTTGTAAGAAAGCAAGGCTTGCAATCCAGATTTCTGCCTCTCATTCCCCATCCCCAACTCATTCCATCCAATTATCCCATTTGCACCCACAGACACTGGTTTAACCCGCTGATCAATTTCAACCAAATGTGAAGAAAAGGTAGGTAAGTCCAACTACTTATAAGTATCATAGGAACCATAACTATGTTTCCACAAATCTTCTGAAGAGCACTGGCTATGTTAAGGAAACAACCCATACTCCAGCTGAGGGAAATTTGGCAGCAGCCAGTCGGCCAGCCAGCACATTCACACTGGCCACCCAACAAGCACATATGGAGCTTCAGCTTCACCTTGGCACCACCGGCTCTTGCTCAAGGAGGTCTCAGGCAAAGACTACAAGAAGTTGTTCTGCGGGAACTTGTGGCACTTCTGGTTTCTTTTAAGTCACAGAAGCAAAATTCAGAAAGAACTCCGAGCGCTTTCTTATTTCTTTTTCCAAAGGAATCCTGAGCAAGATTCCCAAAATAATCTAACTGATTTTAGGACGTGGCTTTTGGGAATACTGGTATTTCTAGATCTCTCAGGAGCTTTTCAGTTTGCCCACAGTGGACAGCTTTAATATCTTCGCTATACCTTCCGCTTTAAAAGATATAAATATGTAACAGAACTGAAATGAGAACAGCCTATGTAACTGTGTGACTGTGCCCGATCATCCACGTTAGGTGAGCTGGAACAATTCTCACTGCCAAGTCCTAATGACGGGCCGAAGTATCACTACTTTCACAAGTGAAGTCCTTGGTGCATGAATTATCCACTTCCTGCAGAATACTGCAGCAGCTTGTAGCCAGTCTCCGGATTCTCACCGCCCGTGTTCAAAAGGGACTTGCAGAAGTTAACGCTTCCAGAAGCAACTGCCCATTTTTCCTAGTGACACATTCTGCACTACTGAAATGCCACTGACGAGAGCTCTACTACTAGAAACACTGTGGTTCACGGTGCCTCTGAAACTGGGTGAAAAGAAAAAAATCTATACAGCAGTAGAATTCCCTTTAGATCAGCAGGAACCCTAATCTTAAGGCTTGTGAAAAGGAAGAGTAGAAAAAACATTTAAAAAAGAAGACACTATATTGCAAAATAAACACCTACTGGACTATATTTATTTTCTTGTGGTTAATACTCTACATATTCCAATAAATACAACCTTTGTAACCTCTGCAGGTTTTCAACCAATGTTTGAAATTCTGCATAAATCGTCAGTATCTAGTTGCAGAAGTGCCACATACAGAAAGAAAAGCAGAAAGAAAGAAAACCTGTTAAGAACTGCAATGATTTGTAAGGGTGAAAGAAGCAGGTTGTTAAACATTTGTCATTGTGAGCTAAATCAGACTCATACAGTCAAAGCTTCCATCTTCACTGCTATTTAATTGGTCTTTGTAAGAATGCAGGGAGAAAGAAAAAAGGAGGAGGAAGCTGTCTGGAAGCTGGTGAGATTATATACAGACTGAAAAGTTCCAGGACAATTTGTAAGCCTCAATAATGGACAGAAAGTTGGAAGTTTGCTGTTGAAGCAAAAGCAGACAAGTCACGGCAGGAAGGAGCAGAAAGGGAAATCAGCAGTGAGAAGTAAAGTTCGTATACTGACCTGTAGCTCCTAGGATTATCTTAAATACATAAATGATGTATATGCAATAAGCCAGGAAGCAAAGGCAAAGATTTTGAGGAATGCCTCTATGTAAAGCTCTCCATTTCTGACCAACTTGATAAACAACATACATAACTAATAACCCTGACTGTGTATGAAACATCCTTTTGCCAATCTATCTGGAAGTAGCTACAGAACAATCAAGAAGTCATTAATATTGAGTGATCACTATTGTACAAGAACGTATGCCAACTATGCTAAAAAGCATGGCCAGGGCTTGACAGAGACTAGTTTTCCTAAATCCAGTGTTCTCAACCTGGAGTTTGCAGATGTGGTCACGGCAGTGGGTCTCTGGACTACTTTAAATGGGTCTGCAAAAAGGCTGAAGAACAGCAAGCGTAGCATTAACAAGGCTAATAGCAAACATAAGAGAGCATAAGCCTCCATAGCAAAACTTCAAATGTTTTGTAAATCAAAGGTGCCGAAAGCACTCCATCAGGGATGGACTGAAGCAATGGCAAAACCTCCAGTGAGAAAGCTGGACCAAGAAAATTATGCCATGAAACTCAGAAGCACCTAAAGATGGCTTGATTCTTAGGTCAGAGCAATTCCACTATGTTCCACATGGGTTCCTATACTGTGTTCACCACTGAAGGAACATTGTCAAGTAATACACTGAGCAACATGACTAATATCTGTCACATATATGTTCTTTCATCCTTCCCCAGGGGAAAGAAGTAACTATTTTCCTCTATATCACTGCTCTGATGTTAGAGAACAGAAGATCAAAGAAATGGCATGAATAATGAGCAGAGGATAGTGAAATTTTCCACTGTGGCTGGGGACTCTTCACTGTCTGGGACTGTTTCTTTTGAGGAAAGTGTTCCACTGAGCCAGCAGAGCATCGCTGTCAAGCACGGCCTGCAGCCCAACACTGACAATGACGTTACAGATGCAGCGGAGCCAGGCTACTCACTAGCTGAGCAAACAGACAATATTTCTTTATGCAAAATTCTACACAGAGGCCATTACGCACAGTCTAGAATAAGTTTAATGCTTCCATAATAATCTGTAGTTCTCTATATACTTGTAGCTTTCTTAGTGCTAAAGGCTGTCTGCCCAGACATATTTCATTGCTGAAGTCCTGCTGACAGAGGCGTGAATAACCAGCAAATGATTGGGACCATCAGCAGGCCAACAGAAAACATTCCTCTCACGTAAGAGAACAGAAGGTGGAACGAAGAGACAAGAGACATGACAGAAACTGGAGGCTAACTAGAAAGAGAGAACTGAAGGGTGGACTTTGGTCCTCTGAAAAGACTGCTCAAACATACAGGCTTTTGAACCGCAGAGGCTGAAGCAGAAGTTCTGTGTATAGATCTTAGTATTTTTCTATAGATCTTTACATTTCGATTTCATATAGATCTTTATGTCTAGAGAACAAGTCTTATGAGGAGCGGCTGGGGGAACTGGGGTTGTTTAGCCTGGAGAAAAGGAGGCTGAGGGGAGACCTTGTCAGTCTCTTCTCTCAAGTACAAGTGATGGGACCAGAGAAAACTACCTCAAGTTGCGCCAGGGGAGGTTTAGATTGGATATTAGGAAAAATTTCTTCACCAAAAGGGTTGTCAAGTACTGGAACAGACTGCCCAGGGAAGCAGTTGAGTCACCATCCCTGGAGGTATTTAAAAGACGTGTAGATGTGGTGCTTAAGGACATTGTTTAGTGGTGGACTTGGCAGTGTTAGGTTAACGGTTGGACTGATGATTTTAAAGGTCTCTTCCAACCTAAACAATTCTTTGATTCTATGTTTGTTACAAACCTATTTTTGTGAGCCGCCTATACACAGGAGACAACCCATAAAGGACTGCCTCCTTGTTTTTCCTGCTTTTGGGCATGGTTTTGGACATTAATCTGAAGCATGTATTACCCTGTTTCCTTTTTCTTTGTACAATATATAGCACAATAAGATTCCTTGGTGTTACAGTAATGCTATTAAAAAATACACTATCTGAATAATTCTAGTGTAAAGCCACAGAATAGAAGGACTCCATCAGCACATGATATCTAGTCATCTTCAGTAGAGAGGAAAAATGAGTAAAAACTCATGTAAAATCTCAATTATAGCAATAACCCATGATCTGTTCTGAAATAATTTAATCAGGACTCAAAACGTTATCATACCAGGAAAATTAAACCAAATCAGTGTAGCCTCCTGTTCAACAACTACTTCTTACAGCTAAAAGCTGCTTGCTCCTCAGGCAGAAACACCCTTGTACATCCTCCAATAGCATGAGCAATATCAGATCTGAGACTTATAACCCTCTACCAAAAAACAATTTGGTGAAAATAAGCTATCTAACGCCACTACAATTTGAAGAGAAGAGAAACGCTCAAGCAGCAAAGAATTTCTACTTGTGATCAGAAACAAACAAGAGTATTATTACAAATCCATGTAGACCCCTGAACGATGCTAACAGTGTGCACTGAAAGCTATGATTTCCCCGGGGAAAGCAACATGATTTTTCCCGCTCTCCTCCAAAACAACAGAAACATGCTGCTACACTAACAGAAACATTTGTCCTACTGTCCACGCATTTACCATATGTTATGCAGCAGAATTCATATTAAACTGTTGTCTTTCTGCTGCAATGTAGTTTTCTCTGTCCTTCACCTAGCTAACTGGGACAGCGAGGATGTTTCTAACAGAGAAGCATACCTTTCACTTCTCCAGAGTGTCAGCTGGCTTCCTGAAGCAGGGGCTTGTATTTTATCCAAAACCAGTAGCAGAATTGTTTCTACCATCCAATGTCAACAAATCAAGTGAAGCCATTTATCGAAGCTGATGCCCTCCTGACAAGCCAGGGAGCTGTGCTCCTGATCAGCTGGTTCTAAAAATATGTTCTGATGGACAGGTCAGCGGTGTGTACGCTCAGTAGCACCACGCTGCCTGCCACCACTGAAGTGCCATCAACGTTTGCCCCCATCAAAAGTAACACAGAATGCTCAAAGCTATCCCTAATGTTATCTACTATGAAAAAAAGAGCAGAGCAATAATTTCACAAGCTGTTTATTATGTTGATAAAAAATACATTATAATAATAATGAGCAATCAAGACTTTCTTGCTGCTAAATATTCCTTTCAAACACCTACTATCTTGACTGCACTTCTATTGTTAGCAAAGTTTTAGTAAGAGATATGTAATGGTGAGCCCCAAACGTATTTCTAGGACCCTCATTAAGATGATATTCTTTTCTTTGTTTGAACATTTACATTTGTGTATGTGTACACATACACACGCAGCTACACACATGGAGACTGTGTACCTATACGTGCAGGCAATTTGTAGGCGATATCATTGTAAGGAAAATCCATCCTTCTGCCCCATTACCTAAGCCAAGTGTATTAAGTTGAAATCAGAAGAGTACAAGGATGTTAAAGGAGCAAGGGACAAATTAAATACAGGGACTTAGGGGAAAGGAGAAGGACAGTAGGCTAGAGAAACTGATAGGAACAGAGGTGCAGACTCTGGCTTGGATTCTGTGGGAGAACTGGTATCGGAGCAAACCCTGGGAAGCAGACTTCATTACTGCTTCTCTACCCTGCTTGCTGAAGTTCTCTCTCTGGGTTTGATCAGCAAGAGTTGTGCATAATTTACATTAAATAAAAAATCATGGACAGAGTACTACAGGCTTTTCTGTCCAGTCCTCTTGAGAATTTTAGTTATAATCATATACTTAATTTCCCAAAATAACTAGGATCCGATAAGCGCACACGAGCTAGTCAGTAAGATCTGATATATATTACAATCCATTGGCTGTTTCATCATCAATTTTTTAAAGCTTAAAGCACATCAATACTGTACCCTCTTTTGTCAATTTTTGGTGTCGCACAAGGCCCAGCACAAGAGTTCTAGTCTCTAAGTGAGACTCCGGGGCACTTCTAACATATTAATACGAACTGTTTTCATACCCAACTTAACAACAAATTTAATTTTTAATGTCGCTAAATACACACTTAATCAGAATTTTCTCTGCTACAGCACCCACTTACAGGGGATCGATTAAAATCTTTTCAGTATTATCTTATCAAATTGCATTTATATCTTATCTACTTGGAGTAATTATTTTCTTCTCACACAAAGACTATCAGATCAGTCAGCTAGCAGCAATCTCACATATGCAGGATGCAACTCCAGAGCTGAAGCATCTTTACAAATACAATAGTGCAGAACAAAACTTCTATTTTATGACTTATTTGTAACTGCTGCTCTGCTTGATATTGAATAAGACAAATAAAATATATATGCATGTAGAGAGATATGTTTATAGAAGCAAAAAATATTAGGGGCACTTTTCATCTCTAAAAAACAACATGCAAGTCTACAGGTATTCTTGTTAAGTTTACTCTTACCACGTTATACCTCCCAAAAAATGGCTTCATAGGACTCTTAGAAGAACTAATCACAAGCAAATAGAATGAAAGCATTATCATACGCAATCTTAATCTACTTTTGTCCAAAACATATAGTGCACAGAGACATTAGGACTAAATTCTAAAGGGAACATTTCATTCCTAGGCTTTTGACTGTTAATGTCACTGAGGGAAACCTGTTGGCAGCAATCAGGACAACTCACTTTAGAGGATACTTCAATTTTATCTCATTTTCAGAACTATTTTTAGGTGCATAAGGAACTTGGAAAAATTCACTGACTGCATTTTAATCATCCAAATCATGGAACTGGAAGCTGCTTCAATCACATATATGTTTATAAGCATCCATCACCTAACACAAAACTTTAGTTTCTGTACTATACATGACTGCTCCAGATAATAGCAGATGAAAAAAATCTATTTTATTGAGTAAATTCTGTCTAATGGTATAAAATCTGATCAGGATTTAGGCATACTTCTCTCCAGCAAACAAAATCTGGGAGAACTACACAGCTATGACATTTGGCTAGAGTGAGAAAAGGACAGAACTCTTTGCATTACTAAATAGTCTTTTCATAAGGTACTGACCCACCTCTGGGATGTGAGGGTATGTGGTACAGGTGAAGCAACAGAGGTCAGAAAGTGGAGGTGGTGGGGAAGAGTGGGTTTGATGCTGGCGTGGACCAAACCTGAGTATTTTGCAGTAAGTTTACAAGTCTACAACCAGTTACTCTCAAATCCCTTGTAAATGCAACAGAGGCAGACTTGAATCAATTGACATGTGGAATGCAGATACTGTGCACTGTGCCATGAAAGTTAGCTTCAGAAATTTGCCTCGATTCACCTGTTAAGCTCAGGATATTTACACATAATACTAACCTCCACAAACACAAGTGTCCGATGTGCTGCCAGTGTAATTTGCCTATTTTCTGTTTACGTTATATTCTTCTACCAACATAACTCTTGGTAATAGTTATACATACTTACCACTGTGCCTAGAAACTGAATGCTTGTATCTCCAGAGGCATTCCGAGAAAGCCGCTGAAAAAAAGAGACGTAAAAACTGATTAGAAGTGTCTCTGGAATTTGAAACCTTTCCTTTTTCTGTGTCACATCACTGTAAAGTAATGAAAACTAATTGAGTACACAAATTATACATAAAACAGATAAAATAAAACCCTTTACTTCAACAGCTTCAGTACTAGAAGTCCAATTCATACTTCTGCTCGGATTTTGGGTTTGTTTCAGTCAACTCAATAACATTTAATTTTGAAGAACAATGAAAACAAATATGGCCAAGTACAACACAGAACAACCTTGGACTTGCAGAAAGACAAATTGTCATGAATAATGAGGCTTCTGCCATCTCTAAATGTCTGTGATTCTGTATTGCTGTTACTCACATTTAGTATTATCTTCATTCTCTCCTAATGAGAGACATTTTAATCTCTGTTTAAAATGCAAACCTCCAATGATGTTACTTTGAAAACAGAAGAAAAAAAAAAATGACCTTATGAAATGTCTGGTCACCTACTGTGGTTCAGGAGTTGATTGAAGTTATTAAGCAGTCTTCAAATATTACATTGTCAGTAAGCCACAAGACAATGCAAAAGACAATATGTTATTGATTTAACACAGTATTATCCATAATCTAAATATGCAAAATGTATAAAGAATTCCTTCTTCTTGTGAACTGTCTCCTTCAACGTGAAAAGTTTTTTTCTCCCTTTTTCTTCCTGCTGTTAAATTATAGCACATATAGACCCAAAATCAGGGCCCTAGTCATGGAACAAAGGCCTAATACTTACACAATGCCAGACGTACATACGAGTATAGAAGCACAGATTTGAGAAGGTGAGTATAAATTGCAAACAAAGAGCTGCATGGAGATCTTCAGCATTTTAAAGACAAGGAAGCCTAGGAATAGGGCTGCAAATTATTTTGAGAGATCTTCTAGTCTAGTACCCCCGGCAGAGTCAAAACACACCTGTGTCACTCTCAAACAATGTGTCTAACCCATTCTTAAAGTCTTTCAATTGCAGAGATGTCACAGTCTCCCCTAAGCAATTTATCCCAGTGTTCAGCATTCTTATCATTAGGAAGTTTCTTCCTAATATCTGACTAAAATAACCCTTACTACAACCACAGCACATTAATTATCCTCTTTTTCATCACAAACAAGAAACACACATTACTCCCTTTCTTTTTACAGCTACCTACGGGTATGTGAAGAGCCATTATCACAGCTCCCTTTAGTCTTGTCTTCTCTAGACTGAGAAAGTGCTATACAACAATAGCTAGATATCCCCCAAAACAATTCTAATAGCAATAAATTAAATCCTGGTCCCTTTTCAATAATGGCGCATGTTCCTCAGCTACGCTTTATGAAGTAATAATTACTACGGCCCGAACATGCTTATTTTTTGACTTAACAGGTCACACACTGACACTGCAATCTGTACAATCATATGAAAACAAAGGATGATGTGCCAAAGCCTGACATATTTCAACAATAATGATTAATGGAATGGAAAATATGGGAAATAAAATTTCATACAAAACCTGACGTTTACTTTTATAAAGGAAACAGGAATATACACTTTTCCCACAGTCTAGGATAAACACAATCAGGTTTTGGAAACCACAAAGAAGAACAAAGTACCGGCTGCCTACAATGAATGAACCGCATGCCAAAACAAACAAGTCCCAACCACTTGATAAGCTGTCAGAAAATGGCAAGCCGAAAAAAATTAAAGGATTTAATTTCTTTTTTTCCTGGAATGCCCTCCACCCTCGTTAGAGTTCTGTCACTTATTGTGCTACCCTTTTGTGCGCTTTCAAGGGTCATTAGAGACCTTTTCATGTCCTAATAAAAATTCCATTTTTTTGGCTAATCTCCCCATCACACAGAAAAACACAACCTAAAAAACAAAACAAAACAAAAAAAGAAAAATAGAGCCCTTTTGTCATTTTCTTTAAAGGCTTTCAAAGTAAAGCCAGGTATCTTGACAACTTGACTTATTTTTCACAACTGAAAACCAAATCATTAAAGTATTTCCTCACACAGAGTCTCTTTACTCACAGCTAAATAAGCTAGCATAGCAATAACTAAGCCCTTTCAAAAATAATTTAATAACTAATTTAATAAAGCCAAATATATACGTGTATCAAGAAGGCACCTTCTAAAGCCACAGTCTCAAGACAAGACAAAGATATAAGCAGCCGCCTTCCTGCCCTGACGCTGTCGAAGTGCCCTGGTACCACACTATAGTAAATCCTCACTGCTACTGTTTGCTGTGCCCAAAATACAAAGCATTACATTCAGTTGTCTGTGGCATTAAGAGTCAGCTAAAGCACTAAAATCCATCTCTTGAATTAACCGGCAGTGAGGGAAAAAAAAAAATAAATAACGGGGAAGGTGAGGAAAATAGTTAACAAACAGAGAAGGAAAAGAAATTTCCCTTCTGGGTATATTTCAAAAAACAAAAACAAGAAAGAAAGGTAGAGAAATTCTCCAAGTCACAAAACATATGTTACATCAAGACCAAAAAGAGAACTGCCAGGCTTTTGAGAACCATGTTACAAAAGAAGTCAGCACATTATCATAATTAATGTTTCAAATTACAGTTGTAAATAAATTTCAGCTGTTAGATGTGATTAGATTTTTTGAAGCATATTGAAAGGAGTTATTTCTGTTCCGCTGGTGGGCTTGTGTTTCTGGGATTTGTAAATGTAATTGATGTTTTCAAGAAAATGAAAGGACATGGTTAACAATTATTCTTTTATTTTACACCTCTTTAGAAAAAGGACCAGTCTCCAGTTTCTCTTGTAAAGTTAGATATTTACATATTCTATACCTCATAATAGATGGTTTCATATTGCATGTGATAGCAGGAAAGTAATCAAATAGAGGTAACAAAAAAGAATAGCTAATTATATGCATTGTCATTGTTTTCCTAATAAATTGCAAATTATGTACTAGGAGGTTTACACCAAAAAGCAAGGGAAGTCTACCATTTGAACAAAGACAAAACATCACTGTATGTTTACTTGCCAATACAGTAAAATTACATTGTTGGCATCAATTACATGATCTTAGACATAACCAATGCTCTTCTGGTTGATTCAACTGATAGAGATTCAGACTAACTTTATTAGCATCATTTGAGTTAAAAGTATAGTTTTTCTTCCTTATGAGAAAGTAACAAGATAAATCAAATCTGAAAAAAAAATAAATCACAACTTCAAAAAATCCATCTGCAGTCTCAAAGCTGTCAAATGAGTGTGTTACATAAATATTATATGTATTTTTACACACAGGTTACAGCATGCTATACTGCATATGCTATGTATATACAAACAAAACGCTTATGCACGTAGGTAAAAATAGACAAGCGTATATAATCATACAAAATGCGTTTGATCTTCCTCCTCTATCTTAAGTGTATGCTATACCACAGCCATTTCACAAATAATCGTTTTAATCTGTAAATCCCAGTAAATTACCAGAGGTTAGTGTGATATGACTTTAAATTCTTCTGCTTTGCCATAGAAAATTATTTCCACTTAGTTGGGTACCAATGATCTATTCATCATAAGATGCAGTAGGGTTACAATCAGCTTTGCATTAAGCCTGCAGTAGATGAGCACTTGCAGATAAAAATGGTAACAACCTTTACATGAAGAAGGATAAAGAAGCTCAGCCAAACATAAAATATATATTGTTGAAAGAGATTCTAAACTGACACAGACATTATTAGACAACAAGATCTCAGAGTATTTTCCACAAATCTTCTGGTATCTTGGGCTCTCCAAGCTGGAGGGGAGCAGCTGCAGGGAAGGAATGATACCAAAACAAAGAAACTCCAACAGACCCAAAGCAATTTTTTTGCGTTGCTTACAAATGGAAAAGTAATGTGTCAAGTCAAAATGAATATGAACTGGCAAAGGAAATCATACATGTAAGTTTCTCAAACACATTTACCTTGAACTACTATCTACCACCTTTATTTGTTGAAAGTAAAGCTGGAGACCATTTGTTACAGAAAATGT
The DNA here is from genome assembly GCF_000737465.1 of Haliaeetus leucocephalus. Lineage (NCBI taxonomy): Eukaryota > Metazoa > Chordata > Aves > Accipitriformes > Accipitridae > Haliaeetus > Haliaeetus leucocephalus. The sequence goes on along the minus strand of NW_010973062.1, from coordinate 2,745,939 downwards.
ACAGATTGTCACTTGACCAACATTTTTTCAACTTTTTCAAGCTGTAGCATGACTACATTAACAGTCAGACAACATGTATCAGCCTATACAAAACAAAAAAAAAAACCAACCAAGCCCAGAAAACCTATAGATAGACTATAGATAAAATTTTGAGTGAAACACTGTGTAGTTTCCCAGCATGATGCTGTTTTTCAGAATGCAGAAGTTCTTGCAGCCCCTATTGCTTCATTTCAACTGCCCACTACCAGAAATTCTGAACATCTTATGCCATGAATTTCAAATGGAGAATGCTATCCACCTTTTGGCCAATATTTATAAATTCTTGAAAATTCAACCTGGCAAAATACAGGCCAGAATCATTCCCAGACAGGTCTAATTAAAAAACAAATTATTCCCACAATAGGGAAGTCAGGGGAAAAAAACACAGTATTTTACCTCATAAAGTTATAGCAGATTTATCTGCTAGTACCTCATCTATGAGGTTTTGTGCACGTGAGGGTGCTTGGACATCTGGAAAGCTCCATCATCCAGCTATGTCACTCCATCTTTGGAGTCCCATAGTTGGGTCAGAGAGGAGGAGAAAGCTGCAGAAATAACTGTGACACCATGAAGTCGTCATTTTGTCAAAACGTGAGGATTGGTTTGGCTTTATCAATCTCCTTTTCCCTCTCCTCCTGGAATCTTTGCAGAAAGGAGAATTTAATTTCAGCACTCCCCTTCCACTGTGCAAAATCCCCAACTAGGGATGTGATCCCAGACTACCAGCATGACCAAGCTTTCTTATATGTTGGAGACTGTCTACGTTGCGCTATATGTTCAGATTTGTGCAGCCTCACAAGCATTTCCACTTAGAGGATCAGTCTACTTTTGTCACAACTTAGTGTTCTCCACTGGTGGTGCCATCATTTCCTCCCCTTAGCGCATTAAAGTACAAATGGAAACTTAGCCCAGTTTTGTGCGCTGCTCTACCCTTAGCCATTATCCATTTCAGATCGCACTTTAGAGTAAATGAAGCCTCAGTTAGCTGTTCTTCCTCAGGGCACATCCACATTTTCCAGGTTCTTACAAGGGCAGCAGTCACCCAGTGGGGAATGAGATGATCAAGTCCTGCTACATATGAAGCATTTTGACACGCAAAAGATGTCCAAGACTGGCGTAAATGGTACTACGCTGAAATAGTCCTTCCCTTTAAAAGGAATCCTACCAGGATGCCAACTAAGATACTGGCCTCCGCCAGCACCTATTGCAAGTCCTCTTCCAGGGACTAAATGGAATCTATTCCCAAACAGTACAAATACAGATGTTAAACATAGCATGAATGGCTTACAGGGCATCAATCCTCACAGATAAAGGTGCAGGGGAAGTTCCTAAGAGGCTGAGGCACCATATTATCACTTTTAAAAGAACCATCCTCCTAGTGCCTGTAGACGGCTTGGGAATTTCTGTCCTCCCATAAACAGACAAATGGAAACACAGATCCTTCACAGTATTTCTGTAGGTGGTATCCAATGTTTATGTCACTTGTTACTTCTTTTTGCCAAGCTTTAGACATGCAAATTTTTAATATTAATGCCACTGCAATATTGCTATTACATATACAGAGAGCACCCTCCAAGCATGTCCATGTGCTCCTTTAACCCTCTGAGGTAAGTAGGCATTAAAAAGCAGTGGATGAGAGGCTTTAAAACAAATAAACAAAAAACCCCAACACCACCAACATCCCCCTCACCTCCCAGAAAGACCACTTATTTGGTGTTGGTAAAGAATGAATCTAAACGAGATTTACTCTAGCCCAACAATTCCAGCTATTTACAATTATTTACAACAATCTAGAGTTTAGTCCTCCCTGTGAACTCCTAAATTTTTGCTGTTCTTATGTTAAATCACAAAATTACTAAAACTTTTAGAAACCTTACCCTTGTTTTGACATGCCATAATATGTTTTGCTCTTATAGGAGGACAGTGCGCAGGTAACAAGCTGCCACGTGATTCTAGATCTGGTAACGTTTATGACTGCTCTGAGACAGACCCTTCGCAGGATCCATAGTCCTTTCTCGCTCTTTGATGCCTCTCCTCTTCCTTCCCCTTTGCTCTCTGAATGTGTTACCATGTTCAGGAGAACCATTCCTTGTCTTTCAAGGTTTCAACATCATAAAACTACAATGTCTGTCAACAAATGAATACAATGCTTTGGCCTTTGGACACAAACAGAATCCTTATAGTTATTCATCCTGAATAGTGTCTGTCATTAAAATTTATAGCTCCTTTGGAAAAAAATATGGCATAAGATACTGTGACAACTAACATTATTTGATTAACCCCTGGAGTAGCACAGGATATAACTAATCCCATTAGGTTAAAGAAAGGGAGAAGTTTGTTGTTTGTAGATAGAACTTTGTGGGTGACCTCTCTGAAAAGTGGACAATAAATTCCAAAGGGATTGATTGGGCATAGCAGTTGACCACTCATTTCCTTCCTGGATTTAAAAAAAAAAAAAAAAAAAAAAAAAAAAAAAAAAAAAAAAATTTTCATGAAAGAATCGGGGGTGTGAAAAGGGGGCTGGGGTGTACTTTTTGCTTTTGCTGCTCAATGAAAAAAAAAATTTTAAAAAAGGCAGCAGTAACCTGTAATTTCATGATCTTTTATTTCCTTGAATTTTCCCCTTCCCTTCACACATTCTCCATTGGAACAATGGACAAGACTGCGGAGTCAGCCTTCAGTTAAACCGATTCCACACAAATTGCAGATCGCTCATGAGATTTGGGTACTTGCTATTTAAAGTAGACATTAACACAAATACTCTGGTATGACAGTGAAGGATATCCAATATTTTTAAAGGCTTCATGACTCAGGGGCTGGCCATACTGTTGCTGTATAGGCTATAAGTATATTCAAGTCTCATTTTAAAAAGTAGTAATTTTAACAATTTTGGCAAACACCCATGTCAACGAAGCCATAATAGTAATATTTGTTTTAATATGCATCATCGGCAATTACAGCAAGCAGCACCAAAAAGGCCAGCTTTCATACACCTTCCCTTTCCCTACAACCTTTGGAAATAAAGGAAGTCTCAGTCAGTCCTTAGATCACCCACGATCAAACGATGAAACCTAAGTGGTACAATTACTTATTTTCTTGTACAGAATCTTTCACAAACTCAACAAGTTGAATTATCTAATAATTATCTAAAGTAGATCACTCAGGTCTTTCCAAGCACACCGAGGAGATATGCACTGAATCATGCATGCTGATGAAGTTTCAGAATTTCTTCTAACTATGACTTTTCTCTGCTTCTGTGTCTGGTCCTTTGGGAAGGATCCACCTCCACCCACAAAAACAGCTAAGTTGTTTGCCAAGGGTGACACCAGGACATCAATATCTGTGCTCTAGAACACTGCACAGCTTCAAAGTTTCCTGGCAAAATCTCCTTGTCAAGAGTTTATCTTCCTTGCCCACCCCAGCCATTACCAATCAGAAGTGATAATTCAGTAGGAACAACAGCTCTGTGCTTGGTTTTGGTTACAAAAGCCAAAGGAAATATTTGAAATTTATAATGAGAACAGATAACAAATCAGTGCACACTATTAAGTTATGGTAGAAGTCTAGGTTTTGCCCATGTTTTCAACACAGCACAGTTCTGGTCCCCACAGCTCAGAAAGGAGATAACAGAAATGGAAGATGTTCAGAGAGCAACATAGACATAAAGACAGGCTTCTCCACAAGGAACAGCTCTGCAGCACCGAAAAGGGGCAACTGAGTGAGGATGAGGATACAAGCAGCGTGGACACAGTGGGTAGGGATCAACTGCTCATGGTCTCTTCCAATAGAGGGACTAGGAGGAATTCAAATGAAGTGAAAGGACAGTGCCACAGCAATTATTAGGCGATGATAAGACTGCAATAAGCAACTTGCCAAAATCTATCATTCTCTTTGTGGAACTGCAGGGGAAAGAAGTAACAACAAGAACAGTGCCCTGACCGACACTTATTAATACTTTCCAAAAAATTTTAAAAGTCTGAAACACAGCAAGGCATACTACGCTGTATGCCACAGGCTTTTGTCGTTGTCTTTTACCTGGGATATGAGAGCTTGTTTGTACTTCTCTCAAATGCTACGAGAGCATCAAGTGAGGAGATAAAGATCAGTTTCTCTGTATCATATCCACAGATCATTTCTGGAGTTTCAAGGCTGAGCTCAGTTTTCTCAGATGACCATGGCTGGATGAGCAAACAGGAAAACACAGGCAGCCTGTGTTTCGATACCACTGAATAAAGGAGGGCCATGGACTGATGCCTGGTCCCAAAGCCAAATGGCAATGACTGTCTCAGTCCCACTGCTTAGGTCTACACAGCATGGCATAAATCTGTACCAGGTTTGTCTAGGTCAGCCATAACTGGAACGGGCTGAGACAAAGCCAGGCAGTGAGCTACCAATTAATCAATATGGGCCATCAGGAATCCAGTGCTGGGGCTCACACTCTAGCTTTTCTTTACCCAACAGTATAGCTATTTGGATATAGTACATCCAAATGCCTGCCCCTGTTTGCAAATCATTGTGTCCCTCTTCTAGAGACAACCTAGCAAAAATAATTCTGAAATCGTGGGTAAATGACAACAGCAGAGTGTGCGCAGTAATTGCACAGCACTAAAGAATGGACTGTTGAGCAGTCTTCACGCACACTGCTCACTACAGCTTCCCAAAATCATTTTCAGGGTTTAAGAAAATGAGTGTGCTGAAGTAATGGTACTTTAGACCTGAAACCTGTATAATATATCATTATCACAGATTACATCTGAGATCTCAAAACAGTAAAATATATAAATGTATATATGGGTAATTTTTCTAAAAAAAATTACACGTATGTTTGAAAAAAGTCTCCACAGGGTTGAAGGAAATGAATACTTGGGCATAGGCTTTGTTCTCCTGTCAGACATTTCCCAGAATGTCAGACATTTCCCAGGAACAAAGCCTTCATAACCTACAGCATTTTCATTTTTTCTGTTATTATAGACCAAAATAATAATCAAAAGAAACATGGTATCGGAGAAGCACTTAAATTTGTCATGTCCCAGGATGTAGAATATACTCCTCCTGCTGCAACTGTTGATGCAATAAATAAATTAAATGAAAAAATAATAAGTGATGCCATGATTGAATTCTCCATAACACTGTAAGTAGAGAAAACTCCACTGATACATCTTCATGTATTTCATTCACAAAAATACTTGAAGCTTGCGACTGATGATTTCAGCTTTACAGGATCACGTTTACTAACTCCATTACTCTCTTAATTACACCTTGCTGTGACTGATAAAGACCTTTTTACCATAGAGTTTGGGACATCCGACAGAGTCACAGAACAGTTAGGCTAGAAGAGACCTCTGAAAATCGGGTAGTCATATTCCCTGTTCAAAGCAAGGCTAATGTCAAAGTAATATTGAGCTGCTCAGGACCTTGTCCAGTTGAGTTCTGTCTAGGACCTACAGAGCTTCAGTTCAGCAGAGACCAATCCTCTGAAAGCCAGGAAATTCAAAGAGAAGGCATCGCAAGTGCCATTGTAAAATTGCTTTGCTGAAGCTGCCAAAAGCCACCAAGAGTTTTCCAGGCTCCAGGCAGAATGCCTGCACTACCTTTATAGGGTGGAAGGTTTCATTACATAAACTAGCAGAGCTGTGAAACCAGTGGGAGCCGACAATATGCCAGTGGAAAGGCTGGGTGCATATGATACGATGAAGAGGTACAAAAGTGTTGGCAAAAGTGTTGGCTTAGAATCCTTTTGCTATAGGGAACTGTCTGCAAGTAAATGGTATATAAGGATGGGTTGAGCCTTTGACGATGGGATCAATGAAAGCAGAGCATTTAACAGCACTAAGGAGTCGTAAAATCTGTCCATGTGGTGTTGCTATAGAGCAGCCTCAGCATTTGGATGGTCGGTGGGGTGGTTTTTGAGAACTTGCCCAAATACAAGTAGTGCCAAAGCAAAGAGGGTTTGAAGATCTCCTACATGTTTTTTTCTTGGGCAACCTGCTCTCTCTGCAGATATCTGATCTTCCTGCACAATGTCCCACTAGAAGGCGGTTACTTGCAATCTGACTGTAGTAAGGACAGACTTGCAGTTAGGTTCCAGTCCATCTGCTAGACTTCATGGATTCATTGATTTATCTTGAGGTCCCCTTAGATTCTGGTTCACGTGAGGGAATAAAAGGAGATGTTCAGCTCTATGGAAAAGGCAGCTTATTCTTCCCTTCTCCCCTTCCACCCGCTCCCCAGTTCATATTTACAGGGAGAAGGAAGAGGTCATAGATGATGACTTCTGCAGGCACAGGGCTCACAGAAATCCAGGTTACTTGTACATGGGAGCAGAGACAGAGGGATAAAAACGGCCTCATTGTCCCAAAATATGCCTGCTGCCTATCTTCCAACTGTCGCTACTTTCCAGGATACCATTCTGAACCACTATTCTCCCTTCCAGTTTCAACTGGAGTTCTTACGGTTCTTTTCTACAACTCAACCAACGTCCTCTTTTCCACTCACTCTTCACAGGAATCATTAAGCACCTCATTTATTTATTTTTACTTTAAATATTGCCTGAAAGGCTATATCATATTCAAATCATATTTTTTACATAAATGTATTTTAAATATGTATTTTCAATTAAGTAACAGCCAATCCCTTCAAATCTGAATCCTCAGGAAGACATATTGTAACCACATGCCTCTAGTTACTTCTCTGTTTTTCAGCAAAGGCACGGTCCAAATTCACAATAGCTAGGTCTAAGTCAAATTCTGAGCCACTAACATCTTTGGAAACAGGTAGGGGAAACCGTTTTGGCAAAGTATTTCTGCACACAAAAATTTCATTTGCTTGGTGAACAAAATCCTACACTTCACAACGTGTTAAATTCAGCCTCCCCAAATGAGAGGTAGAGTCTAGTCCTAAGTGGAGAAAATGCTGAGAAACTAGGATTAGCCAAGGAACTACTAAAAAACAACAACAAAAAAAACCATGACGGGATCTGCGTACTTCAAGGAATGCTATGACATCTGCCCACACCCTCATCCCTGAAAACCGTATCTCAGAAACCTCCTGCTCAAACGATCCCAAGTTTTCGTCGGCTCATCGCTTTGTATAGCATCCTATGGATTTCGCAGTAATCCAAAGCAGCGCAAAGATTTCAGAGCCCTCGTGCTGCAGGCAAACGGACCTGCAGTATCCCCCAGGGTTCTGGTCCCTCTATCATCTGGGGACCTGGCCAGGCACTCTGCAGCGCCCATCTGCTGCACACAGATGGGCTTCCTCGCAAAGGAAACAAAAGTGGGAGGGAGGGGGCTGCCACGCATCCTACTTGTGCCCTGATATGCCCTAGACAGACTGTGACCAGGGCATATACCTCTCCTCAGGCACTCAGATGTATTCCCGCATCCCGTACTCTAGAAATAGTCTCCGAAAACCTGGTTTTTAAACTCATAGGCCTTCTTAACTCTGTGGCAGAGTTGGCGCTCTGCTTTGCTCTAATACACATTGAGCCTTCAGCAGAGGAGTGGAAATACGGCAGCACGCTTAATTACTTATTTTTAAGTGTGCGACAGATATGCAACAATTTGAATGTCTAGACTATAATTTACATAAATACATTTTAAACCAAAACATTTTAAAATTATTTATTTCCTGCTTCTATGCTTAAGTGCTTTGCTGGATTGGGGCCAGACTGCAGGATCGAGCCGAAGGTGCATAAATCAAACCTTCAAAGAAATACAATGTTCACAAAGACTGTATTTGGTTGAGCAAATTTAGAAGAATGAAACCAACTATGAAGAGAAATTAGATTGGCTGAAAATTAATAAAGCACAGCTGGAATTATTCGATTCATCCATATTTGTTGCTTAAATGGCTCTAGGGCTAAGTCTTGCTGAAAGAAGATACTTCAAGACTTAGGGGTCAATTGCTTTTGGAGACAAATTGACCTATAGGAATACACTTGTCTAATTTGGTTCTTGCAGTGGGGCAAGTCTGCAGAAATATATAACCAAAAAACCAATTTAGATTCCAGTGAGTGGATATCAGAGGTCAAGTTTAAGGTTCCCATAAATTTACATATATACACTAAAAGATTAATAACTTTTCAAGCTACTGGGTTTCTTTGCTAAAAGCAAAGACTTATAGATAAAATCTGAGAAAGAAACAACATATGTGCTTACTCCACATTCTGTTGGATAGATAGCGTGCAGCCAGCTTATTGCTTGTTGCTGTGGCTAGCCCTGCAGTATTTCATACAGTTTGGTCATACTCAGGGAGTGCAAGTAACACTATTGCTGGCTCAGCTCCTAGAAGAAAGCATGTGCAGTTCTCATGATCATTAATTTTTAAACTAATTTTATGTGCCAGTTCTAATATTACACTTTTAGTTAACTGGTCTTACTACTATTAGTTATACTCCAAGTTCTGTATCCAGCCATAAAGTTGTTATATAGTTTGCAATGAGGCCTTCTGAATATGGTTATCCATTCTAAATATAATGCTTTTCTCCTAGGCAGATTTTATGTATTCATACATCAGTATTGTCTCCTACTCAAAATTAGGAATGTACTTTATAAAACAGTACCAAAATGGACCAGTATTAAAATATAAAAATACACTTTAAAATAAAAAATTATTTTAGATATACACAAGCCCTGAGGCGGGCATTAAGCTTCCAAGCAATCTACAAAACTTAAGTCCATAATTTACCTGGGCACGCAATGAATATTTCACTCTCCGTCAATACTAACCTTGAAAGATACAATATTTTTTATTTTCAAGTTGCAGTCTTATAATTCAGTCAAAGCAAAGACAGTATTTCCAGTTGGGTAATTTATCAGGAGTGAAAATGAAAAAATAAATTCACACATTTCACCGTAAATTATCAGAAGTCTGACCACTGTATCACTGATAAATGTATAGGAAAGAGATATTGTTGTATGTAGAAAGATATTTTCAATAACTCTAAAAGTTCTGATTTTTTTTTTTCTCCTTTCACTATTACCAGGATCAATGGGTATTTATAAATAAAGGATTTGTCAACAAATATATAAATCCTGACTGGCATTGCCTTCAGAAAATTTACAAGGCAGTTAAAGGCACACCTTTTTGTTTGGAGTTGATTTCAAACACACTAGTGGCCAGAAGGAAAGAATATACAACTATATTAATCTTTTTGGTCCTCTTTTCTTAGAGCCACACAAGTTTGGGGTGTTTTCTACATTTTTCTTCTCAAATCATGGAACTAATCATATTTCATAAAAGCATATTAAAAAAACACATTACATGGGAGATGCACTGGCCTGTGACATTCAAATTGCAAAGGCCCAAAAGGGGAAAAAAAAAAAAAAAAAATCACAGGATCCAAACACAAGGAATAATTTTACTGCAGGATCCCATGTGGGTTTTGGTTGGTTTTTCGAGTCTATTCGGTTTTTAGTTTGGTTTGGCGGGGGGTGGTGGTGGTGCAGTAATCCATTCTTTATTTCTTAAGTGATTAAGAAACTGTATCTCCTTACAGCCATTAAGTAAAGAGATCCTAGAAACTGGGATAAATTTCTGTCTAAAACAAGCAAGTTCTCTTTAAAAGAAAGATATTCCAAACTCTAGATAAGTAACTTTGAGACAAGTTCACTCCACTGAAGCTCTGGATGTATTCAAAGCAGAAAGATTATGTTATTCACACGTCGTCACATCATTTTTAGGATGCAGCAAGTTTAGACCCCACATATCAGTATTATTTGGATACCCAAAGGCTCGTGGTTATCTCAGCTCTACAAATGAAGCGTTGGTGAGTTTACCTGGATAGTCCTCTGAGTGCCATCAATGGTGACAGACAATAAGGGTGAAGCCAGGTTCCACTCGCTGGTCACGTTTAGTTTCATCCCATCAACTTCCACCTGTTGTGACACCAAACAAGGCTGTTACTATGAAGACAGACAGAAAACTGATCTCAAGTTCATTACTGCATACAAAGCAGCAACCATTTTAAAACAGATGGCTCCCAAACAACCTGTCATGTTTACTGCTTCTGCCATAAAAGACAGGGTCCAACAACAGAGTCTTCCAGCTATCTCTGGGGAGAGGTGAAGGACCTGTGAACAGCTGCCTCCGAGTAGCAAGGTTTCAAGTGATTTCCAGCAAGTAACAAACAGCCATCCAACTTTTAAACCTATCTGGACATGCTACATTTACTGCAATTAGACAAGTAATGCATATAAATTCCAGTGACACCTTGCAACCCACACAACAGGGCTTGCATATAATATTCTCTCCAAGGACCAAGGAAGAACTTTTCCTATGCTTCTAATGAAGGGTTTTGCATTGTTATCTTAATTAATACGAGGCAGTAATTAATTCTTCGGTGCTTTGCCTCAAAGTCTAGAAAAACTTTGCAAATTCTGTCATGTTTTCTTCCAATATACAGTTGATCAGAGGAATAAAATTTCTGATTTGAATGCCAGTATGTTTATCCAGAAAGAATTCTTTTTTTAAATTATCCCATAATCTTTATACAAAAATATTTCTAGGTAAAGAGCAAAAATTCTGAGTTCTGAGGAAAGTGTAGATCAGAGTAGCTGTAATGACACTTCTGACATTCTTCTATGTATAATACTGTTTAAAAATACACATCACACATTCAACACTAAGAGCCTCAGAGGAAGAGCTGGATTATGGAAAAAAAATACTGTACATGGACTAATATAATTAATCATTAATATTTGTGGCTTGTTTCGAACACTCATCATGCTATCCAAGGTAGGTAAATATGATTTCAGTTACATATTTTACTATAAACAGAAGAAAAATCATCATGGTTGGTGATTTCCTTCCTCTCTCAAAACCTCCAAAATATTTTCAATCAGTAAATTACAGACAATATTGATAATGACACAAATATTGCACACATTCTCAGTAAACTAGAGGAAAATTACTGCATTTAGAATAAAAGCTGAGCCCACATTTTGCAAAATAAAACTTATAAAGCCTACTCTTTTAGATCTCAGACTAATCATTATTTCATCTTATAATAAGAACAGGCAACTGTAATCCTAGTGTAACTTAAAAAGAAATCCATAACACAGAAGTGCAGAGGAGCAATGTGTAATCTGACAATTTTATTTCAGTTAAGAAGAAAAAGCTCTGGCTTAAAAAACCTCTAGTTCTATAGACTTTAGTTTAGAACTCAAAATCGGTCTTAGTGATACAATCTACTCAATTTCTACGGCTTTAACTATAAATAAAGTTACATGTAAAGAACAAGAAGAAAAACAAGTCATTTATAATGGTTCAGCAATAGGCCAGATTAGCTGGCATGCTTTAGGTACTTTACACTGCTCCAGTGATGCAAACCAGCCATAAACCTGGCTTGAGTTAAACCAGACCTGCAGCTGGTTTGCATTGCCAGAGCACCGCAAAGCAGCTGGAACACAGCGGTGAACCTCGCCCGCTCTCAGCAAACCTGAATCAGCAAATACTGTCTTTATTGAGAACAGCAGAAACATCTGAAAAAGACTTTCCAAATGGAGAAAAGCAATTCCAGTGCTCTGTCTCAGCCCTCTTTGATTACCAATTGAACTTTCGTAAGGCAATTCTTTAAAAAGCTGTCTGTCACTATCGTTATAACCAAAGAAAGACTGTCTGCACTGGAGCCTCCGCCTGAAAACATCATTTACCATGTTTCTCCGGGAAGAAGGGGAGATGGTATGAAAGCATACCAGGCTCCTGACCACCAAAAATAACTTCAACTGTACGCTGTGCTTGTTGCACCGCGGGATTTACACACAGCCTCACAGAAAATCTATAGTCGATATCTATAGTCCTAGTGAAGGCTGTTCCAGTGGCAAGATGCAAGTCAATACCTCCACAACAAACTCAATTTAATCATTAGCTCTTTTGTCACTGTACAGATGAACAAAAGAGAAGTAAACCAAGTGTGTCACAGTGGTAAATGACCTGTTTAAAATCCCTCACAAAGGTCTATACAAGTCTAGCCATCACTGATTCCAGATTACGTTAGTATCGAAAAATTTCTGGTGGAAACCACCCTGAAAGAAGAGATGCAAGCAGCCAGATGGTAGGTCTAAACAAACCGTGGCACTCTAGGAATACTATGGCTGCTCACATGCAATAGAAAAACCAGCAGACAATATATTGCCTCTATGATGTTTTCCCCATTCAAGAAAGAATAAAGGGCTAGAGCGGGGTGGGTGGTGTTATTTGAACCAATGCATACCCCAGTAAACTGCAGCAGTCTTCTCACAGAATGGAGCTACAGGTTCTTAGCTGCTTTCACCTAGGTCTCACCACAGTATGTGCAACTGGGGAAGATGATGTGAAGCTAAGAGGATCACAAAGAAGTTGGCTATTTCTGCTCCAATAGGTAGGATGACAAAAACAGGAGGTCAAGCCATCAGAGAAAATTAACAGGAACTGAGGGTAAGAGATTTTACCATGTAGTGGGCATGTTACTTTCACTACAAACAAGGGGAAAGCAGGCAGGGGAGGGAACAAAAAAAAAAAAAAGACCCAAACACCAGATGGGGGTTGTAATCAAACCAGTGTTTTAGCTAATAGAGCAAATCTTCCTTCCACAGCTCTGCAGCCAACAGCCTAGTATGGTTAGTTGGCGGAGGCAGGGGAATAGATAAGATGTTCAAAGGACTTGTCAAAAGCTTGCATTTGCCTTCATTCCTCCTTTAGCAATGGATATGATAATAGAACCTAACAAATACTGCAATAAAACCAGGGGCTTTTTGCTTTAGTCTTGGGGGTGGTAGGGGGGGTGAAGGGGGACACGAGGACGACTACTAAAGAATTACGTTGACTATTTCCTGTTTTATTTTGTTTCTGGGCTCATAAGACAGCCAGGAATGAATCAGCACTCAACGGATACCAACACTTCAACTGCAGGGAGGAGATCCCAGTCCAGTCACTCACGCAGTGGGCCACATTGTACTTTACACCACAGCTATATAGTCTACCTTGTAGTAGCTAGTAGTCCTCAGCTACTCAGTTCCAAGTGTATGCATGTGTGTGTATGCATGCATATGCACATCATGTTGTGTTGCATGGGGGAATTACCCTATAGTAACTATGGCTGTTTAAACCATTGCTACAATACATCGATGTGGTGTGGTAGTGGTGGATTTTTTTTTTTTTAAATAGGATTGTTTGTCCCTGTGTAAGGGCATAAAAGATAAAAGCAGCCGTGGTCCTCCTTTACAATTATTTCCAATTCAAAAGCTATTGTAAATTAGGTCTCAGAAAGAAGAATGACAAGTCCAAGGCATGATGCTAGAAAAAGGTCAACGGCTTACTCTACTGTCACAACTTTGCAGACTTTTGCTGGCATGCACCTGAACTACACAAGTAGCAGCCCCTTCACCTCTTGTGGACTGAGCTCCTGATGTTCAGCATGATAGGTACCAGCTAACCAATAGTGCTAAGAGCTGCAAAGCATAATCTGCATTCAGTTTCCTTTAGAGAACATCATTTGGCATTCTATATGCATGTCAGGCAATTAAAGGAGGCAGCACAAGCCTGAGTGTTATAGCCCTGTTAATTTACTAATGCAGAGTCTCGCATACATCTGGCACATGTCACTTCTTTTCTCCTGGAAATGAAGGTGGTTTTCCAGGAGACTGGAGGGCAGCTCAAGCATTTGTTTCCTGCCTGATGCTTCAAAATATTATGCCTGAAGTTCCTCATGCCAGCCTTGAGCCTGACTAACTTAAGTCTGCTGACTTAATCCCATGGTTCCAATTTTGCCTTCCAGCATGATGTTTAACTCGATGCTTTTGGTTTAACTCCTGGCCTAAAGAGTCCTGGCCCTAACTACTGGTCATGCCACCCCTACCCTAATTCCTTACACTCCTTAATTCTACCTCTTGCTATAACAGAACTGATAGCATTCCCTAGTCAATCAGATCAATCAAACGAAAAGTCATCCTCTGCAGACCTGCCTTGCTGAAATCTTTGTCTGGTCAAGACAGCTGCCCATGAAGATGTTACCTTTCAGGAAGACAGACATTACTATTCACCAGAGACTTATGAATATTCTGTGTCATAGACTCCAATCCCTTCAACTGGCATTAATTTAGCTGTAAATCTAAGGCACATCCAGTGGGCAGCAAGACTCTACAAACTGAAACCTTAAAATCAACCTGCAAGGAAGGAACAATGGCAGCAAGCAATGCTGTTGTAAACATGAGGTAGCATACATGTTTAAGGACTTTACTCAAGCCTGCACGAAGTAAAGATGGCCTCTTCTCTGGGAAAAGTAACTGTCTCGGGCAGAAGCCTCTTCACCTCCATTACTGCTGAACACCACCACCCATGCCAAAACAGCAAGGAGATTCTTTTCATTTTTATGAGTCAGATAAGGGATAGGTATTGCTTCTTGTGCAGAAGAGGGGGCGGGCGGAGGATTCATAGCATGGTGTGGCAATAGAAGGTCCAGCTGTAGGCAGCAGTATTCAGTAACAGTTAGTCCACAGTGATCTCAGACTAAGCCAAACCGAGTTGGACAAAGTGGCTTTTGGTTCCCAAACAGTCTTCACAAAATTCCTGAAATTCCCATCTAATCTACTGTCCAGCTAATGGAGCAGCACATGGAATAGAAAAGGGAAGTGAAGACTGTCCTGTGCCAAAGCTATGATCCCTTACCTTTTGCAGTCCCATGTATGCTTAGGAATGAGAGCAAAGTCTTTATGGGGGGGCTCATGAGTCTAGGGCTTCCTTTAGAAGCGCAATGCATAAAAGCCCAGGCATTTTGTAAAATATTTTGCTAGTCCTCAATGTTAAAAAAAAAAAAACAACCAACAACCTCTTTCCCAGTCAGCAGGAGAGCTCAAACACTATCTTGCATCTCTCAATATTCCCAAAGCTAATCATCACAACACACTTGCTTATCATGAAAATTACCAGCCACCTGGAGCCTGTAAGCACTCGTGGTCATTTGCAGAGTTCTCTTGGCAATTATTGGGTCTTCCTATACAATTTTATCCAACTCACCCACATTGTCTTTAAGTACCTTGAATAAAAAAGGAGTCATATCTGCTACATTAGGAAATAGTATCAACCAAATAGCACTTCACATGTTGTCATTCAAAGAGATGTGATGCAAATGTCACAGATGCAAGGAAATGTCATGCAAAGAAACCCATAAAGATTTCCCATGTAGGCAATTCTTATTAGTTAAGCTCCTTCTTCTTGTATATGCTTTTTCTCCTGTTCTTTGGACTGTATTTGCCAGTGACCCAGGGTCTGACTACCCATTAAGAGTTTGACATTTTTCAGGGTCATGTCATGGAAGAGGTGACAGAGTGTACTCTTGTCAAGCTTACTGACGGCACAAAACTGGGGCAAACAGTTAACACTCCCTAGGGCAGGGCTGCCATCCAGAGGGGCCTAGACAGGCAAGAGGAAGGGGCTAATGGAAATTTTGTGAAATTCAAGACAAATGGTTAAGTCCAGCATGTGGGAAGGAAAAGCCCATTGCAATGATACAGGCTGCGACCTGACTGGCTGGGGAGCAGCTCTGTGGAGGACTTGGAGATGTGGGCAGACACGTCCGCTGGACATGAATGAGTCAACAGCATGCCCTAGCAGCAAAGGCGGCTAACAGTGTCCTGTGGTCTGTTAACAAAAGTATAGTCTCCTGATAAAAAGGGAAGTGATTAGACCCCTCTGCTCAAAACTCAGACCACGTCTACATACCGTGTCCACGAGAAAGACATTGACTTTGTTTAGTTATACAAAGTTCCCATTAGCCCATTCCTCTTGCCTGTCTAGGTCCCACTGGGTGGCAGCATTGCCTGTGACTGTATTGAGCAGCTTCCCCAGTTCTATGTCTTCTGTAAACTTTATGACCGTGCACTCCCATTGCCTCCTCCA
Organism: Haliaeetus leucocephalus; assembly: GCF_000737465.1. NCBI lineage: Eukaryota > Metazoa > Chordata > Aves > Accipitriformes > Accipitridae > Haliaeetus > Haliaeetus leucocephalus. Next base: position 2,730,024 of record NW_010973062.1, on the reverse strand, counting down.
GGTCATTGATGAGGTTGTTGAACAGGACTGGTCACAATACAGACCCTTGCAGACCCCTGGTGACTTCTGAGTAGAGTACAACCCATTAAACATGACTCACTGAGCCTGACCACTCAACTGGCTTTTTATCCATCTGGTTGTGTAAGATGGTGTCAAAAAACTCGCTAAAGTCAAGGTAAATGACATTCACTGCTCTCCCCCAGTCCACAAATCCTGTCAATTGATCATAGAAGGCTGTCAGGTTGATCAGCCCTCAGTAAATTCATGCTGGCTGTTACCTATCACCTTCTTTATGTGCCCAGAAATGTGCTCCAAGAGGACTCACCTTATGAACTTCCCAGGGATTGGAGTGAGGCTGACCAGGCTGTAGTTCCATGGTATTTGCTTTTGGCCTTTTCTGAAGACTGGTGCAACATTTGCTTTTCTCCAGTAAAGAGGGACCTCCCTCAACTTTCATGACATGACCTTTCAAAGGTACAGAGTGCAGTCTCGCTACCACATCAGTCAGCTCTCTCGGCGCTCTTGGATGCAGTCTGGCTGATTCCATGGATTTCCATGCGTTTCCAACTCTCCCAATCACCAACTTGATCTGCTTCTGCCTCCTCCCTAAACTCTTTCACTAATAACAGCGGTCTGGGAGACCTTGCTGATGAAGACTGAAACAAAGAAGTCACTAGAAGTCTCGGGCTTAACTGCGTCTGTTGTTACCAAATCACTTGTAATCCCTTTGTTGATGCAGCATTTCCCCTTTTCAGCTTTTTATTACTAATGCAGTGGTAGAAGCTCTTCTTGTTGCTTCTAACATTCCTTGCAACTGTCAAGGTAAGCTCTGGCTTTCCTAACACCAACCCTCCATGCCTGGACAATTTTTCTAAATTCCTCCTTTGTATCCTGTCTCTGCTTCCACCTCTCAGATACTGCCTTTTTGCACTGGAGCTCTGCCATTATACCTGTTCTTAATGAAGCGTTTTTCCTGATAAAGGTGCTTACTTTCCAGAGTATTCTTGCACTTAGAGGATGCTGTCCTTAAAGACCTGCCAGCTTTTCTGAGCTCTTTTGCTCTTCAGAACTGTCTCCCATGGAACTCTCCCTACCTGCTAAATAAATAAAGAATAACCTGAAGTCCACTAGCCTGAAGTCCAGGGTCTGTACCCTGCTAATCTTGTTCCTCACTTCCTTCAGGATTCTGAACACCAACCCTTTATTTTGTGGTTGCCACAGCCCAGGCAGTCATTATCATATCTTCAACCTTGACAGTGAATAGCAGATGTGGCTCTGTCAACACCAGTTTACCCATCCAGTAGCAGCATCAACCAGTTATCCCAAACACCCTTCAGAAACCTTCCTCCTTGCATCCCACCATGTTGCCCTTCCAGAAGATGTCAAGGTCCCTATGAGGACCACGTTCTGTGACACAGAGATTTCCTCCAGTTGTTTAAAGAAGTCTTGTCTACTCTTCACCTAGATCAGGTGGTCTGTAACATACTCCCACCATGCTATTTTACATTTTTTTAACTGATCAAGTCAATAGCCTTCACCTGCCCACGTGATTTCATAGTCCGGACACTTGGCTTTCAGCTTCTCTGTAGGCACAGAATTATTTGCCTCTCCCAAAACCCATGGCAAACCTATAAACATAGATGGTCTTCTCACTCTGGTGAAGGATCCTTCTGGCCCCCAAGCACTCACAGTCATATCTCTGCTTCTTAAGCTCTGCCCAGTCGTATTTGCTCGCAACATACTTGCTGGTGCTGGTCCTTGTGCTAGCTGTGGTGCGTACACACACTAGCACGTATCTGAAGACACTGACGGGATTAACATCCACACCAGCAACATGCGCCAGTCCCTTTGCTGCCATCACTGCCCTGGCCTGCACGCAACACTGCCACTAAAACCCCAATTTTATATGCACAGGTCATACAGGCTTTTTCAGGGAAATCCACACTGATGCCACTTTCAGGATGACGGGCCTCATCTCAATGAAAAAAGAAGCAAAGCTGAAAATGCCATAAAAAGGGAGGCTTGTTCCTTTTGTTTCCATAGATAACTACTTTTTCTGCTTTCTTCTGAAAATGCCACATGAAGAAACTTGGTAGATGGATGCTTCCTTTAGCACACTAAAATGTCTTAAAAGTTTTGCTTATCACAATTAGCAGTAGTCTGAAAACCTGCAAGATTAGCTGTGAAAAAAGTGCATGAAAGAGCAAATAGGACAGAGAGACCCTGTGGCCAACAATGCAGTGTATCGACAAACTCATACAAATGCCATAAAGAGAAGAAAAGTTCCTTTAAGCCCGAAACAGCAGCTTTCAAATAAAAACTGAATTCTCTGATGCTTCTATGACAGCAATTTCTTTGATTCAGATTAACCAGTTGTTTTAGCTTGCATTTTCAGCTTGTAGTTATTGACAATATATTCACATCAGATTAATGGACTGACGTTTTTTCTTCTTTACTTCAAGTGACTGTAAGGTTAGCTTTTTGGACTTTTGAAGTGGTTGGCCAGATGCTTTCAAAAGGAAGTTAAAGTATGTGAATTTCAATCTCATTAAAAAGGCCACCTTTTTTTTTTTTTTAAACAAACTTTCCTTTTGTTCATATCAGCACTTACTTTTTTAAAAGACCCCAAGAGAGAGTTCCAGTCTATAGATCACTTGTCCTGAAGAAAGCTCTGTTAACTATTTATAGATCACGTCCTTTTGTACCAAACTAGATCAAGCAATTTATTCAGTGCATGACTGCAGGAGAGAAATTCGTTTGCTCTAAGTGTCATCAAGGCAGCCTTTTACCTGCTATGAACAAGACCAGAAGATCTGAATTGCTGGGCTTTTACTTCAAATGCGCATTTTGACATTGTGTGGGGTGCCATCATTTCTTTCAAGTTTTCAAAGTATTAAGTACATTCATAGAATGGGCAGTCCTTAATCACAAGAAGAGCAAATAGCCCATAACCACTAGAATAAAGCAAACACATGTGCACACATTCAAATTATCTCTCTTTTCTGTAAAGTAGCACTTACAGATGCAAATTACCATTAGCTCTTTTGGTATATCTCACTTTAGAAATGGGAGCATGCCAGCCTAGAGACTGAGGAGAGGAGCACACAACAGGCATCAGCTCCTCAGCTTAACAACAAGAGAATCAAAACAAAACAAGAGAGAGAAGTGGTGGCCTTCATCACCTCTAATCAGCAAGAGCTTTCTTCAAGCATTCACCAGGGAAGTGATCCTCTTTGTAAAACCTAGTAGAGAGGCTGTACGCAACAAAAACACTCCACTGTGGCAAACACTTTGTTTTACTACTTCAGTTTTCTTTGTGGAGTCATTACTAAGATGACATCCCATATTTGTAACCTGCCTGAGCCTGCTAAAGTTTAAAAAAAAAAAAAAGAAATTAAAAATAGAGCAAGGAAATAAATTAGCTGTTAAAAAAATCATTGACATCTGCTGGCAACAGCTTCAGACACAAAAACCACGGCTGGTTTGGGAAATATGTGTGTCTATTGTTATCGGACCAGTGTGGAAGAGAAGAAGAAAGAACATGCCTTGCCTTCCTTTTCCAGTCGCTCTACCGAGCTAAATACACTCCAGCCTGGCTACAGGTATCGCTCCTAGGTGGCTGGAAAATGGTGCAGGTGGTTCAAACAGTATTGCTACTATTATGTGCATACAGGGCACTTTCAAAGTTGCATTGCACTCCAACTTTCCTTGGCCGATAGGATAATGTGTTGGGGATATTCTCATTTTCTATCTTGAAAAGGGGTCTAGCATAGAGACCAATGACAGAATCTGGGTCATTAAGAGCATTATGCTGGGAGTTAAAAATACATTGGTAAAATAAATTGTGATAAGGCAGACACTGCTGTTTTAGTAGCTTTTGAGTCATGATTCATGCCTATATACTGAAATCACTAAGCAAGCCTAATTCCTAAATGACTTTCAGCTGCAGAGTTTCCATTCTTTCACTTCAGAGGCACACAGGGATCCCAAGCCCTATCCTACTTGACAGTATAACTTCTCAAAGAGTAGAATGACGTTATCATACCAAAGTGCCACTACAAAACACAACAGACTAAACCTCATACTAATGTTTTAGACAAAGAACACATTTTGGAATATATATATATATAAATTTTTAAGCATTCATCTAATACATATATTCATTTAGTGAAAGTTATGCAATAAGGATACACAAGCTAAGAACAGATTTATATTTTTTTTTTAATAGAGAGACCGTATCACCAGAAGCTGGATCTCAAGCTTAGAGTCAAGAATTAATAAATTCCTGCCTTGACTCCCAATGTGCTGCTGACAAGTCATACATAACTCTCAAGACTCTAATTTTTGTCTTCTTAATTGGGAGAGAGGGGTGGGAATTAATACTGGCTATGAAGGAACTACCCAGTACCACTACCCAGTAATATCTATTTGGAAAAATATCATCAGAGAATATAAATTAGGAAGAGTATTTTTAAAAGAAAACTTAAAAAAAAAAAAAAGAGAGACAGGCAGACCAACATATGCACATACATCCCCATTAAAAAAAAAAAAAATTAGTTCCTACTGGCGTCCCTTTCTATCTCCTTTCTAAAGTGAGAATTATGCCTTAGGTAGACTTCTGTGCCTGGTCTAAACAAAGCATACTACAGCAATTTGAAGAGGATTTGAAAGCATGAGGACCATATCCATCAACTGAGAAGTGTTTTATTTCACACACCATTTACAACTTGATACAGAGATCCAACAAAATCAGCAGGCTCCAAAATGGCTAGTGAGAAAGAAAAGCATCACTTCACTATATTTGGAAGTTGTACTCTACCTCGGCCTAGCTATGTAGGGTGGATGCTCAAACTGGACACAGTTTGCCACTGTTTGCAATTACTTTTCCCATTGTACTACCACGGCAGCAGGGCTATCTTCTCTTCAAATTAGTAAACAGCTAGAATAAGCAACAGTTTAAAAAAAAAAAAAAAAAGGGAAAAAAGTGTCTTTGACTTGACATTGTGTAGTGACAAGAAGAAAATACAGTGGGCAACTGGGTATGGATTTCATCCAGCAGTTCCAACCTGCTGCTCTCAGCTGTCACAACAGGATATAGGTCAGCACTAGTCCTTCGAATATCCCCAGCCCAAGGTTATTCACCACTTAAACTAAAAGCTTTACATGCAAAATATCTGCTGTTGCGTATCTTGCCCAAACTGCCCCACATGCTTCAGGACAATAAGTGTATCATAGAATCAAGCCTGATTCTTTTTAAAGCCAAATCTATTTTGATATCATCTGCGATCCAATGTATGCCCTTCAATCAAATAGCCAAAGGGAACACTTCCGTATGCTGTATCAATCCACTGGATTAAGGAAAAAAATAAAACGATAACAGCTAGACTATCTATATGGTTTCCCAGGTATAAGAAAAACAGTGGTTGTAGGAGACCTTTTCTTTCTTACAGCCAGAAGATAAAGAAGCTACTTTCATTTTTGAAATAAAAATAAGCATTGAGGAAGAGGAGACTACATGCAATAAAAAAATACCTGTAAACCTATTCCCATTGTTTGGTTCGTTTCCAAGTGTAATAACTTTAAAATCAAAGCAAGTGTTTTAACTGATGACTTTCAAGAAGCTGGTCAGAAGTAATAGCATCATCAGATGCTTACCAAATCCCTTCTACCATTCACTGCTCCCCAATCCACATACTTGAATCATCTCTCGCAGGCATGTTTGACCAGTATCAAGACAATACTCATTTTTATCAAAACACACCAGCCATCTTGCAGAGAGAAGAAAGAACTGTAAGGAATTACCAGGAGTAATAGTAGGCATACTCCCTCTTTAGAAACCCCTCCTCTAGCTTTTAAAATAAGCCCAAAAAAGGGAGTAAGAACATCACCGCTCCAGAGGTGTCAGTGATAAAAGAAAAGGGACGAACACAGGCTGGTGCACAAGGGGTAAGGATGCAAAGCTGATGCGGCAGGAAGAAGATGAGATATCAGAAGAGTCATAAACCACTTACACAAAAGAGGAGATGCTAAAAAGTTTTGAAGCATTTCCATAAACAGAACAAATCAAGTCATGTAGCAATGTAAAAAAGATGTTTACATCTAATGCTATTTACCTTAGCCATTAATGGGATTGCACTATTTATGTTAAACTGATTACCATGAATTCACTCAAAAGGCATAAAAGTACTGTTTGTGAATAGACACCTCTTCGAATTCAGTATTTCCTCATGGTTCCACCTACTTACATTTAAACTGGAGACAGTGGCTTGCTACTGACTTTTACCAGGGTAAACTCAAATTCACCATGCTAATAGAACCAGTTAAATAAGAAACAGTATTTCCTTCAAAAACACCATATAAATTAAATTCCAGTTCTTTTTTATGTTTGGGTTGAACAATCTTAATTACATTTTTAGCACATAAAAGTTGGTATGGAAACTGTTCCAGAAGTTGTTTGGAACATTCAGTTTTCCAATCTACGTAAATGTAGGGGAAAAAGTGAAGTGCACACCCTGAAATAATTTGGCATTAGAGACAGATTACCTACATCCTTTAGCATTAAACAAAGATAATTTCCTCAACAGAGACACCTCATGAAGTGATTACAATACTGTAACTACAAAATTGCAGTCAGCACCTGCTAAACAACCTCTTTATTTTAATCACCTATAAATATTCAGATTTTGGGCAAATAAAAAATATACATCTTTGTAACAGTTGTCAGCAAGAACAGAATAAGTTTTACACTGTCCTAAATAAAACATGCAATTGCCACACATTAAACTGCATATTTACTACAACACTGAAATTCTGGCGGTATGAATTAGGCATCAATTAGATACTAGTTTAGAAGAAAATGCACAGAGAATGCAAAACAATCATGAGATCTGCTTCTCAGGCAGCAACGAAAGGGGCATCCTGACACTACAGCTTCTATTGCCTTTGCCAGTTTAAATACCACAGGAAATGTATAGACTTCTTTTTTGAAGGTTTTGTCACAAAAGGCTTATCTTTCATAGAGTTGTGCTATGGTGCTATCTCTGAACACATTTTGGGACCTTTCAGAAACTCCATTGCTATGTCTCAACCTAATTTTTCTATCCGCTTTTTGTAAAAACTTAGAAGACAAGACAGAATATTTCAGCCTAATAGCCATCATTTCATATTCTCCAGTGCAGCCACAAAACATCAGTGAGATTACAAGGATGGGAAAATGCGGGAAGTTTACCTGTGAATCATAACGCTTCCATGTTCAAAGCCCTAGCAGTCCCCAGAGATACTGACATTTTCCTACTTTCCCCTAACACTTTTAAACAAGGGCCCAAATCCTGAGCCCAGTAAAGTCGGCTAGGCTCTGTCTAACATGCATTGCAGAAAACATCTTATATAGCAGACAGGGACCCTCGTACACTCATATAAAGATTGCACTATCCCAGTCATTTAAAACAGTCCCCACGCCAGAACACAGAGATGCTCCAGCCAGTGCTCAAAGAACAGGAAAATCTCTGTAAGAGAAGTTCCTTCTTCTCTTAAGACACAGGAGAAGAGAAGAGCTCAATGCAAGGAATGCAATGCTCCTGAACTAATTCTGCTCCTGTTTTCCCAGTAAACTCTCTGCCAGGGGCATCCCTGCTCTTAAAGTGATAAGCCAGTCCAAATCATTTGACCAGATACTACAAAGACAGTATATGCACATGGTGTAGATACAATTGGAGTTTACCTTCAGTGACATGATATGGGACAGCAATCAACTGATGATCTTAATTTCTTTTATGAAGTGTGAAATTCCTTCTCTCTCACTAAGAAGCAAGATTTAATTTTGATGTTGTAACAGCAAGAAGTAGTTGGAAGCATCGCAGAGATTGGAAGGTACAGGACAAAAGTTCACATGAAAGATTTTGCTCTGTACAAGCTTTAATTCAGAAAATAAGAGTAAGCATCACTGCACAAGGCATTCTTTAGAGCACCAGGGCTCTCAGCAGGCTGCACCTAAAATCCAAAGAATCAATGCAGCTCACGTGGGAAATTTCCGAGACGGTCAATGAAACAAAGCAAAGCCAAAACAAAAACGTTAAGACTTTCCTAATATTTTCAAAGAGCTTAAGAGAGGTTCTATGCAAGTATATCAACAGGAAACGTAATACAGTACTAGCGCAAAACCAGGTAAAGTGAAAAATGAAGAAGTAGACAGAAAGTGTTTAAAAGTTTAACATTTTCCAAAAAATTCCAAAAGCAAGTTAGAAACATTGGAGGGAAACTCCAGTAAAGTTACAAAAAAACACCAGCAAACAAAAAATTGATTTGGGATTCAATAAAAAGCCAAAATAGCTAGTGTAACCCCAGATCAAAAAGGCAAGGGACATGATCTCAGAGCAGGGAAATCATAGTCCCTGTCTATATAGGTGCCCTTCCTAGAAAACCATGTTAACAAAGCTAACTTCACACATTAAAAATCAAACATATCGTAAGTGGTAGGGAGAGGACTATAAAGAGCCTGGTACAATCATGTATCTATAATTCAAGGCCTCGTTATTCAAAAGGTGGTGAGGAATCAAGGATAGCACAGGAAAAGCAACAAGCACTGAAGGTGGGCTTGAATATACTCTTGTGAAAAACAGCAAAAAGTTGAAAGGGTCAACGTTCAAATTATTAGTGACAGACCTACATAATACCACACCATCCCACTTGCATCCCTCTCGATGCTACCATGTCCAATGCTTTGACTTACAGATAGACTTTGGCAAACAGAGGACCGGCAGGAATAACAATAACAATTTTAAAATCTCATACAGGTGTAATTGTCATAGCTCCTGACTGGAGTGACTAATAGGATACAATTAAGGAGAAAAATTAGTATGAGTCAGGAAGAATCTTTTAAGCCAATGAACAAGAAACTTCCCCTGGGAACAAATGCCACCTCTGCCCTGCTGGTCAGGGCTTACCCTACTAGCTGTGGGATAGAGACCCAAGAAAGAAGGTAGCACTGTCCCTTCAGATTTTCCTCCACCGTCCTTCCCAAGCACAAGGATACAGATATTTTGCAGCACTACTGCTGCTCTGTGAGGGCCTGGGATGACCCTGAGATGAGGACAGCCACGACAACACCAGCCCAGTCCTGACTCTTCCCAAAGTACTCCTCATAATGGAGCCGTGCATCAGCCTTATGCACAGTTTTGGAAGATAGGCTTTCCTTAACCCGAAAACATTATTAACAGCATTTAGCATGCTTGAAAACAGATATAATTTTTGCCTTAACAATAATTTCAGTTATTCCTGTATTTTAGGAGCTTTCAGAGTAAGTTGCAGAACTTTCCATTGCACATTATCAGTCGTACCACGTAATGAGCTGTGTCTGTAAACACTCCTTTAAGCAAGCTTGTTAACCTAGTGTTGCATGTACAAAGGGTCAGCAGATGTGAATGGATGATTTGGCTGGCTTCAAATATTTTAAATAAAATTGTTATCTGGACCTAAACAATGTTGAATGATGCTAGCATGGTATTTTAACTTCCAAAAGAATCCAATAAGCTTTTGTGAATGCCACTGACAGAATGGCATATGACACTACAAGAGCTATTAGGAAGCTACTTCTTGGAAATGAATGATAGCACAAATCACAGACAAGCCCTAGTTTTCATATGGCCATTAAATACACGCCATTTTCAACTTGCCACTGCTTGCACCTCCTGTAACAATTATTCTCAATTTCTTTTCATCTGTCCCATAAAAAATGATTGCTTCTGCTTTACTTAATCCTCCACTTACATCAACCCTATTGTTCGTTTCCTTCCCTTTCATCTTCTCCACATTAATTCCCCACATCGCTTTTGATCTAGCTTTTTGTTTCCTTTTTTCCCCTACAGATTCTTCCTGATGAAGAATTTACAGCCATAATGTTCATCTGATGTGCATGGTGATATTTTATTGATTCACTACTCTGTCTATTAGTTGTGTATAATGAACAGCATTATACAAAACACAAGATGGGTTGCCTATGCCTATATCTTGGATCTTAAAAATCAATTTAACTGAACTTGAAAAATGCTTCATTTTATCGGTAAATATTCATATTTAATTATAATTGGAGCAGCATATGCAAGGAGCAGCCAGAGAAAACAAACATTTCCTCCTCACAGTCCAAAGAATTACTCTTTGCCATAGTGGCAAGCCAAGTAAATAGAATAATTGCAATTTTCACTGCTGCTAAATAAGAAATAGAAAACCTCTCCAGGAACTGTTCTGTGTGGCTGTAATAAATGCCCACAGAAACAAGCTAACCTACATTATTCATCCCCCTGCAGAAAGGATGGTCCTTTTAGAACTGGAAAGCCTGCAAGAAGTGGAGCAGCTGATTTTAGCTGATATAAACCATAAGTTTTATTTTAAACAGATGCTACAGTTAATTTTTAAGAAAAAAAATGCCATTTAGTTCAGGCAATTCTTAAAACTTAATGCTGAACAAGTGCAAGTTTTATGTTCATAAATTAACAGCAATACCCAAGTATATAAACCCCTCAAAAATGATTTTACTTACCATACTATACTTCACTTACTGCAAGATCATATAACCTAAGCTAAATTTTGTGTTTACTCAGTTGTGTCAAAACCAGTCACTGGATAAAATCTCTGAGCAGTCCCAGAACTAGAAGCCAGTACCAAGGCTCCCTTTCTTTCAGCCTCGCAGCCCCACAGCCACCCTGCAACTACATTCCTCCTCAGACATTCGGTCTCTGGCCTCATGAATCTCGTATTCCTCGCTGTACTAGTGGAGCATTAAAAAAAAAAAAAAAAAAAAAAAAAAAAGGGGGGGGTGTTAATCACTCCCCACTACACCAGACAGGCAGACGAGAGAGTGGCTGCTAGCTCGCATACTGAACTCAACGCTAGTAGTGTTTGTCAGTCCACAGCGGGCAGTGCCAGTGTATGACCTTCAAAGGAGGGAGGTGCAGAAACACCCAATCCATCGTGTGTCAGCAGCAACAGGCAGGAAAGCGATACCAACGCTTCAGCCCAGGCAAGATACTGGAAACTCCAGGCATGTGCAAGTACCAACTCCCTGTGCAGTTGTACTGGCAAAAAAAAAAAAAAAATTAAGCACCTGAAGTCTTTCAGATACATTAAAGGCTGATCCTGGATTTTGATGAAGGCATCCCAGGAATTAAAGATCAATGTACCACCTGCATACAACACTGAGTTCTTCTACAGACCTAGACTGGTTCTTCAGTATGCACAGTGAATCGTTTGTCACGTTCATCATCACACAGTCACCTAAGATTAAGGCAATACTGGGCAAGTTTAGAGAACTAAGCTCAACTGTCCTCCCTCTGCCCCCCTCCCTCTGGCTGGGGACAGTCAAACACTCTTTCTTTAAGGAAAACTGAAAAATATTTCACTAATGGAAAAAGATCCAAAATATAGGTTTTAGGTCTCCTCACCTTGTCTTTTACCTGCTGGGGTTGTTTTCATGAAAACAGAGCCTTTGCACTTGGCCATACCCATCACCTCTCCTAATGCACAAATTAAGCTCTCCCCATAACAGGAACATTTCATCTCTGCCTGTACAAGATGACGACTTGGCAAGGGCACCATTTGATATGATAGACACTGTCCACAGCACGGTTGTTGCCTAACCTCTGGCTCAGTGTTTTGCAGGCATCCTAACAGAAAAGCTTTGGAAAAGGACTGGAGAAGCAGAAGAGGGTAACTTTGTAATGGGTAAATTGAAATTAGTATCAGTTGTCTTTCTAAGCAATAGATGGTAGAATGGAAAACCTAAGTATCCTAGAATGGAAAACTTAAGTATCCCTGGGCTTACTGATTTACTTTAAGAAACAATAACTAACAGGAAAAATCCTTCAGCAGAGACAACTGAAGTTGACAAAAAAAGCCTATTTTTCCTGCTCTTAAGAAAACTTTTCTGTCTACCTATCTACACCAATTTTAAAAGCAATCATAGTCATTACTGCCAGCTATGAAGACTGACACACATACACACCTTTGACAGTTCACAGGTGAAGTATCTTGGAAAGGTCAAAATACCTAGAACAATCAACAAGACCTGCTGTCAAAGCCCTAAGCACATAATGAAATGCTAAAATTCTAACACTGAATTTTTATAACTACAAAATGATGACACAATAAAGCAAAACAGATGTATTTTATCTATTGATTTTCTCATCTGTCTTCAAAAACTTTTGGCACATTCTTGAATAATAATTCTACGAAAACTGAATTCAGACAGGCCCATTCTGCGACAACAGACCCCATGAGCTAGAGCACCCAGCGTTCGGGTTTACTGTTAACTCCTGTTCTCTACAATTAATGATCTCCACTTTTTCCACAGAGAGTTTAAAATCTGAGATTTTTTTTTTTAAGTTAAGGAAGCCCTCTATTTTGCATTACAGCACATATTGACTACAAAAATAATCAAAGCTTGTTAACATACATATAAAATGTCATTACCTGGCTGTGCATTGATCTTCACTGTGGGGAATTTCCTTGTTATAACCACAACAAAGGTAGTGTCTAATGGTAAATGGCAAGTATGACTGGGAAAAATGAATATTCAGAATTATATGATTAATGAAAAGAAACTCTCAAAATCCCTGGAGCTTGACAAACTTTTTATCCGAGAAGCTGTCAGTTACTGCATTAAGTTTACAGGTCTTCTGTTTGTTAACAATTGCAACATTTGATCATTTTGCAGCTTTGCACATCTCTTTATAGGAATCTAATATCTTCCTGCCCATGAAGTGGGTATTGTTTGGATTGCATTAGCTTTGATGCCATTAAGAGTGAGGCCCTGGGCCTTTGTATCACTTTGCAGAATTTCAGCCACCTCAGAATGGAAACTTTTCATAGATTTTTCCTCCGCACAGCCAGATAATATAAAACAAAGAGGGATCTCTCTTTTCAAATTCTCCAATTCCTTCAAGGTATCAAGCCATTACACTACTTGCCACTTAGAAAAAAAAAATCACAATATAGATATATTAGTATTACATTTCATATCAAATATGTGCCAATTTTTTCTTCTTCACACATTTTGTTTCCAAACAAAAGGCAGCAGAACTGCCTTGTAAGTGATAAAAACTGAATATACTTTCAGTACAGACACATATTCTGTATCTGTATTCTTGCTGAAGGCGTTAGTTCAGTTACTAAAGCTCAAACTTGCAAAATCCTCCTTACTATTATGTTACGTAGAAAGGAACCTTACGTCTTCAGAAGCGGAGAAATACTGAATAAAGCAGCTCAACTAAGCAGAAAATAGAGGTCTGAAGTACTTGACTCACCTAGTTAAGTTAGTTGTGAATTAGGACAATATCAAGACGGAACTGTGTCAATAGGAACCCTGGTTTAACTGCTTTTACTTTATCTGTTGCTGTGACTTTGACATGTGAGGAAATGGGGACTATTTGGAATTAATCCTTTTATGTAATTCCAAACTCTGTATGTCAAACCACACACCTATTTATTGATTTTTTTTTCCTTGAGGTGCATCCCGCTTTATTATAGCCCTAGAAATGAAACCTATGTTTTATACAGTTTGCTCATTGTAGCACCTACGCAGCCAAACACGGTTGAACTGAGACTTGCATCAACAGGTGTCTGCTGGGACATAAGCTGTAATAGGTTAGTTCCACTTTAAGTTTAGGCAGTCGCAAAACTATAGCAGTAGTTTTAGGAGAAAGTGTTCGTGGGTCTTATGAGTTGTTGCCAGAATTACAGGGATAGCAAAAGACAGTGCCACTACTGTCAAAGAGTAAATTTTTACTCCATTTCCCAGATCTTCTATTAGAAATAAAATAGATTTCTTTTATCTTGACAGCAAATGCTTTAATGGTAACTTTCACACTTACAACACCACTTGCAGCGAAGGAGTCTGCGAGCCCTTGGTGCCCCTGGAAACAAAGTGCTCGCTCTTGTCAAGCTTCCAAAGGCTTAAGATTTTCCTGAATGCGGCCACAAAACTGTCCCAGTCCCTTTAATCCACCTTCCCAGTGCAGAGTCCATTTGCCTGGGAGATCTGCCTACTTCTGGTGTGAATAGTTCATAGGCAAAGATTTCTCTCCACGAGAAGGTGCCATTTGTCCTTTCTTGAAACGACAAGACTGTGCCATTTACATAGATGATGCCGCTGTGTTGTCGATCATGGTAAGGGCATACTTTTCCTCAAAAAAAGGTTTCTGAGACTTGGTAATGACAGTGTGGTATCCTTCAACCCAAACCAGGTAAAGCTCCCTTTCTGATCCAGCATGAACCATGCTCCCCACGCAGGGCTGCCTGCCGGAAGGCTCCCCAGTGTGAAAACCTGGCAACTGTTGGTACACATTCACTCTGCTTTCAGCCCCAGATGACAAAAAGAATCTCCAATAAACTCACTACTAAGAAAGCCAGAAGAGGAAAAGAAGGAGTTTTCAACTTACACCTACTCTGACAGAACCCATTTCTTCTTGTTCCCTGGACTCAACCCAGACCTGAGCCAGGGGTGTTGAGCGCAATGTGCTCTTCATACTCAACAGGGTCTTTGCTTTTGTACACGCAAAGTGATGATGTATGGATGCCGACATATGGCAGACAGACACCAGCCACCAGAAGAGCTCTTTCAGCCATGAGGATGGATCTCATCTTTGGCATGGAGACAGCAAAGTACACTACCTACAAGCAATTTAAAATATTAAAATAGATTTTCTTTTCACTGTCACTCAGGAATCTGGGGAGAACCGAAAAAAGATGGCAACTCTGGCATGCTTTAAGTAAGGTAGCATTGTATATACTTTTCGATATGGAGTTGCACAGTTCCTACAAGACCTTGCATATTGAAGCACTTGGCGGGGGGGGGAAAAACAGTTTGTTTCTGTGGAAAGGAACCTTGGGCAGGCTTTTCCTACAAGACAAGCATGCTTCTGATCCATGAAGTAACAAGTGTGAGACAACCAGCAGTTCCTCAGTGAGAAGAGAAAGATTTTAGTATCATTAGAATGCTTTCACCAATTAGGAACCAATGACCAATTAAAAGAACATTTAAACACTTTCTCATGCAATCAAAACCATTCATCGCCTATTTCCAGTAAAATGGATAATGACATTATAAAGCTGTGTGTACCATGAAGTTTCAGTAACAGTGCAAGAATTTTAGAGCTTCTATGATCCTAATAAGCCATTTCATTGCGTTAGATCTGATACCTAAACTGTCAACAGCCCACATCTGTAAAAGCCCCATTTCCTTTGTCATGCAACATAATGCAGAACAATTTAATAAAACCATATTACCCTTAAATTTACAGAAACAAAAACCTCAAGCCCAGAACAATAAAAAATTTTATGTCTTATCCCTAGTGTTGCAAAAATCACTTCTTTTAAACTAAGACATAGTTCAATGAATATTTCTTAGCCTTGGATGCATGCAATCAAAATGGAGATTATCCCTACTATTTTAAATAGAGATACCTTACATTGGAACAAGGAGAAAAAACATCCTGGTTTTCCACAGCAGGTTGTGCTGATGATAAGGTTTCCATATAAGTTAAAGGATAGCATGCAACTCAGGGCAGAATTCCTACAGCACTGAAGCTCAAGGTTATCTAAACCCAAGAGACTGTTTACACAAAACGTATTTCCTTAGAAAAGCCAAAAGGTGCAACCAGGGAAAGAAGAAATAAAAGAATGCAAAAAATGGTAGTTCTCCCTGACTGAGAGATTTAAGATGCTGTGAAACAGTAATAATGCTATGCTTTTTCATTAATATGCTAAAATATGATTAAATAGGATGCATATATTTATAGAAATGTGCACTTAAACACATACAGCAAAAATTTAAAGATAAAAATACAAATGTGAATATCTATGTAAAAATCATACAAGAAGTATCAGTGTACAATATAGGCACAAACAGAATGATCCCCGTCATTCCTTTCTTGCAAGTCACATATCTTTATCATCAGCAAAAAATTAAATGACTTTACATTTAAAAGCAGCCAGACAGTTCCATCATACCCTAATGATCACCACATAAAGAAACCTTTCATTAAAAGAGTTGTTGTCTACATAACCCATTTCATTCCTTCAAATCAAACGGTGCAAGCCAAGATGACTACTTGCATAGGTGATGACCACCCACAGATGTGCACCATAAAGCCATACCAAAGCTATATGTAGAACTCTCCTTGCATGTGTTTGCTTTAGCAGAAAATAATGAATACCCTCTTTGTAGATAACAGTTATATGAAAAGCATCATAGCAGATAGGCCTTAACTCTGTATTTACAACATCCTTAAACTTGGGAATAAACATTTTATTTTCGTTAATGCTCCCTTAAATTAATTTTTTCTGAAAGCAAGTATATGCCAGTTAAATGAATGTGTCTTTATTTGTTTGCTTAAGCCAAACAAATATTTAAAGCCTTTGGTGGGAGAGGATAACAGACTAATACATGATATTGGCATTACAGGAGTCATTCAAAGTATAAACGGCAGCGTGGAAAAAAAATATCAAGATACCTGTTGGGGAAGATGACAAATAGCGTTAAAGGCCGGCATACTCAGCTGGAGATAAAGGGTATCTTACAGGTGAAAGGCTCAGACATCTCTTTTCTTCCCAATGTTAATTAATCTTCTACGTGCTTTGCACAGATTGTTTTTTAATGCCATTACTTAACAAGGCAAATATTTAATGTAGTAAGACATACTCAGAGATTATCCCAAGTCATGAAGCTGTATCTAAATCTTATTGTTCTCAAAGTTACCTGTGCTTTTTATTTACTCTTCAGACATTTCTCAGGGATAAGACCAAATTGCAAAAATTGCATTGGGCTTTCTTCAGTACTGGCGCCAATGACAGGCACCACTGAGACAGGTTCGGAGCTGGACCACTATGTTCCAGTTCAAACATAACACAGGTTAGTATTGTTTTAACAAAAACAGAAAAACCAAAAACGAACAATAGTTTAATTGAAAAAATCCACAAAACTATGTCATGTGGATTAGAACAATTCTTGATTTAATATTTTAAAGAGGTAATTAAGCCTAAATGAGAGAGAAAATACAACATTACCAGATTTCAAAGAAATAATGTAACATGTCAGGCCATGTTGTTTTTAATTCTGATCTAGAGAAGATGAATAATACATGCTTTAAAATTCTAATTTTAAGTACTGAAATATGCCAGTAATTAGGAAGGCATACAACAGAGATGAAATATAACCTAGAAGACCAAATGAGAATTTACACTCTGAAGTCATTTCATCTGTTAATCACTCCAGCTAACTGTACCAGAAGTAAACTTGCTAAAACGATAAACTAAGGGAGACCATTAAAAAATTCCAGCTGAAGAATTAAAAAAAAAAAAACTAGCATATATCCACAGAAAGAGCTAGGCAGATCTAATAAAGCAGATTAATAGTTCCAAATGACTGAAAAATGCCAGAGTTGTGTGTAACATTGAACATATTTCCTACTGCCATTTTCAAAATAATTTCCCACTTATTCTGGAAAGCATTACTAATGTTGAGCTTTCTGGGGCACACCCTTCGCTATTGAAACAGCTTCTGTTGAGAATGTGAATCGTTCAACAGATTCAAAAGATCCCACTTGGTAATGCTCCTACAAGCATTCATTTGTAAGGCCATTTAGCACTTCAGTTGTTTCCAGCTCGTTTTTACACAGCAAAACCACAAATTGTAAATTGGGATTTATGACATAAATTACAATAAAACAAGTAATGAGTATTTGTACCGCAGGGTCAGCCTGAACAACTTTAAGTCGCCTTTGGTTCACTTTGGATTGCAGATGTAGTCCACATAATGGGCCAACACAATTTGATCTCACCACGGACTTTGGCTGGGTAGACTGACAGACAGATTGTAACTGACAATGACCATCCCTCGGCCCTTTCTCCTCCATTCCTATTAACTCACCTATTTCAGAAAGTTTTCCTTTGCCAAGGCCAGGAAAAATCCATTAGCTGTGTAAGGGAGAGGGTCTATTTCTCTCTCTTATCCTAACAGTTGCTGCTGTCTTCTTCATGGGCATCCTATTCTGGCTGGTTTTGTTCTTGGCCTGTTTAACTGTTGAACAAAGGAAACCCAGGCTCTCAGCGCCCTGAGATTTGGATATACTATCTCTGTTCTCAGGTTGGATGGGACTTGGAGCAACCTGGTCTAGTGAAAATTGTCCCTGCCCATGGCAGGGGGGTTGGACTAGGTGATCTTTAAAGGTCTCTTCCAAACCAAACCATTCTGTGTTTCTGCTATGCTGATTGGCCATCAGTGTAGCTTTCCTTTGAGAGTTTAGATGATAAAACTAATATGAAAGACCCTAAATTACTCAAAAGTACGTTCATTATAAATTAACAATAAGCAAAGCTCGCCATCATCAAAATAAAGATGCCAGCTTAAGCATATGCACTTTTCATTAAACTATTTCCCTCCTCCCCTATCAGCTAGGAGAAAATATTAAATTAGAACGTGACAAACTGTGCATGCAAACTTGTCTGTTACCGTCAAACAGCTGGGCTGCTCCAACAGTGACAAAGAGGTCACTGTGTGAAAATACACAGCGATTAGGGCAATAAAGGAAACAGCTGATAGAGGTTAGATGGTGGAAACAAGAGGGCAGCCACAACAGAAAGACAAGGTTGGAACGAAGACAGAAGGAGCACAGGAGGAGCAGAGGAAGGGCCTGCCAAAAGGGTCTGGGACACAGAGCTACAGCATGAGGGGGAAGAGCCTTAGTGCCAAAGTTGTACAACTCCTCCCATCATCACACAGTATTTTCAATTTCTTACAACTCAGATGAACTCTGTTTAGGCTGAACAGTCATTTAGAAGTGATTTCAGAAAGGGGAACTTTCTAGAAGACACTTCCGTGTATTTAACACATACCAGCCGAGGGCTGAACACAGCTTACTGCGAAATCGTGGTTTTGGATTGCAGAATACCAGGTCAAGCATAAACCTAGTAAGACTGTCACCTCTGTGATTTCACTGCTTGCTCCTGCTGGGGCTGAGCACCAAAGGAAGAAGCAGCAGTATAAGCAACACAGAAGCAACAAAAACTGGACACCGATGGCCCCATGACTGGAGAAAGCAGAATGGAACAGACTGGAAGTGTCAGTGAAGGAGATGCAAAAAAGATGGAGAGGAAAATTTGGAGTAAGATGTAAGGTGTGGGGGACTCATTGAGCAAGAAGACTAAAAATGGAGGAAGGAAATAGAAGTGGTAACAGAAACACATGAAACCTAATTCAGAGAATGGAAGAGATGGAAGCATGCACTGATTGTGCAAGGAAGAAGAGGCTAGAAGCGTAGGATGAAGGAAAAGAGGGAACTACCTAAGGAGTGAGAGAGTGATCTTAGAGAAAGGACTAGCCAGACAAATAGTAAGGTAGAAGAAATGGGACAAGAAAAAAACAATGCTGAGGCCCTGGGAAAGGAAAATGGAAATGAGAACCAATGCATGGGTGAAAGCCTGGAGGCCTACAGAGCAGGACACAGCGACATGGGAGAAGGTCCTGTAGAAGAGAACCAAGACTGACTGCTAAGTGATGTGGAAGTCCAAAGGGGAGACTCAGACTGGCCAGACAATGAGCATGGACCAGGCGAGAAGACTGAGGGGTGGAAAGTAGGACTAGTCAGAAGAATGAAACCAGAACAAAGAGACAAGCTGGGAAGAGGCAGGACTTGAAAAACGACATGTTAATAGCAGTGAGCAAAAAGAAGCAAACATGCAGAAGGCACAACCTTTGAATGCTTGACCACCCTTCAGAAACGGAGCCTGGAATAAAAATCAAATTCCTGACCTTTACTGTTCATTGCTATTACTGTGCTGCGCAGAAAATGGCAGTCTTACCAGCAATTACATTCAGCTAACTCCAGAGGTCCATGCAATGACCTTAATGGATCTAACCCAGCTAACAAATCCTCAGAGTATCAGCATTATATTGCAAAGCAAATTTGGGGGGGGGGATGTTACATAAGAACATAGGGAGTTCTGTCTCTCACACACGCACACACACAGAATTGCTAAATGAAGACACACCTTTACTTGATTGTGAATATCACAAACTGATAAAATTTGAGATATGAAGCACTACCTGGCTTCATCTCCTTTGTATACATATTTTAAACAGATTCAAATGCTGTGGACACATTACTGAATGATATTCATTAAATAAACTAGTCTCCAAATTGTTCAGGTAGGCTTACTGCAAGCTACTCAAGTCTTAGTCCACAGTTAGAAGTACTGTCTTCATCATACTTTTCATGTCTCCCTTAGCACATAGAATTTCACTGTTTCCACATTAGAGAAACGTCCATTTATTTTTACCACATTCCCATCATCTCACACCAACCACTAGAGGTGAGACATCAACAGATTACAGTTTAAAAAGACCATACCAAATAGATGATGCATGTGAAACCTGATACTGCAGAGTACTTTGCTTTGTAACTAAACATTCTGATAGCAGCCATCTCCCCAGCAGCTGTAAGTATTCAGCATTTCCATGACTGATTCTAGTGCAAAGTTTGAGGCCCAGAGAATGAAGACCATACAGAACTGCCTGCATTTAGAAAGTATGGTTTCAAAGATTTGGCTAGCACCTCTGACAAACTTTGGCAGAGGCAGGGATAGAAGTCAGCACACAGACCCCTTTAACTGCAAGACTGACCCTTCTCTTCCTACTGTCCCCTGGTACACTGCCTCTCTTTACATTTCCATAACAAATGAAACAAAGGTCTATAGACAACAGTCCCCATCACTACACAAACTATGGGAAACGCCCAGAGCTGGCCTATATAACACACTGAACAGCGAAGGGATTCTGCATTCAGTCACATAGTTAACACTATTGCAAAATGCACACCTGACATCTGGCATTCCTTAAATCTAAGTGATTTTGGAACTCCAACAGCAACCTTTGAAACGAAGACTGGTGCACACAATATTACCTGAAATAATTCTAGAATTACGGAGCTATAGGTCTGTTTTGGTTTCCAGTTGATTTCAATTTATTGTATGTCCTTGAGATCCACAGATTTTCTCTGGAAAATGAAATAAACCATTGGCAGTAGATTACAACTTCTTAAATCAGGTTGCTTTTTTATTCTCTGTATGAGCCAGAGACAGTGATGCAATTCATTTTTAATAATTTAAAATCATTTCCCTCCTCCTGCATTCAGAACAACCTTCTTCTCTTTCTTAACCCTTTCAATAACAGTACCTTTAGCCTGATCTCAAAGGAAAAAAAGGTTAACAAAATGCACCATCTATTTGTCAGTCCCTCCTCTAAATCCCCACCACACGCTCAACTTCTGAACCCACTGACTGGTCAGTATTAACCAAGCATGTTAAGTTTTATAAGAATGAGAAGCTGCACAGAGAACAAAACGAATGCCCCCATTCAGCTCTTGGACAGCCAAGGACAATTCAGTTGTCACCCAGCAGCTGGGCTGGCCAACCTGTATGTGAGTGACTGCACAGCAAACCCAGACCTGCTTTCTGGCAGGACAAACGGGGAACATGCAGCCGCCTGTGGACAAGCAGAGGATTTAAGAACGGAGGGTGACGTGGTAAGAGGCAAATGGAGGCAACGACTGGGTGAGGCTAGGGGCAGGAAGAAGTATTGCAGCGAGAGCTTCCTAGCAGACACGCAAGCTTGCTGGAGTTACTGACGTGGACAAGTAACAGGGACCCGAGAGACAGTCCTGCAGACCCGCTGGTTCCACTAATGCCAGACTGCTCACAGCCCACCACATCACCCTGTCCTCTCTTATCAGCATGTCCCAGGTGTCAGCATCTGAGGCAGCTGGGCTGGACTGCCCGTCCTTCGACGGGGAAGGGAAGAGGTGAATGGCAATCGCCAGAGGCAAAACCAACTCAGCTACATTGCTGGGAAGCCAAGAAGTAAAGCCAGCACCATCAGCCTGTTTCTGCAGACTAACTCCCCTTAGTCCAAAGGACATCATGGCTGCAAAAGCAGCCAGTGGGGAATAGACACAGGCAGAGCATCTGTCACCTTGCCTTCCTTCCACTCATTTTCCTTAAGCATCAACCATAGCAGTACCCGAGTATCACTCACTGAATATTTTACACTGATCAAACAGACACTTATCACTGCAGCTTTCATGATACGCTTTGTTGTAGGTGTCACGACATGGCACAACACAGTGCCACGTGGAGTGGCGCGTGCCAGCTCTAGACAAGTTCGCTCAGCTAGGAGCAGTACGGCCGCATTAATGCAGCACTGCCCAAACTACCTTAGTCAGCATAGGTTCCTTTGTACTGTACTAAACTGGGCCATGTAAACATATCCTAAATGGGCAACAGTACAGAGTACAATGTCTCTTTGGTGACTACTGTATATAAATAATAAACAGGACTGCTATCCATTGATGAGCGTGATCATTTGTACCTCTAATCTTAATTTTTGTCCTCCCACAACCCAGGTTCCCTGGTTTTATTAGAACATCCTGCTCGCATTCAAATCTTCCTTACAACGAGCTTAATAGCCAGACGTACAGCTGTCCCACTAGTCTCGTATAGCAAGATCTATTCCACAGATCTCCGACTTCTACCAATAGCCAACATGGATACCGAATGAACTCTCATGAACAAAGCTATGTTTTCTTAATAATAACAGTTGTATAAACATAAGGTCTTCTGAGTTAAAGGGAAACCAACATCAAAAAGCAGTAAAACATGGAACCCTAAACCCTTCTTTCTTTGAAGAAACATGTTTGAAGCGAGGTGTTTCTAGTTATGGGTGAATGAAATGAGAATTCAGCTGCAACAAACGGACATCCAGTCCGTATGAAAGACTAATTAGATCCATCTGAGAAGCTGTGTCTAAAACTGCTTCACATATTTCAAAGAAAAGCTCTTCTAGTCTATCTTTTGAGAAGACTACATCAAAACATTTAGTCACAGCTGACGCACATCTATCCACTACAGCAGCATTATTTTTCATAAGCCATAAAAGCTACATTAAAGTAATGTTAATAGTCTGGCTTACTTAAAAATTAAATTAAAGGGGGAAAAAAAGCAGCAAAGATATTTAGAGCTAAGAAAGCAACTCAAAGCAGCGACCTTATAGTTCCCCCCTACGCCAAAGCATCAAGAGATCCCAAAGTAGAGTGTCATACTGAATATTAAATGTGTTGAGATTTGCTCAGAGAACAGAATTAAAGATGAAACACCATCCAGGAGCTGCAGAGTTAACTATGGCTTTTGTGGCAATAAGCTAGGCTCTTAACATTGCATTAGCATGCTTTTAAATGTAACTATTGCTGCTGCTGAACCAGCAGGAGGAGCTCACAACATTTTTTAATCTATTCATTCTACAAAATTTGGGGACAGGGGTTGGGAAGTTGGAGGGGTCTTTGAGGGCAGGGAGGAGTTTGTTGGGCTTTTTCTTTCCGGTTTTGTTGGATGCAAAAATCAATGGTAAAGAAATGCATCCAAGTGATGCTCATGTTAAGGCTTGTTTTTTGAAACTAGAAAATAATGATATGAATATTCTGCTGCAGGATCTGAAGTGTGCATGGCACACAAATGAATTGAAGACAACACCCGTGCCCCAGGGAGCTTTCAGTCTTACACCAAAAGACGACAGGAGGATTGGAAAGGTGGCAGGACACATTAAATGCTGTTATGCCAGAAAAAAAGACTTTCTGAAGAAAGAAAATGGTATGTTATTGCTCTGTATCGCTACAGATATTTAATTTATATTTCAGCTTATTGTTCACTGGAATTCCTGGAATCATTGGACCATGACCCATGGCAGAACATAGTGTCCATTTTCATACCACAGGAATTCATCCTATGAAGCCACCTGTGTCAGTAAAACTCTTCATCAGGTAATCTAGAATTAATCATTGTAAAAACCTAGCTCCTTCTCTGCCTTCTAAGAACTATGCTTTAAAACAATGAAGAGAAGTCTGAGTCTAACACAAGAAAAATAAATATCCAAACAGACTATGCTTGCTTTTAAAATATTTTACATTTTAGCATTTCAGACCTTTCATTGCGTTTTCTTTTTAAACATTTCTTGTAGGCTACATACCAGTGCCAGACCATATGTTACTGTGAGTTTTGCAGCAGAACCACAGATCTCCAAAAACTACTATAACCAAGCTATTAAACTGCCCTGACACAGAGGGGCGAGTACATTTAAAACCGCACAATTAATTCATTACTTTTCATGTCATTTTTAGTTCTCAACCTTGTAGATAATTTCTCTATATGCTTATGGAGTACTGTGTGAATAAACTAATCCGAGATACACAAACCCACACCAAAAATCTCTCTTTACGAAGCAAACATGCACCTATTGTACCAGTCCCTTATGCATACTTACTACTAAACTGGCATGGTATTTAAAAAAACGTGCAATCCAGACACACTCTGCTTCTCTTTTTGCTTAGCACACAAGCACACCTAATACAAGTACATTCAAATATTGTATAAGTATACTTAATATTTACCTAAGCATTTTTACCTCTACCTCACCTAACATGTCCCAGCATCTAAATTCTCTGAGAGACTCAAGGCAGCAGAGTGGAAATGTATACCAGAAACACTGAGGTCACACCAAGATACTGAGGCCAAGGCCACTTTCATTTAAAAAACACCATGTCAGCAGCCACAGAAACGTAGCAATTAAAGCACCTGCCCAGAGAGTCAGAACGCAAGGATCAATGCTCTCCTCCGATTGAAGGATTCAAGCACACAGCGTTTGCCTCACAGGAGAAACTGTCCCCACCCCATCGGGATAGGTTAGGGCAGCCTCTACCCTTCCAGTAAATCTGCCACTGTACAGAAAGGAACGCAGGATCTGTAAAGCCACAGAGTCAGCCAACAAGCAGGACCACCACTAGAGCCCAGTGATAACGGTTGTGCTTTTTGCAAGGGTGGGAATCACGGGTTCTGCTCTCGCCACAGGGCTAGCGTATGCACACTGCATTAAAATGCCATTATACAAAACACGTAAGTCTTACAAACAGAAAACGCTCTGGATTTGAACCTGAATTAGAAGAGTAAAACTAGGTACACAACCTCCAGAACAATAAATTCTATAGGTATACGACCTATAGAACTTGGTAATCAAGAGTTTTGTTTGCACAACTGCACATGTACTGCAATGGAGAATTTGTGTGCTACTCCGCAAGTAAAATATAAACCGCTTGGAAAAAGGCAGAAAAAGTTTTCTGCTTACGGCTGTAAGGATTGTCTAACTGATCTGCTCCCTCCACTTGTGCCTTTACACGTGCACTTTCCCTTCATTCAAACTAATACAGGACATTGGAGTAACAGTTTATTTTATTCCATGCATATAACAATATAACATATATAACATTCTGATAACAACATATATTTAGAACTAGACTAACCAGAAAATCATTTACTGATCCTGGGGATATATGTTAATTTGTATCTCTACTGGCAACCCCTCTCATTGTTTTTAATTCCTACAGGTATTTGCTTTTCATCCCTATTAATACAGCCCTCATATTTCTTTCGTATGACCAATTAGTTATATATTATGTGCCTGAAGCATACCAGAAATGCAAAATACTAGTAATAATAATAATTCTCATATTTTATTGATTCTCTTAACAAGATTATTAATTTTATACTGATAGAGCTGGGCAATGTTATTCTTCTACACGGACTACTGGAAAGACAGAATTTAATATGCACTGAATTATGATCCTGCTCCATTCACATTTATGTTTAAGGAATTAAATGTGGACTAAGTTTGCTTACAGCAGCTTTCTGTATTGTTGCTCTGATTTTACATTACACTGTTCCTTTTTACACTTGATGCTTTGCATACTTCAGCTGCATCTAGTTTGATTTTGGGGGGATATTTTTCTTAAGCATTTTTTCCTCCCGCTGACGAGAATTTACAAAACAAAGAAAATATTTCCTGAAGTAATTTTAAAATCAACTTACCCCTCATTCGTAAAATTTACAAATTAGCAAATGAATACAGCAGAGTTCTCCTAATTAAATGTTTATTACATTATAATTTGAAGTCAAAACTTAATCATAACTAGATATACATGAATTCACTAACTAAATTAAAGCATACAGATAACTACTTATCGACTCCATGCTGATGATACAGGATGTATTCAAATAACGATGATAGTAATGCCTTAAATTTGTATTTTTATGCTCTCATTTATGTACTATACAATAGGTTTTCTCTTGCAAATATTAAGAGGTACACAGGCCAATTTTCCACCTACACAGATACCTAATAAACTCTTTAATTCTCATGAAACAGATGGGGAAAAAACATTGCTATTTCCTAAAAATTACTAAAAACAGTCATTAATCAATCTCTCACCGCACTGAACAATCTTCACAAATTTTTCAAAGATTTTATGTCTGTACTATATTTACCTGTTCTTAAATTTGAATTTAGGAAGTGATCCAATATTTTGTGAAAATGGTAGCCCATTCTAGTAGCAATCTGAAAAAAAGTAATTAAGCTTGCTCTACTCCTCTTATTCAGCATTTGACCTATACAGGTCCCTCTGGAAATATATCAAATTTCCATTGAGGCTCAAAGTAACTTCTGAACTATTTCACCTTACGCTTTTAAAAAAAAAAAAACAAACAACTTTCATTCACCACAACTTCAATGATAAGAAGCTACTTTGTAACTGAAAACATCTGGAAATTCTTTGTCAACTGAACAGATGAGAAGATGAGGCTAAGTAGTCTGGGAAGGTATGCATCTACTACAGAGATGAAGAACCCTAACAGAAAGGGCTGTTTTCAAACATGAAAAAGGAGAACAACAACAATTAATTGCAGTGAAATCACGCAAATTAGCGATAAAGAATTCTCAATACAGAGGATTCCTATACTATAGCAAAGAATCAGAAAATGGGTTATGCTAAAAAGGTTTTCAAAAGAATGCAGTTTATTGCATAAAATACAGGTACAAATTCCTTGCTGAACTAAAATTAGGTCCTCAACCTACGCATATAGCGACGAACTTCAAACAAAAAGAAACATGACTGTATCTCCTAAAGTGTAATCACTTACTGCTGGTATTCATCACTTGAGCCATCTCTTTTCTACCACCTTCACCACAAAGATATTAATACAAAATGTTCTTTAGTTGTCTAATTCGAGTAACATTCATAACAGAAAAATAAAACTGGAGAATATTGAAGGAAGTAAGGAAGGTGGGTTATACCAGTGAAAAGATTGCACTACAGTCCCATAATTACTTAACTTTCATTCCTTCATTGAATGAAAATTATACAGTGGTGGATCCAATAAATTGAACTTTATTATTGGATACCTGGTCCAACATATTTATGTTCTCCCTTGCTTAGGCCACTTACACTCTTCGCTATTATTTTTATTACACGTTTTAAGTGTATTACCTACATGAAATCCACCCACATCGGAGAAGGCTGGTTCACGGCTGTCTGTGACACCAAAGTCCTACACACACCAGTGGCTAAGGGGCTGCTCCGAACCTGGCTGGGGAGGGCAGCTCCCATCCAGCACACCACCAGCAAAGGGACTCCACACTGGCTGTGAGCAGCCAGCAGTGGAAGTCTGCAAATAGGCAACAAAGCCACCATCACACGGAGCCGGAGCATCCTTGGTGGTTGACATCTGGCTTTGAAGGGTCAATTTAGAACGTATGGTGCAGGGAAACCGCACAGCTACCAGGTTTGCTTAATATATGTAGGTTCCCCCATTTGCTTTTGCCTCTCCCACCCTTTGGTACTCTGCAGAACACTCAAGCTTTGTAAAGAAAGAACAGACTCCAACCTTCATCAGCAAAACTGGATCAAGTCTTTGTACCACTGAAATCATAAAATAAACATTTCGTAGCCAGACTGGCAATTGAAAATGGCAAGATGAAAAAGATTCCTGTCTGAAATGGAACTAAACAAAAGATTCCAGAGTTTGGTGGTGGGATGCTTCTGGGCTGTTTGTTGCTGTTTCACATTAGTCTCGTGTAAAGGAGGGTATTCTTCCTTCAAATTCTATTCTAGCAGTAATCTTGATTTTAAGATCTTTAACTCCATTGATGAGAGGAAAAATTTTAAGCATAAGAAGAATACTAACCAAAGCCCAGAATCTGACCACCTGTCCTCCAAAGAACTAAATGGATATATGTGACAAGCAGTTAGCTTAAAGATTCCTCTAGCAATTAATATATAGGAAAAAGAACAAAAGAAAAAGAATAGATTACATTTACATTAATTTAGTTGGCGAGTTCTTGGTACACAAGCAAGGAGATCTCACCAAAGTTGCTAAATTTTAATTCTCAAGTCAAGTCATTAGAATCTTTTAATTGTGAAAGTGTTTGTTGTTATGTTGATAGGGTATCATCAGAAACAACTGTCTGAAACTGAAAATTCTTATACACAAATTTTATACAAACTTAAGGATCAGCGTATATGTTTGCTGGCTTCAGAATAACAACAGAGCTACTTCTATTTCCAAAGAAAAAATATCAAATTAGGATTCTCAAAATTTTTAACCTTTACTGGAAACAAGAAAACTAATGTTTTTGTTTGCACTGCTTCAGGCAAACAGTATTGCTCACACTTGACCACTTATCTTTTAAGTCCTTCAGTTTGGGGAAGCAAGGCCTCTCACGTGGCCTAAAGCCAGCCTGCATCAAGGACCTCTGTTACAAATAAAGTGGTTAAAAACAGATGGTTACAAAAGTCAAAATCCTGAAAAAAATAAAGAGCAGTTAACACTGCACAATTCATTAAGATTCTCATGATAAAGGAAGAAAACCACAGATGACCCATAGACCGAGATGCTGACGAATGATCTGCTCACGAACAGCGGGAAGCATGGAGAAGCCTGCTGCTCACACTCCCTGCACAGAGAGCAAAGCACTGCACACTGTGAGGTGGTGAGGTTTCGGCTGGCGAGAGTAGAAAAGTTAAGGAAAAAAAGAAAGGAGTCACTGTTGGAAGAGTCCCAGTGGTAAACAAAGTAAATCAGGATGCGAACGCTGCTGCTGCAATGCACAGTTTTCAGCGGGAGTAAACTTCTGAAGGGGAATGTGAAGGTGGCCCTCCCACTGGGCTAGCTAACTGCACCACGGCTTCAGCTATCTTTGTCACAAGCCACAAGGGGACACAACCCACAAAGTCAGGAGCCCGTGTCACACCAACTTAATAGCAAAAAGTAAGTGCAGAAGTTCAAAAAGTGAGACTTGTGTTTCTGACAGCAAAGTTAATAAAGAAAGCTTTGAATTTCCCCAGTTTTTTTCTGATGGTATGTTATACCTCCTGATCAGAAACAAGATTTCTCGTTCCTAGTCTTTGACTTTTCTTCTTTGAAGTTTTAAGGCAATTGTTTCTCCATTGTAAAGCGTTGAATAATAATTCAGAAGATTTTTGACTGTGCTGTATTTACCTATATTCTCTTGTCTGTAGCACAATCACAGGAGAACCCCAGCAAAAAGAAAATTATTAATAAAGAATAACATGTCCTCTGATATTTGTCTAATAACAATGAAAAATAAGTGTAACTCTAAACAACCCTGGTATTAAAAACCACTTACCTGCTTTTTACAAACGCAAGCTCAGGAGTTAATTTTAATACACTATACCTTAAGGTTTAAGTGAGATAGACCTCTGGTCACAGTGAAATAGACCTACAGTGATTTACTTCACCAGCTAAGGCATTTTCCACAT
This sequence comes from Haliaeetus leucocephalus, assembly GCF_000737465.1. NCBI lineage: Eukaryota > Metazoa > Chordata > Aves > Accipitriformes > Accipitridae > Haliaeetus > Haliaeetus leucocephalus. The sequence goes on along the minus strand of NW_010973062.1, from coordinate 2,700,325 downwards.
ACAAATAAATAAGGAATTCTCTCTCCCCAAGTATACAGGCTTGGTTAGGGCAGAATCAGAATGCAAAAGCTTCTGTCGCCAGTCCCTCTGGCCCAACCTTTAGGGCACTACCTGGCCCCCCTACTTCCTCCCTATTGCTTTTGCATCCCTTCCCTCATGACACTGGGGGGGTGCTCAGCTCCCCAGGGGTGCTCCTGCCTCCTTACCTAGCACTGGAAGGTAACAGCAGTAGCACACTGCAGGGATGCAAGGACACGAGCAGGAACCTCCACATTTGTTATTTGTTATTGTTTGAATAACAAACCGAAGGACTAGACATCAGACTCCGCATATGCCTTGTTAAACCGGGCTTATACTAGCTGTAACGCTCATACTGCTGTAAGACATCGGAACTCTTTAGCGGTCCCATTTAAACTGAGACACAGGTTTGGACTGTGGTATAGGTCAGGATGATTTTCTGTATGCTAAAATGATAAAGCAACAGCATTACACGTTCAGCATCCTGTCTCAGAGTTCGTACCTCCTGGAGAGACACGGTGCAGTTTACAACTCAGCTGCAAGTGCAATCTAGGACAGACTCACATACAAGCTTGTATGTTCAGTTACCTTCACAATCAATAGAGACAAAAGCGTGAAAGGATGCTTAGGCCTCCTCTGCCTGCAAACCTTCCTCGGTCTGATTTAAAGATGTATATTTATTGAAAGTATAAGCAAGAGCGTAGGTAACTAAGTGAAACTGACGTAAATCTCTCGAAAAACACTTGCGTCCATAGGCACACAGATGCATGCCTGTGTAATTAGCCGTGCTAAACAAACCGCCAGTTATAGGAATTAGATTTCTGAGCTCACAGCAGAAAGGGCCTATGCAACACCCACGGTGACCAGCAGCCACCCCGCACCTTCCTCACAGCCGCAGGCAGCTCCAGGCTGACCGCTGCTAGATAGCGACGCTGCAACACAAAGGTGGGAAGGCTGGGGGCAATGACTACTCCTGGGAAGGGCTAACTCTGTTACACAAGCCAGTGCCAGTCCAACTCTAAATTGGGCTGAAATCTGGCAGAGACGTTTTGTTGTTTGAGCAACAGGTTGCATCCAAGTTCATGGGATGCCTGTTAGGGCCATTATATAAATGTAATTCAGTAAAAAGCTGCACGCAGACATGGCCTTCACTCCTGAAGCACCATTCCACAAGTAGGCTGAGTGCCATGGAGCAACACAATATTAGGTACTGAGTAAAGAGTTGTTCAACACTTCCTAGAATTCTTTCTAGAAGAAATAACTACAACTAAAATGACCACCTTCTTTCACACTTAAAGTAGTACACTTGCCAGAGAAAATTTTTAAAGATGCTGACCATGACAACTGATCTTCTCCATATCTCTCTTACAGTGCACCTATGATCTATGATCCACATGGAACAGAAAGTATGGCTGCTCTCTATTCATACTCTCACATTCATCATGAGTATATGTAAAATACTGTGACAGAGGTAAAGGTAGTGTTAAAAAGTATATTGGTTAGGCATCTTCTTGCCCCAGTTAGGCCAACAAAAAGACTAAAAAAAAAAAAAAAAAAGGCAGCTAGGTTTTCATTACCTCAATTCACGTAAGTGAAAATAACCACCTAAAAAGATGACCAGTTTCAACAGAAAATCATGTCTTTTACATTGAAATTTCAGTAGAGCAAAGCAAAAGTGAATCACTGAAACAATACTGTCTTCATTGTAAGAAATATTAAATATCCTTTTTCAAAGAAATCTCATGATTCTGAATGTAATATGGGTGTGAACATCATTACTATAAAAAATATCATGGGGCAGATGTTGCAGAAGTTTCTTCAATGAAGACACACAAGAAGAGTAAACAGCTGCCAGAGGTAAACTAGAGGATTTCTGGGATTCGTCATAGTCCTGCTTTTCAATGATTCTAAGAAAAACTGACTTCTTCAGACCCTTTTGAATACTTTTGCCCAAGAGTCAACAGATACTATGCAAGTCAACTGTGTATTAAAAAAAAAAAAAAAAAACAAAAAAACCACACCTCAGTTTGGTTATGGAATTACCGTTAACAGACTTAAAAAGTAGTTCTCTCTATAAATCTACCTTCTCAATACTCCCAATTCAACCAGCTTGTCTTGACTTTATTCTGCTGAACAGCTGAACTACTGAACACAGCATCACCGTTCTTATACTGTCATGGCCTGTCTTTCTGCCTCTCAAGCTGACAACATTCAGTGCTTAAGTAATTATCTTAGCATATTTGTAAAAATAATAGTTTATACACAGTCATCTGAAGTGACCTAGGCACATATTGAAACACTGGCATTTTACTATGACCATATACAGTTTTACCACTGAGGTGCTGAATAATTCCATTCCAATATGATTACGCATTCAATTTGCTTGATTCTTTGATTTGTTTTTTAATCACCAACTTAAGCTTCTGTAATTTTTGTTGACATTGCACTTATTTTCTTGCTCTCACATATCTACACTAGAGCATAAGACCTTACTTCTAAACAAGACACTAAACAGGGTCATTAATTAGAAAACTAATTTAATAAACAAGTAGATACAAAAATGTTCCACAAGCATGAGCAGAGAAAAATCTTTGTATGCTGGCACTATTTAATTAACATAGAGAGTCTTGTTTTGTAATTCACAGCAATGCCTACCCAAGGCAAAAAAAACATCTATGTTTGGTCACTGACAGAGAATTTTAGTAGGTATGTAGGATAATACACATTGACTCAATACATTGAATTTCTTAGAAAATGAGCAGAACTTACAGAAAATGATGAGCCATCCTTTGAAACTGCAACTGGGTAAATTCCATCTCCTAGACGTACAGAGAGCTCCCAGCTACTTTGCTTTGATTTAGCAATAGGAATTCTAAAAAAGAAACAGACGGAAGAAGAATTTTTAACAGAGATTTCATGCTTCTCCCATTTTAACCAGAAGCACTTGCCTCATAGGATGGTCATGAAGGATATAAAATATCATTAATCTATAGACACAGTTGGAGAGCATACTTGAAAAAAAAATACTAAATACCTTTTTCTGTCAAATGGCATATAAGGAGAAAATACACTCTACTTTCTTTCTAGATTGCCTTGACGCACTGGGTATGCTGATAAAGTTATAGGAGGCTCTTGAATACAGCCAGCGCTTGCTGCAGAATTAGCTCAAACAGGATGAAAAGCAGTTGAGAAAGTGGGTTGGCAGGAGAATAGCAACGGTGATAGCTGGAGCATTCTTTTTAAGGGCAAAATATAATCACTATTCCTTTCATCTCATTCTCAGTAAACCTTCATTAAAGGCCAATTACAGACAAAAGACTCAGCCAAACAAGTAATACAAGTAATTTTATACTTAATATACATTTTAGAGTATCTCATCTACAGAGCCCTTCAAGCAAACTGAAAAAATAATGATGTATCATCACAGCCCACATGCAGGATTCCTATTCCTGCAGCATTCTGTGGCTGCACCAGTTACCAGGTAATACAAGAAACCTGAATCTTTTCAACTTTAGCTTAAAGAAGCACACCTGACAGCAAAAGAATGAGACCTGAGTCTTCATTCTTGGAAATTCAGCGTGAAACAAGTGATTTTCAGCTATTTTATTTAAATATATATTCGGTTTCAGTTTCCTCATCCTAACTTCTCAAGTCTCTTCCACTTTCTTGTAACAACTGGTGTCCGAAGGTATGTTACAACTTTTCTGATATGTGGTTGTCATATATTAGTATCAGCAAACACCACATAGCCTAAAGAGAAGGTACGAAGGTGGAGTTTACACTCCATTAAAACAAAGACACATTATTTTGGTATAGCTTTTCTTCCACGCTGACTCTTACACATGTTTAGATTCTCTGTAAGAAATCTAGAGAGATAGTAACTTCATCACCTTTAGGTCTCCTCTGAAGGATAATTTCTGCTATGATGTTCATCTATTGTACATTATAGAGCTTACTACGCCATGTTACTGCAGCCTTCAGAGTCTTAAAACTTGGAAACACATCTTTTTGTGTTATGCCACATGCATCCTCCTGAGGATTCAGGTGCCCAGTGAACCACATCTCCCCAAAGGGAGTGCTCAGGTTCCCTGTGGAATCAACAGGGAGAAGCACCTGCGAGGCCTCCAGAGGCCACAGGAGGAGAAACGATCTGCCTGAGCCAAGGATAACACACTGACTTGCTAAGGATTTTGACAATTATTTTAAGAGATTGGGTTTTTAGACACCTGAAATCTAAGCAAGTACAAGTGCAGGTACCTAGTTAGGCAAGGAGTTTCCAAAAATTGTGCCTTGCAACATGCCTGCAAAGAGGAAATGGAAACACTAAACATATTAGCTAGACAAATAGATGCATAGTTATCATTAGTTACTTCTGGATCCACACCAAGTAAGGCCTACACCAGATTTCACCAAACATCTTAGCTCACCTCTAACTATCACTACCCATAAAGTTCATGAAAACAGATATTGAAAATAACCTGTTCCCATACTAACAATGCCGAGTGTTACCTTTCGCATTTAATATACCATGACAAGTGTCAAAACAACAAATCTGAGGAAATATCTATGTCTTATTGGGTGCAATGACATTTCTCACCACCTCATCTTGAAATTCCTGTATGTGACCAAAACGTTTAGACTGGCTGATAGGAAACACGGCAGACACGGGAGTTCCTGAAGAAGAGGAACAGGAATTTCCTGCACAGGTAGCAGGCAGCAAGCTGAGCGATGTTTTCATTGCACTTCCTGGTATCAGAGCCCCAGTAAGGAGGAATGTAGCAGGGTTTTGGCAGGGCCTGGCTAAATTCTCCACGGCACTCCCCTGCAGCAGCCAAGAGGATTTAGTGGTTTATAGCAACTTCATATTTCTTGTATAAGAGGTAAGACCTCATCCCAAATGTAGCTTAGGAGATCGCTTCACTGGTGGCATGAGATTCCTTACAACCTTGCTGGCACGGCCCTGCTTCATACTGCATTTGACTGGAAGTGACCTCATGAATCTGGCTGCTGGCCATCAAAGGAAAGACAGTCTTGTTCTCCAGCAGGGATTATTTTTGTTCGGTCCTGTCTTGCTGAGCTTTGTCAAGTGTATCTCCAAACAGGATGCATGCCTCTTGAAAGGCATGACTATGATCACTGCTTCGCCTGGGTTTCAAACAGCCACACAGGCATATAATTCCTCTCTCTACAACACTGGTGGTCAGGAGGGCAAGGTCCAGAGCTGCATCTAATACCAAGCACGCGGCAAGTTGTACTTCCCTCCTGGAATTGCTAGATCCATTTGCACAGGGACATTTTTCAGCTTTGCTAATCAAGCGCCTGTGACTTTGTAACTGTAACCTACAGCTACACCGGCCAAGACAGATACTTACATTAGCTCATAATTATCCTACTTTTTCTTCATTAAATCAAATTCCTTTCAAATAAATTATCTTGTAGTAGACTCCATTTTGATGGGATTCAGAGGGTGGGTGGGGTTTTTTTCATATTAGTAAGGATCACAAAGTCCAAAACTAAGGATCAAAGTCCAAGTTCCTTGGATATGAAAGGAAGTTGCTCAAGTCTGTGAACTACTTTAGAAACGCGGAAGTTTCTATCAGGCTAAGAAAGGGGCTTTTTGGTGGGTTTTTTTGTTGTTGTTTTGTGGGTTGTTTTTTTTTTAATGTCTGAGAAGTCCCAGTGCATGGGAAATAATCTCTTTGTTCTTGGCCAAGCTTGCTTCCTTAGCTGAGAACTCTTCTAAGTCCTCCAAAGGGAAAACATCTGGACTTCTGAATGTATTTTCCATGAGTTCATGGAAAACTCCCCAAACTTCTGGCTATTTTCAAAAATGTGTAGCTTTTAAAATTCTACATACTTGGCTGAAATCTGACATATTCTATTTACAGAAAAAAAAACTGAAAGAAAAAATAATGTCATTTTTACCATCATAAAAGACACAAAAACTTAAGGCACTTCCCCTCCAACCCTAGATTCAGAATCCACGTAATATGTCTTTCATAGGGTTCAACACTCCTTCCCTTTCTTCTCCCAGTTTTAGCAAATGACATATCATCAAAAAAAATACTTTCTTTACCTATAAAGATCACCGACTGCAGGAAGAAACTCAAGTTTAGCAGCAAGATGAGTGCCAGGTGAATGGGAATCAGGGCCACAGAGAGCTGTGCGCTGTTGTCCCTTGCCAGCAGTATTGCACACAAAGAGGAGAGAGCAAAGGCAGCACCGCAGCCACAATGACGGAAGGCGGGTGGAGAAGGGTGTTATGAACTCCCTCCATACAGAAATGGGTAGTTCTGAACCTCTCTACTCCATACTGCGTTCTAAAAGGACGTATCACGAGCAATCAGGGCACAGGTGAAGAGTATGGTCATGGCCTGGCTCTAAGTCATCAAGGCATTACTCTAAAGCATCAAAGTTATAAAAACATGTAAATGGTGCAAGAAGAGAAACAGCAGTGTTTGCCTGCTTAGTTATTTATTTATTTTCAACCTCTTTTGCTGTTTTTTCAACTACAAATGATGTCATGGTCTCATAATTTATTTCATACATTGCACAGTGTATTATGTCCTTTTCACCCCCAACTGCCGTGATAGAGAGAGAGGGAGATACTGTATAATAATGCAGCAATTACAGCCCCTGCTTTCTTTGCAAGTTTTCAGTGAGGAAAGCAGACAATTGCTAAAAATTTTAGATCAACACACACTTACTGTGCTCATGGAAAACATAGCTAGTTAAACTATTATCTACTCTAGTCAAAAACAAGTAAAGAAAGAAAACAGACATTCACAAAAGCAAGTCAAGTAATAACTCTGCCCCAGCCCGTCCATTTTGATTGTCATCAACCAATCAGATAGAAGGAACTCAATAAAACTACCATTTTCTGCAGTTTGTGGCAAATAAACTCCCCTCTCCCGATTACTGTTGATGATGTAATGAGCTATGATAAATGTCACCAGCTCCTAAAGGGTCAGGAAATTGAGTATAGATTTTTTTTACTTCCAATTCAAAATGTGAGTTCTAACACTGGGGGAAAAAACTTACAAATTCTCTTTACTTCTGATATATTTGCTGCATAATAGTTTACGTAAACACAAATGCTGAACTATCATAACAAATTCTCCCGTTATGAAAGATTACAAGCATTTGAAAACCACATTATATGACACTCTGTAAAGCTGTTTTTCAATTGTGCAATTACCTATTCAGCAGTTAAATAAAAGTGAAATATTGACTTAAAACAATGTTAATGGTCAAAGAATCATTAAGAAATCCTTCATCATAACTTTCACAGCTGGTGGCCTGTAAAATGATCAAGAATAATGTGCTGGATTCTGTAGCCACCAAGGTCAGTTTCTGCATACAAATCTTTGCAGGGGGAGAAAAAAAAGACCTTCAGAAAGTGGGCCATTCATCTGAACCAAGTTCAGAGAATTTCCAGCACTGTGAAAAGATATGTTATGCAAGCACATAGATGTATTCAGTGGGGGTAGACTGAACCAGCTACATGGAGACTACAAAGGAGCCCTCCCATGGCTCATGAATAAGTCGAGGAAATGATCAGAAAAAAATGGAGAGATGTTTAGACAGATGGCCCACTTAAAATGCCTGGGACAGGGCATAAGCAATTTTAATGAAACTTTAGATCTACCATATAAATTGTTTCTTATTTTCTCTGCCCTCCCCCCCCCAAAAAAAACTCAAGAAAGGCAAATAGAAATTTAACAACTCAAACAAGAGCCTATCTTATGATGTAAAAAAAGGAAAAAAGGAAGTAAATCTCATGTTTTTAAGCATTATTGGTTTAATAAGTTCATATACAAAGAAATATCCTTCACAGAACCTTCAACTATCAGATGAATATAAAAGCAGGGAATGGATAGATTAAAAGAATTCTAAACAGAAGTGTACTGCCAAACAAAACAAAAATCTAAGCTTTACTATCTGAATACTTTCAACACTTTCCAACATAGAAGTTCATCGTTGCACAGAAAAGACAAAAGCAGCACTTTCACAGGATTATTTTAAGAACTAAAAATTATGTGAAAGGAACCTAAGAATCTGGGAATATTTTATTCAGCAATTTGAAATATTTTCTACATCTATTCACACACATTTTCTACATATATTCAGATTGATCCATCTATACATATCATGTGCACTTTTACATAAAAATGGGGTTTCCTTCTGCTCTATGTGTGCATATGTATACATATAACCCTTTCACCAAGAGTATGAAAATACACCATCATTAGAGTAAATTATAGTTCTGCATATCATACAAAATAATAACCTCCACTAGCCTGTATGCCAGCTGATCAGACAAAGGCTGAAAGAATTACTCAATGGTTATGTCAAAATGGTTTTACATTACATTTTCTTACATATTACATTTAGATCAGTAACAAATATGCATATTTATAGCCCTGTACTCTATCTGAACAGTGACCACAGGGAAAAAATAAATTACATGGAAGGTAAACTACAAAATACAAAGCACTGCTTTAAAAGGATGCTATGGAGTGCACTGTGCTTTCATTCAAAACAGCATACATCTGGATGCTTCCTTTTCCTTTAACAGAAGCCTTTTGGGTGATTTGCATTGACATAAGGGCCTGCAATCTAGTGCCCAATAAACACCTCCAGTGCCTTCACCACTGATCAAGGCCAAATAAAGAAACAGTAGGTCTTATAAATCTAGGGTGAATTTAGCTACCCAGATCTAAGTGTGCGGCTCAACCCCTTTCATCTTCATTTAACTGATAAGTAACCCTGCAGACAACCTGAGCTCACCCTGGCTCTCCCTCTTCCACTCTGAAGGTCTCTAAGCACGCAGGGGTCGGGTCCTGCAAAGAGAGTCACCCTAACCCAACTACCTTCCTCGGCAGCCTGGCAGGGGGGCAGGAACTAGGGGCTCCTCTGCCAAAGCTGTCTCCATAGCCTTAAGGAGAATGTGCCCTCCAAGCATGCAGGCAAGTATCAACAATTCTAAGCCTCTTGAAAAATCTTTTATGGCTCTTCTAGCTTTAAGGCTATCAGGCAAAGGAAGTAGGATTGCTGTTATTGCCCAACTTACCATAACGAATTCATGCTTGCAGCACATACATCCAGAGAATGAAAGATTTAGGTTATCAGTCTCCCTCAGCCTGTGAGGGTTCACATCTACTTCCCAATCTCTCAAGAGGAAGATCCAGGGCCCAGGTAGACATTAGGGGACTCACCATCCTACCCTGCTGATGGCAGGAAGGAATGAGAGATTCATGGAAACTCAGAGAATGCAGCTTTGCAGCCTGATGATGCATCCTCTGGGACAAAGTCTTGGCATTTTGTCCTATGCCAGGAAATTTCTATGCACTTTGCATTTAACAAACTGGATGAAACACAAAGCAATCCTATGAGCTCCAATTACAGCCCAAGATCTCTCAATTTCAGGAGAGGGTCAGACTGCCCAGTCCTTCAGCAGACGCCAGCATACCTTGAAAATTACAAATAAATAAATGTACAACATGGTATCTGAAACTCATTTCCTCTCCTACTTTAACATTCGGTTTCTCTTGGAAAAGGAAACATCACAAGCATTAACGCTGGATAAGAGATGTTGCTCCTTGTCTCATTGCAAGCATTTGTGAGATGAGAAGCAAGGAAGATTCAAATCATGTGTTCACAAGTACAGAGAAAAGACATTTATTTTCCATATAATTTACAAGTCTGTGCTTCTGATCTGTTCTTTCAAACCATCTGTCCTAAATCAGCACAACTATTTACCAAAGAAAAAACTACTTGCAAGCAGGTGTTTTTAATCAGATCAGTCAACAATATTGACTTGTGCATGCTGACAATTGTTACAGAAAAATCTGAAAAACTCTTTGTCATCAAATAAAATGTTGCACTATCTCTCCTCCATTAAAGTATTTAATTTCACAACTTTGCTCTCTCTAACACCCTTTATTTTTAATAAGAGTTTACTTTGGGCAGTTAGAAAAACTTGTAATAGTAATACACTCCACAAAAGGAAAATGACAAACTCCTTTTACTGTACAAATTTTCTTGTATTTCCTTGAACAAGGAAACTTACTAATTCTCTTATTGTGCAGTTATATAGGAATAGTCTTACAATAATTATCTCATTCTTTTAATGCTCAAAGAGCTTCAGAATAAATCACTGTGATGCAGTAAGGTAAAAGATACAGCTCTTCTGTTAGCATCATCCAGTAGCACTTATATCCCAGGGAACTACAGGCCAGTCAGTCTCACCTCTGTGCCTGGCAAGATCATGGAGCAGATCCTCCTGGAAACTATGCTAAGGCACATGGAAAATAAGGAGGTCATTGGTGACAGCCAACATGGCTTCCCTAAGCGCAAATTGTGCCTGACAAATTTGGTGGCCTTCTACAATGGGGTTACAGTGTTGGTGGATACAGGAGGATCGACTGACATCATCTACCTGGACTTGTGCAAAGCATTTGACACTGCCCCGCACAACATCTCTGTCTCTAAATTGGAGAGACATGGATTTCACAGATGGACCACTCGGTGGATAAGGAATCAGCTGGATGGTCGTACTCAAAGTTTCAGTCAATGGCTCGACGTCCAAGTGGAGACCAATGACAAGTGGTGTTCCTCAGGGGTCAGCATTGGGACTCACACTGCTTAACATCTTCGTTGGTGACATGGACGGTGGGACCGAGCGCACCCTCAGCAAGTTTGCCGACAACACCAAGCTGTGTGATGCAGTCGATAGGCTGGAGGGAAGGGATGCCATCCAGAGAGACCTTGATAGGCTTGCGAGGTGGTGGGCCAGTGTGAACCTCCTGAAGTTCAATATGGCCAAGCGCAAGGCCCTGCACATGGGTCGGGGCAATCCCAAGCACAAATACAGGCTGGGCAGAGAATGGATTGAGAGCAGCCCTGAGGAGAAGGACTTGGGGTACTGGTTGACAAGAAGCTCAACATGACCCAGCAATGTGCGCTTGCAGCCCAGAATGCCAGCCATATCCTGGGCTGTATCAGAAGAAGCACGACCAGCAGGTCAAGGGAGATGATTCTCCCCCTCTACTCCGCTCTAGTGAGACGCCACCTGGAGTACTGCGTCCAGCTCTGGGGCCCCCAACATCAGAAGGACATGGACCTGTTGGAGCGAGTCCATGAAGATGATCAGAGGGCTGGAGCACCTCTCCTATGAAGACAGGCTGAGAGAGTTCAGGTTGTTCAGCCTGGACAAGAGAAGGCTGCAGGGAGACCTTATAGCAGCCTTCCAGTACTCAATGGGGGCCTACGAGAAAGCCAGAGAGGGACTTTATACAAGGGCATGGAGTGATAGGGCAAGGGATAATGGCTTTAAACTGAAAGAGAGTAGATTTAGATCAGACGCAAGGCAGAAGTTCTTCACTGTGACAGTGGTGAGGCACTGGAACAGGTTGCCCAGAGAGGTTGGTAGATGCCCCATCCCTGGAAACATTCAGGGTCAGGTTGGACGGGGCTTTGGGCAACCTGGTCTAGTGGAAGGTGTCCCTGCCATGATTAGATGATCTTTAAGATCCCTTCCAACCGAAACCATTCTATGATTTTATGTAACAGTCATTCAGTTTTTACATCTGCATATAAGACTATCCATACTCAATTATTTTTTGAAACATCCAGGCAAACCCCGCATTAGGCTTGCTATATTCATCCCAGTAGTGAAATCTGCCTGACTTGTAGCCTACTAATCTCGAACTAAATTGCTGCTAACCATTGTAAACCTGAATTCAAAATACATTTGCTGCTTTAATCCGTTATCTCTTTTGTCAGAATTTAGAATTTCAGTTATTCACTCACTTTTTCCATAGAAGTTCTGGAAAGCGTGATATCTCAGAAGTAATCAAGACAACATACAGTGGGTGTGAGAACATCAGTGTTTTAGTTCAGATCAGGAGTAGTTCTCAAAGCAAATTAACCCAATCATCTGCACTTAACGCTGCTTTGGATCACATTGCAGAACACACTTAGGACACAGGAACCAGGTTCCCGTCTGATGCAAGACATAAGAAATCCAGGCTTCAGAACTGCACCCAGCACACTCCAGCCACAAATGGGCATTCAGTTCACAGGACCGGACTAGAACTAATCAAAAGTGAAATGCATACAGTGAGAGTAACAGCTCCTCATCATGAGCTGGAAATCGACTTGTACTGGTACACACTCTAATTAAATATTCAAGAATCCTTTATTCACATAAAGAGATTTTGACCCTAATGACAATTTCTGCAATTGCACTCCCTCAAAATCATAAGCTCAAAATTTAGTTTAGATATTGGGCCATAGTTTAAAAGGTAAACAAAAACCTGATACTTCCATTCAGGCTCAAAGCCCCTTATTCAGTTGCCTCAGTAAAAAACAGTTAAGAAGCGCTTAGCACCTGCCAGCTCCTCTCAGTTAAAAGCAATGAGAATACTGTACAGTGCAGCACATTTGAAAACTCATTCTTCCAATTTGGAGGACAAAATACATATATTAGAAACAAATTTAAGACTTCCATTTTGAAAAAAAACCTTGACCTGGCATTCTAGTGTTGCCTCTATCCTGTTATAGAATATCTTCTCAAACACATCACCATTTCTCTATCAGTAATTTACAAGGGTAATCCCCAAAAAACCCCTTAATCTATCTCTTTCTTATTCAGAGATACACATCTTCACCCATAGACTGTCATATCCACCATTACAGGCTGTAACATCTGACTGAAATGCAACATTTCTTTAAAGAATAAAGTTTATAAGACCAAATACAGTGAAACCTGTCAGCACCGGCTCAACTTTAATAAATGAAGCACTGATCAGGAGTGAGAGACAACTACTACAGTCAAGGGAAAAGGAAAGACATCAGAATAAGGCAACTTCTGAGGAGATTTGGCAACAGCACTGGGAGTAAGAACATCAGCCTGCTTCAAGGCCCACAGGGAACATGGTGTGCAGATTAATGAAAAATTATAAATTTTATTAAGCTAACAAAAAAAACGCAACAAACTGTCCTAGAGCCAAACTGAAAATACTTTCTTATAGGACACCACCTCCAAATATCTTTTTGAGGTTATTGTCAATAACTGTGTATTGAATGCTGTCTTTCCTGTGTTTAATGGTTTCATTTAGGTCTCTCACCTAAGCCTTACTACAGTCCCCTTTTGATCTGTCAGTCCCCTCAGAACTAACCAGATCATATTGCCAGAAGTATGGAATTTCTGCCACACTTTGTAGTACCATAATTTGACTTGGTCTCTCCGAAGCCTGTCACATATGCAATATCCCAAAGGTCATTACTTAAAACAGAATTCTACTCATTTTTTTGTGCATCTTGGAAAACACAATGCTTGCCCCAGATTTCAGTAGGGTTCCACAGTATTGTCAGAGTTCACGCATCACACAGAGCTTACCACCTCCTGCAAACTTGGTTGCAGCAGAACCGAAAGAGTACATCCAAGACCTTAACCATCTCATGCCAATGAGATCAGTTTTGTAATACAGCTGTACTGATCATACTTGCTTTGTTGTGATTTCTCCTCTATATGAGACTTAATTCAGAAAATACATAGAATGCACATTCAGGATGGAAAAAAGTCCCAGAAAAGGATGGTCAGCTTCTCCCTTACTAGCCATCCTATGTGCTGTAGTGTAAGAAACAGAAGCTGGCCAAGAGCAGCGATTAATTTGCAACAATATATTCTCTTAGACAGTGGCTAGTTTTTCAGAAAGATGCTTTTTACTGCATGCACAAGAACTAGTGCTGGGTGACAGCAAACATATCAATGACGTATCTACCAAACCACAGACAAATGGGATTAGAGTGTTTGACTAGAGGTACTCAAAGCAGTTTCCAACAGGCAACGTGACAGCTACTTCCTCTCCCTAACAGGTAAAAAATGTGGCACGTTTCACAGATTCTAAAGCTTTGTTCTCTACTTCTGCAATAGCATCCTATGAACAAATTAATGCCACTAATTCTGTTAAAGAGAAAAAAAATAGCAGATGAGAAAAAACCCCAAGAGTTCATTAAAAATTATATTAGATAACATAAAACATGCATATCTTCAATAAGTACCAATTCCTCATGTCTAGACAATTATAGCATATAGCAGAGCTCCACTGACTCACATTACCTTCAACAGATCTTCTGCACTTTCAGCTTACATCCAGAGTTCACAGCACTGAGCTTTTGCCACCTGATATTAACCATCTTTCCCCTTTATAACTAATAAAAAGAGAAAGGTACCTCTCCACAATGAGTTAGACCTTAGATAGGCTGAACTACCTTTAGGTGACACTTACCTGTATTTATTACATTACTTGGGCACTATGAATCTGGGCCACAGAAACCCAGGCTCAAATCATTACTTAAAGTCACATGTATTCAAAAGAAGGTAAATCTCTATTGCCCTCCATATATTTTCATCCTTTTAATAGGACATCTGCCATTGTTCATATTATGGTCTCACAAGTAAAGAGAAGAAAGCCAATAAGAAAAAAATTGCGTGTTTCCTACTTAGCTGAAGTTATACACATCAGATGTGAATGAAAGAATTTCAGAATAAGTTATTAGTTAAACTAGGAACGATTGTGAAGGACAAAAAATTTGTAACAGCTCATGCCTCATGCTCAGTATTAGTAAAGGAGACTTTTACTAATACTGAGTTAGCACTAATCTTTCTGCTAACTAAGGTTGAAATAGAGAAGCCAGGCTGTGTAGGTGGGATGGACCCAAGGAGTGGCAGTAACACAACTGCACATAAAGTTTAACACAAAGTGGGTCTTCTACTTAGATTTCCTTTGCTTCTTTTGGGAGAATCATGATCAATATAGCACAGGAACATAAAAATGGCCATATTCAGTGGCCCAAATATCCATCTAGTCCAATATTCAATGATCAATAGCAGACAGTTAAATAAGGTATAAGAACAGTACAAGAAAGTAGTCACACTTTTACGATGTACTTAACTAGAAGTTCCTTCTTCTTCCTTGCCTTTCACCAAGACAATTAGGAGTAATCAAAGTAGTTCAGTAATTCACAAAGCAAAGAAATAAATTTCCTAAATATAAAACATTTTTCACATACACGCATAATTTATATAAATAACATGACCCATATATAATATATGCCATATAGGTACATTTTTATAAGCTATAGAAAACACATTTTTCTTTAAACATGATTTCTTAGGCATCCAGTTAGTACTTAATGAATATGATTACACATTGTTTAAAAAGATGGTGGTGTTATTCTTTCTTAATAAGCTAGTATGTAAAACTATATTTTTCTGTGAATATTCCTATTCTATAAATGACCATGAGCAAACAACTTGTCTGTGGTCAAGAGGATGTTCAAAAAGAACATCAAGACTATTTTTTCTGACACAGAAAAAGCAGACACATTTTGAACAGAAAATGTAAAGTAAAACCGTTGCACAAACATGACATGACATACAGTACCTAACTGGCTTTGATCCAGTGTCTGCAACTATGCCCACTGGTATCTCCTGAAAATTTAGATGGAAAACTACCAATCGTCAGTAAAGAAGCAAACAAATAGCAAGGGAAGAGACAAAGCATTTTCAAAATACACCTTCAGAAGTAGCATATGGCAGCTGAGAGAAGATACCTTAGGAAGATGTTCATAAACTGTTCTCACAACTTTGCCTTCAACCCCAACCCTTCCTTTGTGCTTTCCTGCTCCTGCTGAGGGAATCCATACACAACAGCCATGACATGTTCTCTCTAAGCCCAAATTCTCCTCATCCATATCCAACATGATTTCTCTAAAATGCAAATAATTGCAGCCCCTTCTGGGCCTTCCTGTGAGACCAGCCAGCCTTGCCTCTGAAGAGTTGTGCTCCACCCTTTACGGGCTGTGAACATGACAATTTCTCATGGCAATCCAACTTTTTTTAAACTGTGAAACAGCAAAATGCTATCAGCGCTCGCTAACCCTTGCTTCTGGGAAGACGCATACGAATGACTGAAAGCTGAGGAACTCAAAGAGAAGAGTTGTGGAATGGTGCTGCAATGCCCAGTGTAAGGAGTCTGAAGCTTAAATGGCCATAAAACCACCAGGATTTTGGAAATCATTGGAATAGAGATTCACTGTATTCACTCAGAAGGGTTCACTTAAAATAGATGTTAAGACCTGGGAAAAGGAAGCCTGTGGTAGAGGCAGACATGCAATGTCCGAGATCAGAGAGTGAAAGAGTCACAGCTAACAGAGAAATAAGGTGGACTTAATGTTAGTAAACATCTTAAAATTATTGTGATTTGCCTGAGGGTATAAGTAACAAGAAAAAGGGATTTTTCTTGCAGGGGGATGCGGGGAAAACATAGGATTTAGAAGAGAAGTGCTCTCACTAGTTCAAGGAAACGAACAGAGAAAAGCTGTTGGTTTATGGCATCTCCCTCATCTGAAGGAATTAAGGGCTGGGTGCAGCTAGATGAGGAGCTGCTTTAAATGTCAGTGTCTGGTACAAAAATGGGCAGCAGGGCCTGGAGAAAATCATTACTGTGTGACCAAGGTGTATCAGATCACCACCCATGGCAGAGAGAGGAGCCTCAGAGACATGTACCACAACGCTGGGGTAAAGACAGAAGCTTAAAGCCTCGGAAGGATAAAATCTAACAAATACCCCAGAGTTTTTGAAGTGCTTTTTAAATCTGGAATTCAATAGGCAAATAAATTATTTGTATCATCCTACTAACTGCAGCAAGACTAATTTTACTAAGCACCACAGAGACAGGATAAAGACCTGTCATCATCTCCTTTCTAAGTCAATGGGTAAACATCCCTGGTTTCAAAAGATCCGGGTCCTGTGCTGTTCTTTCCTGCTCAGTCTTTCTCAGACTACGGGCTTTGAAGACACATGGTAAAGGGAAGCCACAGCCAAAACAAACTCCAAGCACCACATCTAATTACACAGAGAAGTAAACCACTAAAGAATGGTCTGTGAACAATATTAAAGCATCAGCTATAATCACAAAAGGTAAAGTCACCTGAGCAGTCTCAACACAGATGCAGGGAAAAATACCCAGGCCTTTGAATACTTACTATGAGCCAACAGAAATCAGGATATTTTTTTATTTAAGGCACCACCTACCCCAAGTACCCCACCTGAAATATGATGACATATCCAACATATAAGATTCACAACAACACCAGGTTATAAAGACAAAAATATACAGCATCTAAGGCAGAACAAAGAGGGCTACTCAAATGCAGGTAGCAGACCACTGATTTTGAGTTGTGCAAATCTCAGGCATGAGATTCAACTCCAAGATAGTGAATAGCAGCACAGTTAGCAATGTTACCTCTCAAATACTTCTCCCATTAGAATTACACAAATCTGTTGTCACAAAGCAACAAATGGGCCTGTGGTCTTACATGTAAAGAAATGAAAAACTTTCTTTTTTTATTATCACTTGGTAATGCACATAGCAGGAAATATCTTAACAAGAAAGTGAAGAAAGAGCTCTCCGAGACTTCTGAGACAAAGGCAGAACTCATTTTTTTCGTGAAACTGTTTCTTCAATATTTTCACTTACACACACACACACACACACTAAAACTATGCTGAAGTGACCTGCCTCTCTAAAAGCTGAAAGGAAAGAAGTCTTAGCTCAATTGTTTATGTTTACACTTTTAATCTCACCCTTAAACAAGACTGAATTGAGCATAACCGCACTGAAGGTCAGCTTCTATACTGGCATATCAAATTTCAAGCCAACAGCTCTTTTATTTAAAATATGTTAGATAAAAAGGTAATATGCTCTCTGTAAGAGTTCCCTTGAGGTTAGAAGAACCAATAAATTAACTGTTACCATATGTTTGGCTCCTTTTGGCAAAATTCAGTAACAAAACACTGCCAAACCTCTTTTGGCAGGTAATAATATTTGGTAGCTTATAGTACAACTTGAGAAAAAAAGAAACTGGACAGAAAGCTTGGAAATTAATAGAAGAAACTGTATTTCTATCCTTGTATAGTTAGCTATACACTGTTGAAAGAAAAATTCTAACAAAAGTCAACTCTATGGGTCTGATCTATAATAAGCAGCTGTCTCCTCAAAAAGAGCTGTATCAAATGCAAACCCAAACACTCCAGCTAGTACAGTAATGCAAATATTCTGCATTTGTTTTGTAAATAATGCTAGATACGTATGATCTGTTTTGCAAATAAGAAGCTTTGTAAAATTAGTATTCCTAAGTGTTAAAATGCATATTATTAGTGCTTTCATTATATGGGTTTTATTTCATTATAAATGAGCAAAGTCTGGGCTTATTTGCAATGCCATGTTCTTAAGTTTCACTTACGTTAAATTAAATACTTCCCCCCCCCGACACCTTTTATACCTACAGAATTGAGACTAGAACATGACAGATAAAAAGCCTTTAACACTACACCTCTAATTATATAATTATAGACATAGGATATGAAATTCTGTGTATTTTAAGGACATCTATTACAGACTTTTTTTAAATTCCAGCTAAAGAGGTGAGGGAAAACCTAGATGGTCCTATTTGTTTATGAAGGCAAGCAGGACTTGCTCTGTAAGGTCACAGTTATAAGAAATTAATGCTTTTTCAAATATGAAAATGTCCATTTTATTTTTGTAATCATCTATAATAAAGTACTCTAAATTCGTTATTATTCTCATTTCCTACAAGGTGGACATAGCCTGTTGTTCATGCCATGATGGTTTACATGTACAGGAAAAACTGACACTTAAAAATTATGTATTTCTTTAATCAATTGCATCATCCCATTAAAATCTAATTTTTATGTACATAAATCACTTGCTATTCAGCTTACAGTTCCACACACATATCTGGCAAGCAGTCTGAAGCAGGCTGACAGGTATAGGCCAGACATTTCACTTCTTAAAGTCATGTTATCGCATGGTTAATTCTATATTTGCATTAATTTGATTACAAGCACTTACAGGTAAAAGTAATCCAAAAGTGTAGGTCTAAAGATTATAGTATAAGCCTCTGGAAGGTTTTTTCCAGAAGAAAAATATTTTTGCCATTCTATGGATGCTTGTCTCATTCAGCCATTTGGGATTTTATTAATAATCTTCTCATTACTATATTCATCTTCTGATTTCTTATTTTTTTATTTTAAGTAAGGCAGTTTCTGTGAAGACTTGACACTGAAATCAGAGACTTCATTACCCTGCAAAATATATCCACAGTTCAAAGTATTTAAGAGGGTTAAACAAAATGCAAACATTTAATGCAACATTAAGCATGTGAAATAAAAACTTGATTGCCTAAAGAAAGCATGCTATGCTGTTACCCTGGTGACAGGTTAAAAAAGGATTGTGAGCTGAATGGCTGTATGATATGAAATTAAAATGTTTCACATTGAACAATCCAAAATGAATTGGGAAAGGTTAGAGCAGAGGAGAGAGAAATCAATTCTCCAATGGCAATGGTGAATGGAAGTGAAGTCTGAATAGGATTTGCCAGTGGGGTGCAACAGCTGCCAAATATCCTGCAGCCAAAGAATTACAATAATACTGATGAAGTGTGCAAGAGCTTTTGGAATCATTGCAGGGAACAGAGAAATACTCCTACAATAATGAGGCCATTCTGTGTCCCATCCCACTTTCGCAGTTGAATCAAAGGAAAAAGAAACGGTTGAAAATTGTAATACTCAATAACAAAGGTATAAATGAATTATCTATCCCTTCAATCAATATCTTACATTTAACTACAGCCTTTGTGAACCATGAAGCAAGCATGCTGAAGAATGGACAAATCAAGACACATACATGTAAAAGTATGCAGACAATATTGACTAAGAGACTTTTTCTTCCCATATATTTTGTTGACAGCATTTCTACTGCAACAGCATCCAGAATAAGCTATACACTACACAAACAGCAGGACACAACCAGTGCCTCAAGGAACTTCACAAGGTAAGGTGCTGATGTTCGTGCTTATCTTTTTTATGTTAATAATCCTAGGAAAGAAACACCAGTAAAACTTCTCACATGAATGCAGTCACACATGCATTTACTAAGCTTAGAGTCCCACAAAGTCAAGAAAAACTTTGCCCTTCCATAAAAACCTCCAACACAACTTCATTTATGCCCTTCGAAACTCCAAATAAAATACACAGATGGAGAGGAAAAACCATGCTAAAAATAGCTCTAAAAAGACCAGAGAGCACGTGGCAATTAGCACACATCTTGTTAGTTCTACGGTTTCATGCATACACTTTTTACACACCAACAGATATTAAAGAACATGTTTAGGAGATGTAAACCTGCCTGAGAGGAAAGAATTGTTGGTCTTATAAAAGGGATCAAAGGAAAGAGAGAGAGGCCTTGTGGTAAAGAGAGGATCTTGCAGTAGAAGAGGTTGTAAGCAAAGCATGGATGAGAAAAGGGCCAGATTCACAACTAAAAAAGCCAGGAATATGGGAGCACAACAGAAAACATTCACATATGTATACTACATATATTCAAGTTTCAACATTAAGTGAACAGTAGCCACAGAAGCTATAAAGCTCCTATAGCAGCTGCTGTTTTCCCAGCAGACATGGTGAAAATAAAAAATGAACATAGGGACTTAGCCAGGTCCATTTACTTTGGTGAACAGCTTTCCCACCAGCAATCACCTCAGCAAGATGCATGCCGCTGCTTTGGGGATCTTCCCAAGAGATGCTCAGCAAGGTTCAAACTTTTCATAATGATTATCTTCATAATGATTTCATAATGGTTATCAACTCTAAAAATTGAGCAAGAGTGGATTCCTGAGTGCCCGGGACACCTTTTTCCCTACCAATGACATAGGGATGACAGGCTATGAAAATTTCCCATAACAGACCATTCTGTTTCTGCAATATTTGTTCATAAATCATATGGAACAATGGCTGTGCTTTCGAACTACTACATAAATACCTGGTATTACTTATGTTATCAATTCTGATTCCATTAATTTAATCCAATTAAGGAAAAAATGATACATACATTCTGTAGAAACAGTCATAAATGCTGCCTTGAAATGTCCTACTTCAACTTTTGTATTTTACATAGAAGTTCATTTCCACTGGCCAAAAGTACCCGTTTCATGTATTTGCATCTACTTGTTTGTCTCTAGCACATATAATCCTCTTTCCATGATAAGCAAATGAACAATGTAGAAGGGTGAATAATACCAGATTTTAAAGACAGCTAGAATATTATATAGGGCAGCTGGTTTAGCAGTGATTAAGCAAGATTACCAAAAAAAGTAATTATTTATGAGAGGTCAAAAGAACAACATTAAGTAACACCTAAAGAGACAAGACAGAATTGTCACAACCAGAAAAGCTCATTATAAACAAGGATATTGCATGAAAAAAGTGAGAACAGAGTCTTAGTACCTTGCTAGTCTATGGGGAAAGAAAAAAACCACGGTGGAATAATGGTCTGAAGCTGCAGTAGTTACATAAACATATCAAGGACTTTCAAAGGCATAACTGTAAATCATGAAAAGAATGTTTGACTTGTTGACCAGGGGACCAGAACAGTAAGGATAAGAGAGCGTTATTTTCATGAGCTAAGGATGACTGTGTAACTCCAAAGTGAGGGAATAAAGAAAGCCACAAGTGGGCTGGACTTAGTCATCCTTACCAAATGAAAACAAAGTGTTTTATCTTTATATCACACTAGAGGGTATTTGTAGGGTAAGGCAAAGTATAAATATTTAGCTGTACTTGCAATAACTGTTCACATTATTACTGTGGTTCAGGGGCGTGGAATAAAAATCACGTAATGCAACTGAGACAATTCAGCAGCGCCTGTAACTGTGCTGCAAGGAAGAACTCTCCCTCTTTCCAAGCAGCCAGTTCGGATGACACCAGTGAACTTTCCTGACATCATCTTCCTTCTTCTTAAAATCAGTATAACATAACCTTATTTGTGCTGCTCCAGCAGTGCAGCAGAGCCAGAAAGCTCTCCTATTGGGCAGCTGACCATCCTTCCATATGGGGAAGCCCTAGGCTGGCAAAGAGCTGGCTCTGTCCCAGACTCCAGCAGGGTAATAGGTGTAGTCTATGTGAAAGCAAGCATGCCCGAGAGGTGCGGGGCTTCACCGCTCTCCCAGCGGTTCCCTCGCTGCCCTAATCATGCAATGGCAAAGCAAAGCAGGCATCCGAACAGTCATTACTAAGTGTACCTGAGGATTTACATCAATATATCTATACCAGATCAACCCAGACGTGAACCTACAATAATTCATTAAATAAAAAGCTAAATATATCCATTTCTGTTCTTGCAGTTCACCAGTCGTGTTATGTCCACTGCACTGGACCCCTGGATTTTCAGAATTTTAGAACATACAAAAATTCAGCCCAGCTACTTCACAACTTGACAAAAACTTGCTTGTATTTTATCTGTAATTTCTCACTATACACTTACCCATCCTGTGAAAGTATTATTTTATGCTTAGAAAGCATCATCCACTTTAGGTCTCAGAATACTTTATACATGTTGATAAATAAATATTTACAAAACCTCAATAATGCAGTAAAGTATTAAGGCCATTTTGCCTTTTTGTAAACCGAGGCCCAACCCAACTGACTTCTCTAAGGTCCCACAAGAACAGTTAGAAGTTTAACTCAAGACTCCCTAATCCCAGTCTTCTATATTAAACACACAAGCAAGAAAAACCTTTAGGGTTTTTTGCTAGCAATATAGAATATTTTCCAATGTGTTACCATCTTTTTGCATGTAGTATCAGGTAATATGGGCATGCAGCCTCACTGTTTTTTTCCAAGTCATAAATGATGAAAGGGTAAAACCCATAGCAAAATTAGGAAAATACACTTAGCAGCCAACACAAGCAACGCATAGGAAGTGCTGTAGGCAATTGGGTTTAGAAGTATAAACATCACATTAGTAGACCCATGAGATAGCATGATGTAGCCACACCTGGAGAGTCACTCTCCTATTCCCCTCCCAACCCACTAATGAAAACAAGCCTGAAGCCAAAATGTGAAGATTCAACTGTACAACATCATTTTTGGTCTCAAAGGCTAACTACATCAAACAGACATAAAATAAGCTGGATTCACTTCAGCCAAAATATGTTTCCACTTGAAACAAGATCGAGTTCTGTCTAGAAGACCTTGGGATTTTACTAGATGCTGTAAATCTGTTCAGCAGCTGTGGGTGGCACCAGTTTCACAATAAACTGGACTATGGAGTAAGTAGGAAAAGTCCTAGGTAAAATAACTGAAAGCTGAACAATGAAACAATCATCAATCATTCATGGCTCTTTCCTGTAGGAAACATGGGCCCCTATTATCTGGATGTAACAGTGAAATATTCACATTAGTATCTGGCTCACGAAATACCAAGATTTTCATTAGCTAATCATCTTTAAAAAAAACAAAACAAAAAAAACCAAACCAAAACACAACAACACACCCCACAACAACGTTCTTCCCAAGAAAACTGGCTGAATAACAACCAGTTAAATTAAAAAAAAAAAAAACACAGAAAATCTCTAAATATTCGTTGCATAACAAAGTAAATGTCTGTATTCCTGTAACTGAGCATGCACAGGTCTCCAGCAGCTGCTCTTGCTAAAGTTTGGCGAATTACTCCTAGGAGACTGTTGGTGAGAGACCAGGGGCACATACCAATGCAGACAGTGGAAACTCACCTGTGAGTGCTCCACCCAAATCATAATACAATTTATTCTAACACAGGAAAGGCAAACTGGCCTTCACCTTGTGGCCTGTATTAACCTCCACAACACACAAACTACTGCAACAAAGAATCCCACTACAGGGGTCACATCTAATTGACGCTAGCTGAAGAAAGTTGGGTGTTTGATCCTTAATGAGGCAACAGCTCGCTGATCATCAGAGCACGTTCCAGCAAGAACCTTACAGTTGATGATTCAGTCACCCAGGGCACTGCAAAACGTGTATTTTCCAGTCACATCCCCGCAAATATCATCAACTGTAGAGGAGAACCCCCATCATGAGACTGCTACTAGTCTGATCTGTGGCACAGAGCTAAGGCCCACCTCTGCACCCCTTTTATGAGCCATCCTCTGCTCACCTCCTCCTCCTTGCTACACATTCCTACTCTTGTAGCTCTTCCAGAATAATTTCACTTGTCATGAGTACTTAACCTAGTTCTGTAAGAATGATCTAAAGTATTATAAAACTGTTTCTATACTAATACAGGTCATTTTAGCAGAACCAGAGTAGAAAGCAACTCCACACACAATCACACCTGCGTACCTGGGGAAGGAGGAGGAAAGCCAGAGACCAAGGGAGAAGCAGGCTGGGACAACAATTCCTTAATCTGGCTCAGCTGCCTTTCATCTGATTACAGTCTCAGTAGCCCTGACAGTGAAAGGTGGAGCTTCTGTGAAGACTTCGAGCATGGTTCTTTCTGTCTATATGACTAGAATAACAATCCTGAGCTTGGGCTGAATAAATCATGGGGAAAAAAGGGAACCCAAAATACCCCTACAGTTCTGAAAAGAATGCATATTACAAATATGGCTCCCAAAAGGGAAAAGAAAACAAACAAAAAATAAAGAAAAGCATATAACTCAAGTTCAGCAGAAAACTGTCTATTTGACAGCTGTGACAAGCTTAGAAGAAATAATGCATGATTTCAAAATACTACTTTTCAGTGCAATTCCTTACACAAAAATTCCTCAATTGCTTTCAGTGCATGCAAAAGAAAAAAAATGCTGTCAACATAAATAGTGCCAGAGAGCTGAAATTTTTAAGATGATGATCAACATGTCAATGTACTTTTCCAAACCATTAGGACAATGTTATGAATCAACTTTGGAGCGTGCAGTCTGTCTAATCTGCTTACATGCTCCAACATGGATTTAAAATTCACACAGACTCCAAACACCCAATTCTGCCACAGTGAACCGCATCCAAGATTACAACTGGCCTTTTTGGTTTGTTGCCAGTAGCACAGGTTCCTACTCTGCACTTTTTGTTTACTAGTATTTTTCAAACAGATTGCAGTCATACCAATAGAGATGTGCTTTCTGTGGCCACAATCCTGCTCCCTAAAAAGTACCCACGACATGGAACACCTTCAAAAACAAGTCAGATGCAGTTTCGGTAAGTTGAGGACATGCCATGAAGGATCCTTGATGGGACTGCAGTAACTTGTATGCTCCACAGTCCTCAGTCCCCTCTAGAGGGAGTCCACTAGCTGCTCTAAGGAATGGAGAACACCGTCCAGGACACTGCACAATCCTTTGACCTCATTCTGCCTTCGCTTCTTTGACTGTTCCTCTGAAGGAGCTGCATGATTTTGAGGAAAGGGTATCATTATCAGGTTTGGTTTGCTTCAGAAGTAACTTACCAGTAAGCCTTTTTTGCATTATCTTGTCCTTACTTGGCCTCAAACAGGCAGCTTTACTATCATTAAAACAAGTAGATATAACAATATACGTGGATTGAAACTGTGACCTATTCAATAAGAACTACACTTGGCCACCACTTGGAGAAAATTTTAAAGCTCAGCATCTGAAGCATTCATTCCAGATCTGCATATACCTCAGCAAAGACCATCCTTTGACAGCTGAGCTGAACGTAAGTACACCCCATCATGGCAAGAGAAAGTGATCTTCCCTGTACTGAAAAGATTTGTTAGCTTCACCATTTAAAATCTGAAAAATCAGACCTTTATCTAGTCTTAGAAATTTCATGTGGTCAGACTCTGCTGCCTTCTCTGCTCATGGAGGAGGAATATATGCTAGGGAGTTGAGACTCCAAAAATAAGCTAATTTTTTTCAAAGCAGGGGTCTATATTTTTTCCCCTAATGCAGCACAAAAAGAGATGAATGACCATGCCTGATTGCTCAATGCAATACTTCGTTTGCATATCTGATATCTCAGTTAAAATAGTTGTATATGTCTTTTCTATTAAGATGCAGAAACACCTAGTACTGAAAGAAAATACTTGCAATAGAAAGAAAACATAAAAGATTCTTCAAAAATTGGAGTCCTGTCCTTTTTTTTTTAGCAAGTAAGAACATTTTACAGGCCAGAGGGAAAAAATCTCCAATCAGAGCAGGGAATACAATAGCAGTTTGAGAATCACAACTCAAATCAACAATTCCTATCCTTTCTCTAAGTACAAAGTAATCCATTACTTCTCTATAGCTGTACCAGACTACTGAACTTCCTACGCTTGCCAGTAAAAACTACAATCAAAGCTCCTCCTCGTTTTCCCTCATTCATCTTTTATTTAGGGAACAGTGGCCTTCGAGTGTCTGTTCTTCTCCTTATGCCATTTGGTATGGAAGATATAACTCTTGGAAGGAAATAAAAAGGTGCTTTATTTTCCCCTATAGGTGCATAAGGCAAGCAATGACCTAGGCCTACATATGCTATATATTACAAAGCCGTTATGCTCGCCCTAAGTCTCTCTTTTTTTTTTTCTTTTTTTCTTTTTTTTTTTTTTAACACCATATGGTACTATTTATCTTTGTGGGTACAAATAAAAATAAAGACTTCTTGAAACCACATTTGATTTATTCCTGACCACTGTAAAATCAGTAATAGAATACACTGTCAAACCACTGGCATGGAATGTGAATAATGTCTATCCTGCATTCTGACTTCCCTCTCACACAAACACACACACACGCAACTACATTAAAGAACGTGAGGCAAGAAGAAAGAGTCATGCTGAAGGTAGGATTCACTGTTGCAACAAGCATTGCAAACACCAACTACCCAAGCAAGTTTCACAAATTCAATTGTTCTAATAGAAGGTCTCAAGGCATCGACAATGATGGGCCAGAGGACAACAAAAGCTCAAAACATGCTAGAGGAAAGCAGCATATTCTTCCAAAAAGCCGAAGAAGTGAGTTAGTATTTTGACACAAGCTACTGCAATGGCTGGCCAGTTAACAGTACTACCTAGGTTACTAGCAGCTACTATCCAAAAGAATGAGGGAGTGGGGAAACAAGAACACCAAAAAACATACTTAAAGCAAGGTGCTGACTCTTCCAGCGTTTACCAGTCAGAAGTGTTTTTAGAGTTGGACCCTAAACTATTAAGATTCTTCATCAAGGTAGCAAATTACTCACGAATCCACAATATTTTAAAGCTCTGTAGCTGAATATTCATATTATCCCAGAGTGCTTAGATCGCTTCAAAAGGGCACATGGGAAATTTGTGATGCTCAATTTGTGGTTAGTTACTAATGCAGCAACATTTTGCATTAATGAAACTCCTGATGTGCATTAATTACTGTACTGGCTTGTAACACATTTTTGCGCCTATTAGTTTGCTAATATGTAGAATAAAAATAATCACGTA
The DNA here is from genome assembly GCF_000737465.1 of Haliaeetus leucocephalus. Classification (NCBI taxonomy): domain Eukaryota; kingdom Metazoa; phylum Chordata; class Aves; order Accipitriformes; family Accipitridae; genus Haliaeetus; species Haliaeetus leucocephalus. The sequence goes on along the minus strand of NW_010973062.1, from coordinate 2,672,987 downwards.
TGACTTGTGTGAGTAGGGAAATGTGAGCCACAACTCATTTGAATTTAGAAAAAACAGACTATATTAAGAAACCATGCAGTTTCTCACCAGTGTCTCTCATGCATGAGAAGATGCCATTAACAAAACGCATCAGCACATCTGAGTTCCTAGAAACAAACTTACCTTGGAGTCCCTAGAAATCGCTGTGATCTCAGTTGTTCAGCCACGTACAAAGACGCTGCTGTTGCCAGTAGTTCTCTTCGTTCAAGATCTGTCAACTTGTGTCCTAGTTTTCAGAAAGCAGTTAAAAAAAAAAAAAATTAGGTACTGCAGACACAGAAAGTAACAACTACCAGTGACGACACTGCTCAGTCCTTATACATGAAACCTACATTTTTCCCTCTGAATTAAGATGAGGCTTAGCAGAGCAGACACTCTGCATTTCAGAGTTTAAATTGCATGTTTTCATACAGACCAGCCCTACTGCTAACACTGGTATCTCTGTTAAAAACAATTTGACAACTGAAAGAAAAAAAACCGAACGATACTGCAGCATCTTGTTTTCGTTACTGAAATGTCACTGGTTGACATATTGTGCCTCATGCTGGTAAGGAATCCATCTGCACATTAGAACTTACTCAAAATATACAGCATTCTTTCTCAGTACTTTACCTTGCAAAGGCTACAGATCTTCCAAGCAAAAGGGATAACGCAACAGTATAAACCCCAGAAATAAATGGGGATAAAACTACTTGTCAGCCCTGGGTCACTTAGTGCCATTATGTGTAATCATCAGTTTGCAACTAACAGAGTCAAAGTCATGTTTGGCACTTCGTAAGCAGAAAAATGGCTCAAAGTAGCCTACAATCTGAAGGCAGGCAAGCTAATAAAGATTTGGACAAAAAGGTGCAAAGCAGGGTGATTGGAAGCAGGTTTTCTCCCAACCTGGTCTTGTTGCAGAAAGTGAAGGTTAATTAGAAATTCAATTGTCCATTCAGCAGGCTAAAAGACAGAGCACAGTGACAGAACTTTGCCCTTCCCATCTTTAGGTTAGAAACCACACAACACAGATTTGGTATGAAAAGCTGGCAAATAGGTGGCCAAGACTGGTGTCACCAGAGAAGTAAAACAGTCAAAACTGATGTGAGAAGGAGCAAAAGGACAAGTAAAATACCCAGTCCATAAGGCAGTAGCAGGAAGTTAAAGATGATGTAGAAGAGGACAAGAAGTGCAAAGCTGAATTGTCATGGAGAAAAAGAGGCAAACTATCCTCAGGAGGGAGATTTTTGCACAGATGAAAGCAAGCGTGTTTCAAAAAGCCATGGGGGAGGATAACACAATAAATAAAGTTAAAAAAAAGATAAAGGTTGAGACTGAAAGACTCAGCTGAACTCAGGTACAACACAGCTCTCAAAAAGTGCTTTACATGTATGTATCACAACCAATGCCATCATCCATGGCAAGTATGGATTTCACATGAAGGGATGGGGGAAGAGGGAGGGGAAGGGGTTTAGAAGGCTGTATTTCCCTGAGCAACTCTACCCGGGCGGGGAGGGGGGCACGTTCGCTTCCAGTCCTGCAGCAGAGAAACAGTTACACAGCTCCGTTCTACATCTCCACTCTCCCATCACCTCAGTGCTACTGTATGTAATGTTAATTCACGTGCCCCAGTACCGGTCACCAGCAAGTGACAATTTCTATCAGCAGCATAAAACAAGACTAATACAATCCTCTAGAAAACCCAGAATGGAGCCCTCTGAAGAGGACTGGAGCAGACTTCACAGTAACAAGTGCATGATTTCAAAACAGGACGTCTTCTGCACAGGACCCATCACTCCACTGGGCTTATTAAATATGAATAGGTAAAGAGGCTGCTTGGAGTCTACCTCAGCAATGCAATCACATGCCATGGTGATGGAAACACACTCATTACAGTTCCAGCCAATAGTAAAAAAGGAGCTGTCACAGGCCAAAAAATTTAAAAATAACAAAAGCCAGCAATTCTGCATCAGTCTATTTTTAATTTAGTCCACGTTAACACATTCTGGCTAAAGATTACTGCAGCTTCCTTTGCTCAGTATTTATTATTTTTTATCTGCCTTGAAATGGAAACTCTTCACTTTAACAAATGCATGCAGAAATACAAATGCTGAAAGGTTGAGGAACTGGCTTGAGAAACAAACTTGATCCTTCCTTTGCCAGTTACTAGAAAAACTGATTGCAAAGCGAAAGTCAAAAAATGCTGAACTTCTGTACTATTTGTGTATATACACACACACACGTGTATATATAAGCCTTAAATAATTATACAATGCAATGACATCAACTATCTGGCTCTGAAATGTGCTGATTTTCCAATTGTTTACACACAGTGAAGAAGCTCTGCGATCATTTTTCCAAAATGCTGTATCTAAAATTGATTATTTGTTTACGTGTCTCAGCTAAAGATACATCAGGAATCTATGCTAAAACCTTTGCTTTTCAGTCACCCTGCCTAACACCCATGACAAGTCCGAGTGACCAAAACTGCATGTTCCCACCTGCTCCAACACACACTGCTGGTATCAACTCATATAAAGGAACAAGGTAAAACTAGAAAGATCCCAGTTTGAAGGTTTTATTGCATGACCTTCATCTTGGATAAAATCAATAACTGCTCTTGCACTTGCTGTGCTGCTAAAACTATTTTCTCCCTGTATATTCAATAGAAATCAAACTCCAAACAGTGAACAAAGGTCAATAATTTAAAACAGGTTAACAACTGATCAAGAGTTACATTCACCACCTTATTATCACAAACACGAAAAAAATATTTATCCACTTTCTCTATTTGTCACTATTAGCATTAGTTGCGGCATAGATGTGGCAAGCAGAAAACCCATCATGACTGTAGTATCCAATGTGGGATTTCTGGGAGATAATATAAACTGTTAACAAGAACATACCAAAATTAGGTTTTGGTCTTTGGCAGTAAATATACAATCCTACCACAGAATGTCCTTAGCATAACTTTGGAGGCATACCTCGAAAGCTTGATTAAAGGCTGCTTCCTAAGGATGGCAATTTACCTTTATTACACAAGACTGACTGCTGTCAGTCCTGCCTTAGTTCTCTGAACTCCAGTCCCATTTCCCTTGCCTTCTGCTCTTGCTCTGCTGCTACGCTCAGCAGAATTTTAAACAGTTTTGAAGTTAAGCTTTCAATTACATTACTATATTTGGAAATACACAAACGTTCCTGATAGTGATACCTTTGTTTCACTTCAAGTATTATTTTACTTTAGAAGCCACCCCTCAGGATTTCAACTGGGTGTCTTGAGGTACAAGTTAATATTCACCATCAATAAAGATATAACAACGCAGCGTTTCACATTCACCACGCAGAAGATTGATCTGAAAAGTAACGAAGCTACCTCTGGGGCATTTCTCCAAGTGCTGCCTTCATAGGGAGTGAAATGTGTAAAGGAGCAAAGGTTCCCCAGCTTCCAACGTGGGAAGTTCTGCCGTTGCTCTTTCCTACTGTCATCACTGCAGACTCCTGCACTACACAGAGATTTCATCTCCACCATAAAATGTAAATCAGCTCCCAAATCTCTCTGCTCAACCTGGGATATACTTCTCCATTATCACTATCATCACTGAGCTGAATTATATAAGGTGAACGTAAAACAGGATTAATGGCTATAAAATTAAGTCACAGCTAAAGGAGTGGAAACACTGTTCTTCATACTATTTAAAACTAGACCGCACGCATCTATTAGTACTAAATGACAGAACCCTGTTCGGAAGGAAGACAAGGAAAAAGTATTTCTCTCTCATTTCCCTGATGTTATGATTGCTTAAATCAATATTATCCCAGTATCCCCCAAGCTGAGTCAAAAAGGTTCATGCAATTACTTTACATAACCAACTTCAAATTAAATTACATAAAAGGTCATTTTTCCCATAACAGCCTCATTTGCATTTTGCCCTAGAAATGTGTTTCCTACTATCAATTACCGGAAAAAAAACAAACAAAACAAACAAGCCCTGGTTATGCATCCCAGTCTGTTACTTAATACTTGAAAAGTGACTGTTTTCTGATTGGGAAGAACAAAAATCTAAAGCAAAATGGGTAAGATAGAAAGTGCAATGCATAATTCAGATCCATACCAATGCAGGCAATGTTTATATCATTCCTAGGTTCTGTTTTGGCTCAAGTTTTTCCCCAGTGGATTTTGAAGTTGACCATTAGAGACAGCATGTATACCAAGTAGGCTGAGGCAGAATACAAAGCTGGATGTTATTAAAGGGTTTAATTTCTTCTGAAGTCCAGCAGAGCTTTGCTCCACCCAAACGGTCATGGTAAAAGACAGACAATATTGTCTGCATATGCAATCTCAAACCATTCAGAATAGTGAAGAAGTACGTCTCTCAGAGAGCTCATGATAACTTATAAGATGGATGCTACAGCACAGAGAAAGAAAACCTCGGTTTTGAATTCAAAAGGGATTACTGACAGTCCAAGAAATGTTTCTTGGCTTCATCTGCCAGAAAGAAGAAAGTCAAGTAAGATGTTAAGTCAATTTTTATAATCCAGTAGCTTCATAAAATGAAGACAAAGATTAGATTCCAGTGTGGAGAAGATTAATAGAATTAACAGCAACCATCCTCTCCCTTCCTTCTAACACTAACACAGCCAGGGGAAGTTGCATTCCCCCCTCCAACTGAAAACAGAAGTCACCAGACTTAAATTTAAAAGTCATATCTACAGTCCCAATTCATCTAAAAAGCACTTTCGTTCATAACAGAATCATGGAATGACTGAGCTTGAAGGGTCCTTGGGAGGTCTTTAGTGTATTCAGTGCACCCCCCCCACTCCACCAAGCAATCTCAACACCAAATTCAGACCAGGTTGCTCAGAGGTTTGTGCAGTCAGGTTTTGAGTATCTCCAATTTATGACCACTATCTTGCTCTGCTGCTGTGCAACTCACTGAAGAGCCTGGCTTCATCTTCCTGGGAACCCCTCAGAGGTACAAGAAGGCTGCCACTAGGCTCACCCTAAGCTTTCTTATTTCCAGGCTAAACAAGCCTTGTTCTCCCAGCCGCTCCTCACAGGTCCTCTGTGCCAACCCCACCACCACCCTGGTGGCTCTTCGCTAGACTTACTCAACTTTATTGACATCCTTCTTATATGCGTGAGAGGGTTAAAACTGGACACAGTATGCTAGAGGTGGTTTAGTAAGTGTTGAGTAAAGTGGATTAATCATTTCCACCAACCCACATAATTATAACAAACACAGTGTACCTAAAAGCCTTCACCTCACACACAGTCTCTCGAGCCAATACACAATTGCAGGAGGGAGAGGTGCTTCCTCCTTCTTCCTTTCTGTATTAGAAATCAGTTAACATAAAGGATTGTCCATCAGAACTTCTGCTCTTCCTCACCACCCAAATGAAGTAAACATGCTAGAAGAGGGGAAGTAAAGGATTCTTTTTCCTTTTTTCCCCTGTGTTGTGGTATGACTTTTGTGACAACCTCTTGGAAAATGCCCCATTTCTCATTTGTGCAGCTTATCTCTCCAAAAGTGACCAACCAAGCTGGTTTTGGTTTGTGTGGCGGGTGAGGGTCGGCAGGGACGGCTCCTGCTGGAAGCTGCTGGAAGCTTCCCCGGCTGGGAGCCGGACCCGCCTCTGGGAGAACAGATTCCAGAGGGGAAACCTGCTGGGAGTCGGGGGATTGGGGTGTGAGAGGAACCCCTGTGCAGATCCCGAGGTCAGGGAGTGAGGGGAGGAGGTTGATCCCCACGGAGGGGAGCGGGGGAGCAGATGCCCACCTGCAGCCCGGGGAGAGAGGAGCCCACGCCGGAGCAGGGGGTGGGTGCCCCACAAGATGGCCGCCGCTCCCTGGGGAAGCCCGCGCTGGGGCAGCCTGGGACTGAAGGACTGCGGCCTGCGGGAGGGACCTGTGCCGGGGCAGTTTGTGGAGGACTGTCTCCCATGGGAGGGACCCCACGGCGGAGCAGGGGCCGAGCGCGGAGTCCTCCTCCCCCTGAGGAGGAAGGAGCGGCAGAGACAAGGGGGGAGGAACCGACCCCAGCCCCCGTCCCCTGTTCCCCAGGGAGAGAGAACCGGGAGTGGGGCTGAGGCGGGAAGGAGGGAGGGCGGGGGGGAAGCTGCTCTCGGGTTGGGGTTTACTCCCCATTATCCTTGGTTTGGTTCGACTGGTAGCAAATTAAATTGATTTTGTTTCTTCCCCAAGCCGAGCCTGTCTTTTGCCCGTGACCATAAGCAGTGAGTGATCCCTCCCTGTCCTCATCTCGACCCACGAGCCTGCCTTTATATTTTCTCCTCATCCCACTGGGGCCGTGGCCGGGGTGGGGGGAGTGAGTGAGCGGCTGCGTGGTGCTTTGTTACCGGCTGGGTTTAAACCACATCTCAAATGCTTGTGTCATCATTTAATAACCAGGAGGAGTGGACCACTAAAAAAAAATAAATCTCAATATTATAACAGATATCCAGGAAAAACTTAACTGTGAGACAGACTGAACCACAAAGAATGAACCAATGAATAGGATGCTAACCTTAGGATACTAACCTAAGGATCCTGGAGTTTAATTTGTTCTTTGTCAAAGACTCCTCTTGGATCTTTGTGAAAACAGAGATACTTTCTGTGCCTACAAAATAGGGATAATAGATAGTATATTCCTTTCTCACCATGCGGGAGGTGCAGAGGAAGGAACAGAGACATCCCAGGCTGCCTGGAAGCTGTAGAAGCACAGCTCATCTGACAATACTCTTACCTAGGAGTATGGGCTACTCCTGCATGCTTGGCAAACATTTTTATTCTGTGAGCAAAGTGCTTGGAGGCCACTCTAAGACAGATGTATTGGTGTCGCCTGACCTAATCAGGGTTGCTGCACACACCCTCAGATCCACACTCCTCCCAAAGCACGCATATGTGCTCAGAGCAATGACCCACTCCAGCTGACCCACTGCCAGCCGGCATTCTAGCCGTCCATCCCTCGTACAGACAACAAAAGGGTATGGCAGCAGCTGTTTTCCCACACTAATCATACCCTGAGCAAGGTTACTTTCAGCACAGCAATATTTTAAAATAACTTGCAATAAACAAATTGGTTTTGTTAATGAGTGCTTATTTAAAGAAGGGAAGAAAAAGAGTTAAACCCTAATCACGAAAATTACTAAACATTCCCATTCTAAATGTAATTTGAAGTGGGCATCACAGGTTAATGGAAAAGCTGCCAAGATATTTCTAATAATTAATTTTTTCTTAACTTATAGTAAAAGCCTTCTAATAAAGGACTTATAATGAAACCCCTGAAAATGAGCCTGGAAAACAAAGCATCTCTTACTTAACTCTTAAGCAAGACTAAAGTTAATATTTATATTTGAAGACAAATGCGCATTAAGAAATGGGCCAGTACTTCATGCAGTCACCAGAAAGAACACAGCTGACATTCATTACTTGCCATCAATGTAGGCCAACAGTGACAATTGTGTAGTTTATAAAAGAAACACACTGGACTGTGCTCAAGCATTAATATAGCACACATCCTCACTGAAATTTTTTTATGTCTTAAGTCTTCCAAATTTAAAACACTTCTGGTATGGATTCCTACTGTTAACAGCAGCACCTATTTCTAGGCATTTCCAAATCCACTTTGGCTACACATTGCCCTAATTTTTCAGATTATCCCTGATTTCTTTTACAGCTAAATGTCTTTTATAAACAATATTAAGATATATGAAGCTACTTAATTTTCAAATCCTCCTAGCAAAGTTTACCCTGGGTGTTTATATTAAAAAGTTAGTTGAAGTGAGTAGAGTTAATTTGAATTGATAATCACATAAGCTAATTTGCCTTTGTTTCTCTTGCTGAGCTTCTACCCATCATCCACCCACCACCCTTGCTTGCTTCAACAGTTCCCACTAGAGCCTTTGCAGAAATATTTTTCAATACGTACTTAAAAAACTATCCTCTAATTCAACTCACCGATTTTTTTTTTAAGCCAGAAGGGTCTGATCCAGAGCAAACTACATCATTAAAAGGGCTCTCAATTACTTCAGTGAGCTTTGAATCAGTACTCTTGACTTGAAATACAAATGCTTTGTAATAATGATATCTGCATTTTTTTATCATTAAGAAGGCTAATGTATGCTTGTATTTGATGTATGGAAGAAAAGCAAGACTTTTCATACAGCAGGACCAGGGTCTAGTCATTTCTTGTGTGCCATTCATTAGTTTCTATTATGAACTGTCACAATATCTCTTCTTGTGTCTTCTGGTGTCTAGAACAAGAGCTTATCTTTAAGACCTTGTTAATACAATATTACTGTTTACCTCAGACTGCGACAGTAATCAGCCATTTGCATCAGTATGTACGTGCACACATATATGTGCATACACAGTTCATGTCAAATGACCCCAAAACAAATTTCTTGTCATCCTGCAATTTGTGGACCAACAAGTAATTAACTTATGAGATATAGGTTAACATTCCAATATGAAATATTAAAACAAGAACAAAAGAACAAAAGACAAGAGTGCCTTTCCATGGCAGAGCAAGAGGTCTCCTCCTGGGTCAGTAAAACCTGTCCCAGCTTCTTACAAGTGACCCAGGGCCCCACCAGATACATTATCACAAATAAGGGTAAAATGGTTTCTGGTTTTATTGTTCCCAGCTGTGTGTGAGGTGAGGCTGCCTTTTCACAACATGGTGTAAACCTATCTAACATCTTGCATCCTCGCCTTTCTCCTCCATTCCCTTCTCCCCACTCTCAGCCTGCCGCTCACTTTGCACATCCCCTGAAGTTCACCAGATTCCTTCATGAGCTAAGTCAACCCAAGAACTCTCAAAAACCTACCCCAACAAAAGCAGCAACAATAAAAAAAATGCAGGTTTATAGTGGTTTAAGGAACTGAATCCACTGAGGAAAAGGACTGAAAAGTCCCAGAACCATCAAAGAGACAGGACATGGGATTCTGTATTAAAGTGTCAGGGGAGGGAGACAGACCCGCTAATCAGCAGCACTGAGCCTTCAGAGCAGATCAGAGTACCCTTAAGGCTACGCCAGATGAAAGCCAGCTGAGTTACCTGAAGATTAGTTAAGTACACCTTAGCAAAGATGCCAAAGGAACATTTGAGCTCCAACCATCACAAGCTTACTGTCACCCAAAGTGACTAAATCCTATTGCTTTGGTCACAGTCTGGAGCCAATAACAAGCTGGATGCATCAATCCCTCGTGTAGGACTGTAGCACGCAGAGTTGCCAGTTACACCATGATATCAAGTAGTTCTATGGATGAACATTCTTTGCACCAAACTCACACACTGACTCCTGAGGTAAGGAAAAATCTGTTGTGCTCCTTAATGAGACTAGAATTTGGCAAGATGCCAGTCATGTCCAGTGACTGCCAATCTGGCAGTGTCATCTCCAAAGTGGGGTGAGGATTCTGCCACATTGGATTAATGATGAATGGGGGAGAAAGGAATCTCCATGGGATTCATAAAGGACCCATGAATGATGAGCTATAAACATTGTCTTTTTTTTTTTTTTTAATAAGGGAGAGGTTCTGCCTGATGAATGTCAGCTGAGGTGTGAGGTCTCTGTAGAAGGACTGAGTCTCTGACCACACAGGTCAAGAAAGCATCTACAGCAGGTTGGCTGAGAGAGAAGACCACCTTTTGACATTTGATCCTTGTGAAAGGAAAGCAATCTATTAGTTTACTTACATTTCTCTACCAACTGTTGTTATACGTTTTTGCAACTGAGTTGTTGTAAAGAAACATTTGCATATGTGTTTACGTTAACCTAGTGTATGAGTTAATAATTTCAAGGTGATGCCCATCACTGTGTGTAATGAGTATTAAGACCAGGTTACTGAAATACTCCGATAAAATGCCAGATGCTCCAGACAATGCTACAGTGAATACAAAGGGTGCCAAAAGCGATTCTAAAGATGCAGCAGAAACTCACTGGAGAAGCAATAGTGTTGACTAAAGAGAAATCTTATCTTTAGTTAATAGTAGGAGCATTGTCTGTAATGAAGCACAATAGCATGGCAGCATTGAATCGATATTTATTTTACATATTTCATATCACCTACAAATTGTTTTTCTTGACTTTGGATGTACTTCATTTACTATTTTGTCACTACAAGTATGTATTTTGCCTCCTTGAAAGTAAAGTAACTGTTTCAATTATATTATGCATTATTTAAAAACTCTAATTGTGTGTATGCACAGATACATTTGAGGAAAAAATAGTAAAGACTGATTTGGGAACCTGTCAGTCTATAAATGTAAAGGAACAATAATCAGAAACGACACCTCTCAAGAAAAAAAGAAACATTCCCAAATGGAACAAACCTTTAAAACCATCAGGATAGACTTCAGGAAGGAATTTAGTGCTGATGTCTCCTTGAACAAAGCGTGGATGGATGATCACTTCTCGCAGTAAAGAAATATTGTGAGCCACACCTGAAAACAAAAAAATCAATACAAAACCAGGTAAACATATTAATCACAAATTACAGTAGGAGAGGACTTGTAAAAATACAAGCTCTCATCTTTGTAGAATAAATACTTGTTCACAGCTTAGAGACCATAGAACTGATGTAATCAATGCAGATATACCAGGTTTGTTGCACTCCTGCCTCAAGATACCCTCCTTAAACACTCAGTTTAATTAAGTAAACCTTCCAAACTTTCACCTCAGCAAGCCTAACTCAAACACCTAGTTAAGTCAATGACAGCAAGCACAACCAAGAGACTTTTGGTTCAGTCCTAGCAGATGTAGGCAAGACCAGAGCCATCTCCTTGAAATGACAGATTAGTCATGACCATAAGTGTCAGCACAATTCCAGTGAACCCTGGTCCACCTTGTCATCCTGCCACCTTACATACACACGCTCCTGTGGAAGATATGCGCCATGTTACACTCCAATCACGGTAATGAAAGAGAGTAAAAAGTTTTATCACTTATACATAATTTTATAACATTTTTATCATTTATAAGTCATAAGAAACTCCTATGCAACTTACAAAACAAAGAAATATATTGCTTGCTCTGTATATACCTTTATCCAACCTTGCCTGGCCAATTCTTTTATCGAATGCCCTTTCCACCTTTAGCACCATTCCATGACCCTGTTAGGCAAAAAGCACCCCCCTTGCCCCCGAAAAACATTTTCCTTAATTAAAAAATTACTTATCATAGAGCCCTTATAGCCACTTTTGTACTTCAATTCTTTGACTATACTTTTTTCTTTTTTCTGAATTTCTTCATTGCCTTTCATTTCACTTCACAGCCTGCCTCCTGTCTTTCTTTTTTTCATGTTTTTCTTTCCCTTCTTTTCCCCTACTTTTTGTGCCAACAAAGAAAGACAACTCCTAACAAACGTAATCTAAAGCTACAGAGCTCAAAGGATGCTGCCAGTGTCAGTGTGGTACTTGCACACAACACAAAGTCCTCTGCCCCTTCCTCACAGATGAGTAAAGATTAACTTGTCTTAGCAAGGAAAAGAATAAACCATATCCCATTTCCAGTGTAGGCTGGAAAAAAAAGTAATCAGGAGTAGATGTCAGCACAAGATACGTACTAAGGATAGTTAACACTGGAAAAAGATTGCCTAGGGAAAGATTCTGGAGTCAGTGAAAACATTTAAAAACAGGTTAAAGAAACACCTGTCAGGATGCAGGTATAGTTGGTACGCCTTAGTTCAGGCAGTGGGACTAGATGACTTTCTGAAATCCTCCAAGCTTTATTTTTCTTCCAATTTAATGTGGCAGTGTAACCAAGTTAGTAACTTAATGCCAAACTGCACTTTGCCAGAAGCGCTTCCAGTTTAGCACTGAATATGATGGTCATTAAAAGTCATTTCACTTCAAAAGTCTTCAAAGGAGGTGGGAGAGGAAAGGAGGTGCAAAAAAATCCCAGAGAAATAAATCCCCAGATAATAATTTAAATTATGTTCTGCCTACTGCACTCCAAACAGTTTTCAAAGAGAAGGTACTTCCTCTTTTGAGTAGCACACAGGTCATCTCTGGAAAAAAAGTTTAAGAGAAAAACCACTATCTTTATCTCAACTCTCTTTTCAATTTTGGAAAGAGATTGTAACAGAAAATTTGAAGAGCCATGATAGTTCGATCCCAACATGACTAGAGAATAACACTGCCTCATAAACATTAACATTGCTTAAGAGAAGCTGAAATAGACATGCAATTCAGGAGCATAAACTGTAAATTTATGGAGCTGTTGCATCTATTCCAGGTATGGATAAATGAGGAAGCTGCTATAGGAAAGAGGTTATCCAACCTCGGGGTGTGCACATTCTCACCCTTCAGGAAATCCAAAGTAATTCACATTCTTTCCTCTCAGCGTCAGAGGGACAGGCAGCTCCAAATCACATTGCATTTGCCAGCTCACATGAACTTTGGTGTTAGGTGCACACCATGAAGTATAAAATGCAGAGCACATCACAAACTAGTTTATCTTGTAAAAACTTGTCCGTGCACCCATAACTCTTGTAAAGCACAAGATTCTGAACTTTAAGTTTAGGTATGTTTACTTACAAGTTATTATGATTAATACAGTGAGGACATGACTCTGAAAGTTATTTGCAGATTTTTTCTAATAGCTCTAGTTTAAAATAACTTGAACAAGGATTCATTGCAAAATCAGGTCTCCCAACTGCAAATTAAGCTACTTGGATTTTTTTTCCCCTATCAAGAATCTCACCAAAGCAAAGACACCAGCAGTACAGCAACTGCGAATTGCTGGGGCTACAGAAGGAGATTCTTTTGCGCTACCATCTTCTCCCTTTGTGTTTTTCCAGTTTAGAAGCATGAATAACATTCTTGTTATTTTATATGCAGACCAGTTCAAACAGTTTTAAAGCTTTTTTTCCCCTACAGTCTACTGCTGGTGTGAATTTTCAAGCTCTCTGTGTGGCCGTCACTGAAACCACTTTCAACAGAGTCAGACTCAGCCTCACTGAATCATGAAGTCATAGCTTTAAAGATTAGTGCATGAGCCATTAAGTAGCACATTACACAACCAGTTCAATGGTGACAAGATAAAAATTTGACCATTTGATTAGAAGAGGATCAGCCTCCTTGCTGTCTGTGACCTAGATAGTTATTCATGGACCCTGATTTCACAAACACTGAATGAAACTCACATTGTATCTCCACTAAACAAAAAAAAAATTTTAAAAAATCTTATGCTAAACGACTACAACTTGGAAACAAATAAAGTCCTTCTTTGGCTACTACAAAATCCCCCCACATTTTCCCATTTGAATAGTAAGTTGAAATATCACAGAGATTTTCATCTGTTAAGTACAGCTTCAGGACTATAATTAGAAGACAAAAGAGGAGCTCTTCAGTGCTCCCCGACTTTGACTGAATCCAGGATTTAAACACACTACAATGTGTAACCAGATCATCTCATGTTTTTCTTTCCTAAACTGCTATAAGATCCCTGGTGAGATGATGGCTGATGACAGCTGACAGAGAGCTTGGTGTTTCAACTGACTGCCCCAAAAGACCTGAAATCAAAAAAAATACTATGAGTATCTTAATTATTTCCAACTCATATGCATCAGAAAAATCAGAGGCTTCTGCAATGCTTTAAGCTCCAAAATTCCTTTAACAAGTTCAATAGAGCAGACAAGCCTAGGCATTTGGGAAGCAATATAACATACATATTTTATATATGTAAATTAAAAATTTAATATGCAACAGTTTTCCTTTAAAGTATCATAAAAGGCTATCTTTATCAGTCTCCATGATCATTATGTGAGCAATGATTGTGTGGCTGATCTACTTTTCAAAAACTGAGTTGATACCTTTAGTACTGTTCCCAATCCTATGGCTTTAAAAAAAAAAAGAAAGTATCAGTGTAATCCTTCAGAAGTCTAGAAGTTTTAGATTTGCAATTTAGCATGACCTCTGTCAAAGTTCATAAGGTCTCCATCTGTGTGTGAGTAACTGCTAGGCTACAGAACTATGGACCCCTAGAGCAGCTTGCTCCTGACTACCTGCTGCTTCCAAAACACTGGCCAGACATTAGCCCCACACTCTCACAGGATCAAACAGAGGCTAACAGGCAGTGCTTATTTCATGCAAAGTTAGACACTAAACTGAAGTATATTGTATTTATGTTGCAGTGGTTTTCAGGGAATTTTTCTTTTTCTTGACCAGGTCTGCAGTCTGCCAGGAACAAAATCACATTTGTTAACCTGACAAGCCATGACATTTCCAACAAACAAACAAAATCCTCAACTATATCAATTTATTTCCCCTCCAGAAAACAAAATTTCACTTCAGCATCATTTTTTTACACTGTTAAGACTGATGCAGAACCACAGTTACAGTTATATTCTTCATTTCTCTAAGTCAAAACATAATAAAAAATAATAATCAATGTTCCTTGTACCTCTTTTTTTTTTTTTTTCATTCACTTGGCTGTATTCTTCATACAATATTACATCAGTAGAAGCTCAGTTTAAGATGTACTTCTTGGATTTAAATTTTGACACACTATTTTCCAGAACACATTTGTAAAAGAGAGCAGACTAGCAATTAACTTCTGGAGATCTAATGAAATTTTAAACAATTATATATTTATGTGTTTTATATAAAACAAACACATATTCCTGAGGTTCAATTAATCTTCCAGTTAAACTGTAGTTATTGCCTAACAAATACATGAGCACACCAAACAATCACATTGTTGACCAGAGGTGATTAGTAACGACTATTTGAAGCGGCTCTCATTAAAAAAAATAAAATTATAATCAGAAGAAATTACTCCTCATACTACCCATCTCGTTATCTTGCCCCCTTCCCCTCCTCATTCTCTGGATTACATCTGCCTTAGAACCTTGCTAAATATACCACATTTTTTATTAACTTACAAGCTGTAGGCTAACTCCTAACCCGTCTTCCCAAAAAACCACAAAGAAGAAAAAGACAATAAAATTAATTTTATAGAAAACGAAAATTTTATAGCATGTTTATAAACAGGATATCACACCACATTTTTACTCACTAAAAATCAGAACTTGGAATGCCAAGGCACAAAACCATAGGCAATGTTTTCACTATAAATATTTACTGACACTAAACATATTCAGTGTTGATTAGCCTTTTTACAGTATTAAGCTTCTGTCATCTTGACGTCTGCAAACACAAATCTGCATTTATCCATGTAAACTTAATTGGAGTCCTACATGCCTCTCTGTAGATAAGCAGTTGAATATACTTAACTTGCTGATAATTTAAAATTGTGCTAAGTGGAATAGAAAGAACTTTATCTGCATACTTACTGATTGCGAAAACATGTGGAGTACAGTACTAGAGGTTTTTCTTTTTAAAAAAATAGCAAAGCTAAATTATCACCAATCAATTTAAACGCTGAATAAGAATAAATGCTATGAAGTTTAGGAGGCATCCCAGTTGATTTCTCTAACCAAAAAATAATAAAGTATTAACGAAGCTCTGCACTGAGCATTATGAAACTGATTATGTTACTCTCCACTTAAAACAAGAACATTATCATAGATTTGCACAGACTACGAAAACATCACTTTCAACAAATGAACTTTTCAAAGTTCATGATTGCTACCCAGCTAGCCTCCATGTTTGCAAATCCAAAAGTTGCCACAATATTCCCTAAAACCCTCAACATTCAACTGTGTAATTGTCTTTCAAAGCTTGTGTTTTGCTTCAATTCACTTCAGAGCAGGCTATCTGCATACAAAGTCCCATCCCAAAGTGAGAAGAAAGGCTTTTTTAGCTTTGTAATTTCAATACACAAACATCCATACAAAGTTCTCACACGGGATCAAGTACACCACTGACCCTCAGAGCTGAACATGTATTTCAATTAAAACATTAATTCTTCTAGATATTAAAAGTCTTGACCTCACAGAACTTCTAGACCAGAATAAAGGGGGAAAAGAATGGGGGGAAAAAAGTAGATAATATATGGTAATATCGTACTGTAAAAATCATTAGTTCAAACGGAAACTAAATTTTGTACTGCACGCGCTTCTGAACCTCTTAATAAGATTAAGTAGCCCATTATTTATGGTGTTAGCAAACACATATGAATGCTTGAATCAGTACAATAATTGGAAGCAGAAGTTAAGCAGGCTTCGTCAAAAACAAGTGAAATAAAATGGATGGCCATCCTGCCATCACCCTCTCCTCAGCCACCCCTCCACGCTGAAGAAGGGGAACAGAACAGCAGGACAACGTTATGTCTAAGGGGCATAACTAGAGATAACGGCACTTGTCTTTCAGTGCCTCCTCAATCTGGCACACCGCATTTCTTGTAGTTTTTCACTGCCTCAAGTTTGTTGTTTTTTTAATTAAAACACTCCTCTGACAAAAAAAAAAAAAAAAACAGAACAAGAACCACAAAAAAAGAACACCTTATTTCCCTTCTACAGCATCAACAACATTGCATTCCTCCTTTACCTGATCAGCCTGTACTTCGACTGCCCTTCCCTCTTTCTCCCCCATAGTGCAGTGGTCTACGAGCCTTCCTAAACTGCACACCAACTTGAGAAAAAAAGCAGAGGAGAAACAGGAGAATCTGCCCTCGTGCCAGCATCTCTGCTCCAAGCTGATGTTACCGAGCATCCTGCAATGGTCTCTTCTTGTGGTTTTGAACTGAGTTTGTTGCTTTCCCTTCCCCAATTTCGGTTTCCACACTGACACACTTGGGAACCAACTGGTCCCTATTGCAAAGGGCCAGAGAACACAGAGAGACTCTTGCAGAACCCCCAGCCCCTCTTCCCTCTGCTACACAAAGGGGAAAATCCACAGTTCAGCTGTACAACCTCTTGCAGCGCTTTTTTTAAAGCGCAACCAGGAAAATGAGGCCTGTTCCATTCTTTTTTAAGAACAAACTGACACTATATGCTGGTTTTCCAGGAAAACTGGTTTACACGCAAAGATTGTTTTGTTTATAATACCCATGAGTGTACTGGCATACCTGCACAGGATCAGAATACAAGAGAGTATAAAGCTTACAAGCATCACTGCCGTGGAGAAGTATCTTTTAAGTTAATATATAAAAGACAAAATCATTCAGTAATGGATGACATTTGGATTTAATTAAAGTTTACTGTGAAAACCTTTGTACCTGAAAATTAATTTATTTGAAATATAGGTATGATAAAATACTAAAATTAAAGTGAGGACTTTTGTTGGGTGCTTTTTCCTGGAAAGCCAAGGCCTTCTCCACAACACTAAGTGCAGTACTTTTTCCTCCCAATTAGTGTGTTTACAGCTGCAAAAACTCAGACAACAGTTTCTGCTGCCACTGTTCTGGCAGGTCTCCATTCATATCAGAGAGTTCAATTCTATATTCCCATTCCCCCCAAACATTCACCACAGTTATTTACCATTTTTCCATTTTCTTTTCTTTGCTTGCTCTTTTATCCCATGCTGGAAGATTCCACCCCATCCCCAGTTGGTGGCTCCCTTATTTCCCCCTCATTTCTACTCCTTCTTGTTCTATCTGCTGCTTACTCTTTCCTCAGACGCTCCTTTTTCCATTCTTCTTTCTCCCAAATGTGCTACTATATTCCTCTCTCCGCACAGCAAGCAGGATCTCAACAGAGACCAGTTGACTTTACACAAAGACTGTTAATTTCATGTTACTGCTTTATGTTTGAATCGGCAAGGAAGATAAAAAGCAAACAGGTTGAAGGCAAGATTAAAGGAATCTCTGCCCTCAAGGATATGAGCAATCTGTCCAATCAGACCTCTGGTGAACTGATAATCAGTTCTACTTGCTGCATAAGTATGTCCATTTCTTTTATTTAAATAGATAAAAACAATTTTCACCCATAAACTTTCCAGAACTTCATACTGGGTTTTATATACACCTTTAAAAAATGAACAGGTTATTCAGCATCGTAAGTTATATGACAAACACATGCTAAAATCTTACAGAAACTGAGAAGAGGGAAAACACACATCATGTTTACACATATAGCAGACCCACTGAAAGGCATTCTTCCAATACCCTATTTCTGTTGTTCAAATTAAAAAGAAACAAAACCTTAAGTTTCTGAAGAAAAGTGGCATAAAACAAGAGAAAGATGAACTACTAACAGTGCAAGCTCACAGGAAACATCTCATGCCTCATCCCGACAAGCAACAGTGCCTCTATACTTGACTGGTGTCTTGAACTTTTCGGTATTCACAAATTCTCCAGTAACCGCTGGGTAAAACGAAAAGTGTATCTGCTTGAGACAAATCTGGGTTAGACCCTAACCATTAATCATCCCTGAACTATACTGGAAGACTCACAGATAAAAATGTTACCCAATTAGACTCTTCCTCATTCAGAAGTCTCAATTGAGATTTTGAGTTCAGATCAGTTCTCAATGGAGGAGTCAGTTCCTATCAGAATAATTTAGACCATAAAGGACCTCAAGAGATCATTTAATCCAATCCACCACTCAAAGAAGTGCTATCCTAGACTTTCATCTGCTCCCATTAATAACAATGTAGATATTACTCAGGAAATAAGATGCAGATTACATTCCCATAACCACATTGAACGTATCTTGAGTTAGTCACACTGTTGGCATCTACCAATGAACAGACTGTAGGATTTCTTATTTCAGTGTGTGCAACTTGTCACCAGCCCAAACTGCAATAAAATGTTAAAGCAATAGGCGTTTTCAGAGCATAGCGTTGTTGTTGCAAATATCACATTTTGATTTATTCAGCATTTATAATCAAGTTAGTCCTATTACAGGCACTATATGACGCAGTCTTTGTTGCTTAAAATAATATTTACTCAAATTTTGCATAAGTCTGCTTCTTTCAAAATTTTTTTGAAAATTTAATTAATTTCATTTCTTTTGTGATGTTGTCAGGCAGATTTAACTGGGAGGGACAGCTGAACCATGGATTCAGCGCCAGGTACTATCTGGTCCTAGAAAACAAGTCAGTGAAGACTGTAGTCTGAGGACTTGTTCCCTGTAACTGGAATGGAGCTAAAAGGGAATGGGGGTAACTCTTGGATATCCTAAAGCCACAGCAGAAGAAATTGAATGTCTGCTCATACAGCCAGTAGACGAGGAGCAGCAGAGTAAGTCCTTGCACTTCACACTGTCAGCATGCCTCAACCCAGCCTGGAAGAGTGACCTCCTGGAGGGTCACTGTGCTGCTTCAGTCCCTGGATTCTCTGCCAGGATTGCCGTGAATGACATTATATGGTGGCATTTGTTCCAAGAGGACATTTGTCTTCTAGGAACTGGATAAAGACTGCTGATTTCATGCAGGTCAGCAAGCAACCATCAAAATATTAGTGACTAAAAGTCCTTACCAACTTTTGCCTGCTTTGAACTGGTGACACAGAAGTGATGGGAAAGACTCCATCTTCCATTAGCAGTCCCTAAGCTACCCATTAGATGGTCCTTGACCTGTTACCCAGTCACCCCATCCCACTCCCACCCTATGTGAGTGAACAAGCATTTTTGTTTACAGAAATGTTGCAGTTCTTGGGAATTCAAATCTAAATTCTCACAGTGTGTATTATCAGCACAATTCACACTGACTTCAGCTGGTATTGCTTAGCTAAAATGCTTTGTGACTCAGAAGAGACTTGTAACTTACAGGGAAAAAACACACTGTCTCTAAAACACAAAGCAAACACAGAAGCTGCTTCCAAGGAAATTGGGGAGCAGGGGTGCTGTGTTCAGAAATAAGAATATGGAGCACACTATTGCGGAAGACTATGGTAAATCTAAATAGTTATGTATGGGCTCACTATTCAAATATAAAACCATGTAACTTCAAAACTAGGTAAAAAACTCTTCTGTATCTTTTACAACTGAAAACTGATAACTCAGTTATGGAGAAGGCTTGATGTGAGGCACTTTCACATAAGATCAAGGTGGTTTAATATTGCTTTATATAGCACCCAACATTTTAAAGCAAAAATATACACAATCGTTTTAGAACAAAAAAATGCATGAAATTGCTTTTACTTTTTGGATGTTTTATTACTTTTGTCCATTTAAATGCCAATATATTACTACTACTTCATCACCTCTTAAATTTACTTGAACTTATTAGAGACAACTCCTCTGAACAAGGAAGAGTTCTGCACATGTCAATGCAGTTCAGAACATTACAGATAGGATAGTTTCTACAAACTGCCCTGTTAGGCATCATTCACACTAGGCAAGAGAAGAGACACTTTAATATCCATGAATGTTCCATTTTAAATAAATCCTGAGAAGAAACTACCAGCTGTGTAAAACTAAACAAAAATCCTGTTGGTTTTCAGATGGGAACCACTGGCCACTGCAACTAAAAATGTGTTCTGGAAATTCATCTACTTTTGAAACCCGTGGTAAATTAAAATTTGTCTTTTGTAATACTTAAAAAAAAAAAAAAAAAAAAGGCATTCCCCCCATAGTTCATTTATTACCTCTTTCAATGTTTTTAATAGATTAAGAGCTTTTTCACAGGTAGAAATACTACGGAGATATCAGGTCTGAACACTTAAACGCATAGATGCATACTAATAAAAGACTGTAAAAAAAATCAAGAATGCAAATTAGTAATTTTCAGGTGTAAGGTGTCATATCCTTTGTAGATATTTATATATCTGGAACTGTTGTTAGGTACATACACATCTGTGCAAAACACCTAAGAACAAACAACCAGGTTCCACCTCATATTATAGCACACAATAAAAGATGATGCTTCACACATAATTCCAATATTCTCATTAAATATAATCCTTCTAGCATCAGTTGCTATTATATAACCGAGTTTGAATCCAGAGCCTGTCTCCATTAAAAACAACAAAAAACCAAAAAAAACAACAAATCCCACTTCACATCAGTCTAGCTATAGCGGTATAAATTTCTCTCTCCTATAAATTTACTCAGCTGTTATACAGCAGGGGTTTACATCAGCACATTGTACTGCAATAGTCTAATGGCTCAAGTTGCACCAGTATAAATCCACATTAGAGTTAGCAGTTCATTTACAACGGCTAATCCTACCACCTATCTAGCTACACTGTGGTAGAAGGAGGCTCATTTTCCCCTAGATAGATAAACCTTTCTAGTCTGACATGGCATCTGTAGTATTCAGCAGACAGCATTAAAGCCAAACCAAGTTTTACAGAAACTCATACGATCGTCTACTATATCAGGTCTCTCCTGGTCCTCCTCCCAGCCATTCAGAGGAGGAATTAAGTAAGTGTTCCAAGTCTTCCTCCCATCTGAAACCACTGAACAACCTGTCCAGCAACCAAAACAAGGATCAAAGACAGTAAATCCTCCAACAGTTGCCTCCTGACCTATCCTGGTTCTTCAAGTATACTGACTAGTAATGAAAAAAATAACTCCCCCAAACACCCACACAGTTAAGGGGTAAAATGAAGGTTTTTGCCACATTACAGTTCCCTTCTCTAATCGCCTCCATGAAAAAAAAGGATAAGAAATCCAATTTTTCCCTCCCCTACCCTGAGTTGTCCTTCCTATGCCCAATAAGACCCTAAGAGGAAGATCTAAAGATTTCTCCCACACAAACCATGACTTCCCTCTCTAAAACTTCTAAGGTGTTAAAGTGGTCATGGCTGATTCACCCCTCCTGCTTGGAAGAACGACTGCATCTCCTAGGCAGTCAGTCAGCAAGAGCTGAAACACATTCTGATCATCAGCCTCCATCTGTATTTGCCCAAACCTAAACAATTACCTTGAAAAGTAAGGAAAAAATATATACACAATCAAATACTGTATTGTGATATTATTTGACCACAACCAATGTATTAAACTGCTATACAATGGCAACTATTTTAAATTTCTTACACTGCAGTGGCCTTTTTTTCTGCTCTATGACATAATAAATTAATTATATGCTACCATTCTGTGAAAACTCTTTATGAGTTTACGGAAATGATTTAAATATTTATCTCATAATATTCAAGCAAAAGCAATGGAGAAAAAAATGAAGTCTCTTTAGATTTGATGTATCTTCTCAGCTTAATTAACACAGGCTTTTCCTGTTTTAATTTGCACTTAAGAAGTGGGAACTTTACTCAATTTGCTAATTACTACATTTTCAAGCTGTTTTCTTGAAATAGATGGCAGCCTATCACACTAGGAACCCAAATTTCTGTAGTTACCTCGAATTACATAATTGTCCAGAGCCTCTTCCATTCTTTTCAGTGCTTCAGCTCTATTAGAGCCATAGGTAATCAGCTAAAAAAAAAAAGGGGGGGAGGAGGAGGAATGGTATTTAAGTTACCTAGAAATGAGATAACGTTTGTCTCTAGAATCTGAATAGCATTTAAAATGAAAATGGTTTGTAGAACTTCTGCAGTCACAAAAACATTTCCCGCACATTACTGTATCTGTCCTTCAGAGACTCTCTAAAACATCAAAAGAAAACTAAGATCTCTTAACCCATTCAATGAAAGAAGGCCAATCACTTTTCCTTTATAAAACTTAAAGCATCTAAACAAGCTCTCTCTTCTTCTTTAGGCACACAGAAAATTAGAGCAGAGGTTCAATATCTAGTTGACTCTCCTGACTTCTAATGCCCAACCGACTTCTAAGATTGGGGGTTTTTTTGTTGTTTGTTTTTTTTTACAACTGAACTCTGACTATAATGTCATACTTTAATTTTACCAGTATGTTACTGATGAATAAGAACTAATACTACGAGACACTATCAACCACTTCTTTCACTGCTGCTTTTTGGAAGCCAGAATTATCGACATTTTAGTTCTGGCTAGGTTATGTTAAGAAAGATAGATTGGTATCATCTAAAGCTGAAAGTAATGGCTTCTGTTTAAATCAGAATTCCTTTAATAATCAGAAACCACACGAAAAATAATTATGGTGTCAAAAGATAAAAAAAATTTTTGTTTAGAAGTGACAGTAAATCTCCTCTACTCCACATCTTCCTTCACTTCTTTCATATTCCCTTGAGGCATGTTATGCCTAGCACCTTTAAAATAGTGATTTACCAATCCTTTAATATACTATCCCCCATTTAAAAGATCCATGTATAAAATTAGTGGTTCGTACCTTTAGAATATTGAAAAATAATCATCAACTCACTTTTGAGATCATAGGATCATAATAAATGCTGATATCACTTCCTTGTTGTATGCCACTGTCAACACGTACCTTCAAAAAATAAGAAGCAAAAACAATTATATATTGGGGAAAAAAAAAATATTTCAACATGAGGATCAAATCTACCCAGCAGGCTTAAAACATAACACCCATGCAGCTTATCATGTACATTTTTTCCCCTTGAAGAACTAGAATTATTTGTTTTCAGAGAAGATGGGAGGGGGGAAGGGGAGCATTTCCCTCCACCAGCAAAAATACTTGCAAGTTACTCTCTGCTTTGAAAGAAACATAACTGCAATCTTCAGTTGATAGTCAAAATTTTCTTTTGTTCTCCTAGAATGCACAGTAAATTTGATGTAACAATTTAGGTTGTGCTACACACTCTAAACTTCAACTCTGAACGTATCCAATTCCGATTTAATCCCTGTAATAAAACAGAGTTGTAATTATTTTTCTGACTGACACCTGGCATGAAGGATGCCCCTTACAATCACATCCTTTCTGTATCTATATGTAATCACATCCCCCATGTGCCGCTACAGCCCTTCTGAGGGCTCCAATAGGAATACAAGTAGGGAGCATTCAGCAGGAACTTTGGAGCTCTGCTTATCAGCTCCATAGGAATACTGATCCTGTGGTTTTCATGTCTGTAACACTTTCCTTCTCTGCCTCACCCTCTCAACTGTAAAACATTTTTTTTCTGTTGCTGCTGTTCCCCTGAGGCTTTAATGTTTACACAGCTTTTTCCATGGCTTTGCTTTGTAAGGACACAGCCCCAATTAAAGCTCTGATTCTGCAATATTCATGGAAAAAAATAACACAAGTTCAAAAATTTCTTTTGAAGAGGCTGATTGCTGTTAACCAGCCAACAAGTTAGTTAGTATATTGCTGATTCTTGTTTTCATCTCTCAGTTTGATTTCATCACTGTAGCAATGAGGTTAGCCATATAAAACTTTTCAAATGAGCAATTTCTGGGGAATAAATATTTATTAAATTGCTGCTTTTGAGCACTGGAATCTGAAATATTTTTTAAAAACTAATCAAAATAACTCGAGAGTGACAATCGCATTCTGGGGATCATAAGGATGGAGGGCTCTAATCAAAGCTGTTGAAGCAGCAGGGCTCCGATATACTGCATTGTAAAGGAGGTGGGAAAGAGGGTCCTGGAATCTCACTTAAATCTTCACCTGTGGGAAGGAACCTTTGTAATAAACAGCAGCTCATCTGTCTGCAGCAAGGCAGAAAAAGGTCAACGCAACGGCTGTTAGGCCTTTAATATTTTAATTTAGGCAATTATCAAGGGACCACATGTAGAACCTCTTGTCTACAGAATCCACATGAGGGCATGATGATGACTTTATTATCCAAATGACACAAAAAGATACCCTAGCAGGTGTACTCACTTTCTTCACTAAGAAACACTGACTAGTTTTTATGATGTTATATTCTTTTTATTTTTTAAAAAATGTACTTATTCATATATTTGTGTTTATATATTTATACTTACATATTTATACATTATTTCTTATATACTTATGTTTATTTGCATAGCATATTTATTCATAGGTAAAGGCAGTAGCACTTCTGTAGCATTTTTATCGCATCTTATCCAAATGTGCTCTACCTATGCTTAACTAGGCCCCCCACTACCTATATCAGGTACATTTAACATTAGCTACTGATGAGAAGGTAGTTCAGACATGTCATGATTACAGAAAAAACATGCAGCGCATTTCCCAGCTCCCCTTCTTGTAACTGCTAAACCATCCTTCCTCCCAGCATGTCTGCCTATGTATAGTCAACGCATACGTTCTCACATTCAAATCAGAAAGAATTCATTTACCTACTCAGTCCCAGATAAATCCCTTGCCCATTATATTTTTTGTAATACTCGATAAATACGTGTATAAGACATGAAGGTATGACATACATACTTCACAGATACTTGAATTATATCATGACCTTTGTCTCCAAAGTAGCACCTACAACGTGATTACATACAAGTGTTCAGGAGTGCTTTATATACGCATACATGTGCATGTAAGTATTGATATAAGTATATCATATTTTGACAAAGAAAAAAACATACGAAAGGTGCATAATTCAGACCCACACTAAGCAGGTTAGTCAGCCCTTAAAGTTAATGTAAGGATTCCGAGGCTACCGACTACATGCTCTACCTGCTCTGTGTTTCTGTTCGTATACAACACATACCACTACATAATATACACTTTTTCCTAAGTACAAGGTCCTAAAAAATGAAAAAGTTACAGTAAGAATTTAAAACTGTTTTAAAACTAAACTGCATTATTTCCCTTTTTAAAAAAATCTGGAGTCCTCTGTAGAAGTTTAATTTTCATAAAATAAGATGACTAAAAAAATGACAGTAGAAAGGAAATACATTTACCATCTTCAATTCTCTCTGTGGTGCTTACATTTTCAGAGCCTGGTAACAGTAGGTGATTTTATAAACTATATGGTGTGACAGAACTTAATGAATATTGGATGAAAAAGAATCCCTAATTCAACAGATACTCGCTATAATGTGCACAACTCGATAAACAATAGCAATACTTATTAGACCTCCAGCATTTACTTCTGCTTAATATATTTCCTTTCTTTTACTTGGTATTTAAAATACCAAAGAAAGATCCTATTGTACCCTACAGCTCATTGGTATTACAGGCCCAACACTTTTATTGCTGTTGTACTACCATTACATGTTATTACACCAGGACAACAGTAGACTGAAAGATCTAAAAAAAGCTTAAGAGGAAAAAAAAAAAGCACAATCTACGTGCCAGTCCTGCAATGAACTATTAGTGCATCAAATTCCACCTACCAATACATCCAGGTTCTAGTCTTTTTCAGTTCTTTGCCACATCAAAGTCTTAGTTTTCTCTTTCTGGTAAGAGTCACTGAAAGACCAGACTGCTGATCACACTCGCAAAGAGCAATGCTGGAGCTCTTCAGATAGGGCAGTACATTTGCTATGGTGTGTAAGAGCACTGAACGTGAATGCTCACTATCGAAATTAGTGGTTTTGTGGTTACCTATCTTAAGCTTCGTTATCAAATACGGAAAAAAAAAATTGGTATTTACAAGTACCATGTTCTAAGGAAATTACAGACTACGTGACACAAAAATAGCCAGTATATTCCTATCTGTGGCTAACAAAAAAACCTCCCACACAGCCATATACACCAGTTCCACCAGCTTGAGCAGCTGACACACAAGCACAGGTAGACAATCAGAGCTAACTTCAGACACAGAAGAAATTAATTTAAAAAGCATTTGGCAATACACTACTCATAAGATGAACTCTGTGACACACCACAAGTCTCCGCTAATCTTTTTTTAAGCCAACTTGTTGACAATTCTATAATCTAAAATGCAGAAAACAAACACTGTGGCACAATGGGCCTGTAACGCCGAACTTTTTTAGTCGTATTAGTTTTGTTCTTAGCAGCATGACATTCTCAGGAGAGAAATTAGTTTCACAGTGGCAGAAAATATGTATGAAGACACCAAACCATGAGTGTCTACATAAAAATAGCTGTTCTATTTTTAATACGACAATAGAAGTAAACAGAAGGAGAACAGCCTAGACACTCCATATGAGTTCCTCAAGCCATTGCTCTGAAGCCTCCAGCGTAATTAAAATTTCTTTCTTCGGTACCACGATGGACCACGTGAAGCAATCAGGCATCTCCCACCCTTCATTTTCAATTCACCTCTCCCCCTAAGCACAACTCCCAGCCCACCCCATCTACCTGACAAGTGACAGCCCAATCTGATTAAATGCTTGCAAGGGAGGGGACTCATGGGCCTCCATGACAGGCCAAAAGTGATCACCATGGAGATACATAATTACAGCTGTCAACGCGTCTACTGTCCTGCTGGCATCAATTTGATTGCTCCCAGTAATAATGATAGACAAAGCTTAGTGTGCACTCTCCTGCACCCAATCACTTTATCTATTCCGTGGTCCATTTAGCTGACATGCAACATTCACACAAGCAAATAACAGCAGTAAGCAGAACATTTAAGGCATTTTAATTGTTTTTTCTTTGTATGGATGGCTCACAAGCGCAAATGTTATTACATAAAACTCCTGCTGCAGCATTAATTGAAGAAAGATTTGGTGGGACAAAGACTGTAGGGGGTATAGTTTGTCCATTATCACTTGTACTTTCAACAGGTCTCACGTTTGGAAAATTGCAAATTGCAAAAACTTGCAAGGGCAAAATGTTTGACATCCTGTTAGCTATTACAACGTGGTGAAAACTTCTAACAACCATCGGAGTATTCATTATAAATTCTTATTAAATACACTCTTTGTTTCATTAAAAAAAAAAGTTTAGATACATCCAATGATACCTTTTTCCCTCATCTCCTCTTTAAGATCACATAATGCCTTTTAGATCTTCACAATTTTTTTTCTGCTTTCAGGCTTTGAACACAGCATGAAGCCTGAAAGACCAGAAAGGGTCAGGTCCCTTCGGAAAGTACACGGGCAAAAACAATTTAAGAAGCGAAATAAATCATATATCCAATAACATCTCCACACTTAAGATTCCTCCTGTACTCTTTCACTATTATCCATGCAAGCAAGCAGACTGAATAATCGTATTCACAGATGGTATAGCCTCATCATTCCAGTAACTGACATAGTGTCATGTATATGTGCACTTACGACTTAAGACTACCTTGATTTTACAGGAAGGCTGTATCTTCGTTCTTTACATGTAGCAGAAAACACTGTTTGTTAAACAGCCATTCCATATAGTTAGACTGTATCCTGAAACATGTAATAATCACTGTAACAAATTTCCTCTTTAGAGTCTACAAAGCTAAACAGAAAGCACCAGCAGTTTCTCACTGGTGTCCCCAGTTCTCTGTGCTTAAAGAGCCAACTCAACATTTCACTGTCCTTTCTAATCACGGTATTTTTACTAAAGCTGTGTTTGAAAAACTTAAGCTGAAAGTTATAAAACATAACAAAATATTTCAACATGTAATGGTTTCCTGTTATACTCAATCTGAACATTTTAAACCCAGTTTGGAACTGTACATTTTTAAGCAGTTTTTCAGGCTGCACAAATAAGTATTGCCATGTCCTGTCCACCACCCCCTCCCCCCTGGCAAAAAACTGGAAAACAGGCTCGATTTACAAAGCTGCTGAGCACATATAGTCTCTGTCTATAAAAGAGACACTCAGCACCTATGAAAACCAGAACCAAGTTACTTACACTTGGCACATGCAATGGTTCCTGATACTGAGACAGTTTACCAATGGATGGCAGGCCAAAAGATTTGTAGGGGTCCTGAAATAAAATTCAACATGAGAAAGCATTAAGCTTTTACAGATGCAGAGAAGATAATGTTAAAAAGCTTGAAGTCTAACAGAAACCTCTGCTGGAATAACTTCATTTTCTTCCCCAGAATTATTTGTGTTGAAGTACAGTTCTTCATCCACCTACCCCTGCGACTCCAAATAAAGAACTGGAAGCACATAAATTCTCTTGCATTGCAGTCAAAAAGCAGAAAAGAAGTGCTCTGCACACAGCTACAGTACACCACCAAAATATACAAAGATGACATTTTCATTTGCTACACTGTGCCTTGGAAGAAGGATGGGAAAGTAGGATGGGTAGAGTTGAAAAGAGAGTATAAGGAAAAAAATTTCAGAGATAAAAAGGGCAGTTGGAAATTCAATTATCTTAAGAAATCAAACTGACCTTTATGCCTCTGGAAATCTCCTACATAATGCAATACCAATATTAATTTAATAGGACAGCAAATAAATATATGGCCTACAGAATAACCAAATTCATGGCTAAGTAGTTGGATCCATTACTTACTTATAAACGTGAGGGAATCTAAGTTGAACAAAAAAAAAAAAAAAAAAGCCCAAGCATCAGTTACTCCAGGGTAAAGCCTACTCATACTCAGAATAGCTTCCATGCCAATCACAAGGCACATATTTATTCTTTATCAAAATAGTTCATATAACTAGTAATCAGTAGAGCAAGTTGAAGATTCTGTACATGACACAAAGAGAAAGAAAAAAGCAAAATAAAGATGCCCTGGGTCACAAAAGTCTCAATACTTAAGCGACGGAAAAAACATCTCAAGGTGCTGAATTATGTTTGAAAAGCACAGTTAGCTACAACACTCCTAAAACAAAATGAACAAAGCTAGGCATCATTTTTTTAATTAACAAATCTTGATTTTCATGTATCAAAAATGACAGCAAAAAGATGTTACCTTGAAACATCCCAAACATGCTTGAAAATGGGGTTTATATTTTAGTAAGCTTTTTTAAGGTGAAATAGAGAGTTGTACCGTAATTATAAAGTTATTGTCTTGGAAGGCACTTTGAAAGTTTGTCCTATAAACTGTTGTTTCAGAAGACACGTAACTTGCTTTTTCAATGACCTATTAAAATTTTTTAGTACAACAACAAAAATTATGTAAGCCATTGAATTTCAACTGTCTTTTTAAGTCAACAAGTTTCAAGCACACAAGTTAAACCTGGAAACACTAGTTAACTGTTAGCAAATAACTCCACCACTTCATCATTAAATGCGAACAGAACATATAGCAAATGTCCTTAGAAATAAACCTTAGTTATCTCTTTTACCATTTTTAATTTTGATTTTTGGAAGAAAGCTATGTCGAAATACAAACTGTATTTTTATATGAAAAAATAAAAATTCTACAATTCTACAAAAGCTCATTAACCATTTGTGTTACATACACTAAATCGTGACTTTCATATGATATTCCTTGACTTCACCTTGGCATCTATGCACACCTGGGTATTACTACTCCACAATTCAACCACCTACCCTCCTCCCCATTACCACTCATTTACCTCAGCATAAACTCGACATTCAACCGCCCAGCCGTTGATGGGAATATCAGCCTGTTTGTGCCTGAGAGGGTAACCCTTAGCAACACGGATCATTTCTTGGACTAAGTCCAGGCCCGTAATGCATTCTGTGACGGGATGTTCAACCTGCAAGGTCAAGAACTGTCAGTCAGTAGGTAACAAAAACAACAAAACAAAACAACAACAAAACCCCTCCCTCTCCATAAACAAACACAGATAAACAAGAAATGAGACCAGCCAAAGAAAAGACAGAGAATACATTCCCACCTTGGTCTTTCTCCCCAAAACATTTCTACTTGACAAACTCCAGCAACCACCTTCTTTGCAGGGAAGCCCCCCAAAATAAAATAATGAGCAGATCACAGTAACTAAGAGCAGCATACAAAAGGAATACTATAGAGAACACCTAGGAGAGTTTGGGGTTTTGCAGGGTTGGTTTGGGGTTTGTTTGGTTTTTTTTTTTTTCATTTATTTTACAAATTCAAATGCACCTAGAGATGAGTTCATTTTTCTTAATTCAGAAGCTTTTCCCATTTGATTTTGTTTTGAAAGGACTCGCGCTGTAGCCAGAAATATATTTTAACTGAAAATCTCAAAGTAGCTGATAATCAACCCGTTCTGCTACACTTAACACGGCACGTACAGGAGCTGCTTACATTTTCCATGGAACTAGCCTACCCTGAATCTCACCCATTCGCCTGCTTTCACTAACCTGTCCTGACAAGCGACCAGATTAGCGTAATCTTGCATCAGCGCAGTGTAGCAGAAATGAGCAGATGGATCCTTCAATTTTTTTTTCCCCCTCCAGACTTATCTGTTTAGTGCTTAGCATGCACAATAGCTGGGCTGGACCAGCAGAGTCACTCTGCGCTCTCAGCAAATTGCTGCTAACGGCTTTGGATGATGCTGCCATGGGAATACCCGTCGTTCACACTAACCCAGCATGTGCGTACAAGCATGCACACATGTGCGCGCATATGCACATACACACACGCATTTTTCTTTGAAATGGGGATATAAACAGAGACATTTACTAACTTTAAGAAAATCTTCAACTAGGCATAGTACAGTAAAAAAGCACCCAAAGATAGGAGGGCGCACCATATAGATGAAGTAAAGCATGTTCTACCACACCGAGACAGCTGTTAAGAATTTCCATATAGAATATATGACAGAACTGCCATTTTTATTATAAAATGTTTGTGTTCCAAGGGCCAAAATACCTTAAGAAAATACACTTCACAATGGTTTCTCTATCACAAGATGTCATACCACATACATTTTGTGACACAGGAAAAGGTCAGCGACCAAACCACTTGTCTTTCTTCCTTCAAGTACACTAGTATTAAGGAAAACATTTAGTCATTATAATAATCTCGTGGCTTATCAGAACAAGAAGATGCTTTGGTCTTTAAGAAAAAAGCTTTGTAAAAATAAACAGATGGCATCCATAATTAGCCCTGTGTGTGCTGTGAGTTTGTTTAGAGTTTCAACAACATTTTAAGACGTTTTGACATAATTTTAATGACAAATCATCACTGAAACAAGCATCTATTCTTTGAAGGATAAAAGTGACATTGAAATGGGAATCTGATTATACAGTTTAAGGATGTACCTTTGGGATTCAATCTTGATTCTGCCTAACACATGATATTCTCCAGCATGTCAAGCTTAATAACAGTATTTGGAGAATCTATGAAACATCTCAGTGTCTATCCTGCAGTGTTAAATTGAAGCAATTCAATTTCTATTAGGACTTGAAGTTTCTATCAAAAATCCCTAAGTTTTAATAGAAAGTTACTTATCACACATTCATATTTGGACAACAGATCTTTTTCTCTTATTTTGGAATTTAAATTTTAAAAAATTACCTTCAAGTTTAGATCACATTTGGAATTCTAACATTCCAGATAATTAAAATACAATATTTCTTCTTCTTTTTTTTCCCCCCAAAGACATCTGCATTATTTAGTTATACTGTCATTTTTCTTGGATAGCAATTGGCATTCCAGATTCAATAGCTTCATTGTTGTTTTCAGATTTATTGTTGATGATCAAAATAGGATGGAATGTTTCTGGAAAGAAAAATATTTTTGTTGTTTGGTTCTTATGACTCACAAACATTTATTTAATCCATTCTTCAATACAGATCTTTGACTTGGTCAATATTTTCTTCTGTTTCTTCAAAATACTCCCTTTGTGTCTGCACAAAAAACAGCATTCAGAAAATATGACGAGGAAAATTTTTTGAGGTTTTTTTGGGGGGTGGGAAGAAGTTGTTCTGCTTTCTTTTAGGACTGTGCTTCAACTAGTGCTATTTAGGCATAATGTAGACAGTACCGATTATATCGCTAATTTTGGGGAACCAAATACATTTAAAATGCATTTTAGTATATATTAAGACCATCAGATGACCAAAATGGGGTAGAAGAGAATTTTAACCTTGAAATCGTAGTTGACTTATTTGTAACTTTAACCTTTCACGGAGGTGCACAGCTCAAACCGCACTTGTTTTAGCATTTCCAGTTTTCTTTCGGCAAGGGGACGGCAGGAGTGGGCCAGTATTTTTAGCATTATACAGAATATGCTTCAGCGTACAGTACAAAAGGACAGTAACAAAGCAGTAATGCCATATCCTCGTTCAACAAGCACCCTGCAACAAGGTTTTGGAGGTGCAAGAATCCACCCACAGAGAGATACATGCAGGATCTCAAATTAAAGCTCTAATCTTTTATAAAGCAAGGAAGGATGGGGGGTAGGAGAAGCAAAGAAATCAGACCCCTCTTCTCCTTCCCCTCCCAAAAAAAGAAAACACAGACATCATCATTCCCTCCTTATGAAAGCTCTACAGTAACTGTTGCAGCTATTTGACTAAGGTAATTGCCGTATCTATTTTTAAATCACTTTAAAAGCTAGGCTTTAAATGCCTTCCTCTTACTTTTCAGCCTTCTACTTCAGGTGTCCCTCCTGTTTTGCCTGCCTGTTGTATTTTCTTCTATTAATTTTATGCTATACCTCTTCTCCATCAACAGCCTTTACTTGCGATTTTATGGATGCTAAGTCAAGGACTAAATTTTTAGAGATGAATGCAAGTATGCTCACAAACAGAGCTGAATCACACTCAATTGATCAACTCTTTTAGCTTTGGACCATACTCAATTTTGTAGTCAGCTGATCCAAGATCTTGCCAGTGAAGCCCTAGTCAATAAGGTAAGAGCCAGTGGTGGTATGGTTATATCATAGCGGGTAAATTCACACATTATCTCTGTCCTTTAATGCAAAGGGCAAAACCAGACATGTCTGCAGCAAGCAATCTACAGATCATAGCTATATCCAGGCAGCTGTACCTTATTCTCAACAGGACAAGCAGAAAAATTGATCACCAATAACTCTCAATTAGCTGCCGAAAGTATTACCTTTACTACCAGTTCCTTTACTTATACCAAGTCTGGTCATAAACATTTTAAAACAAGTCATCATTTCGATGCACGTAAGTACAATACATACCTCCTTTAAAAAGTCTTACTCCCCACTTTCTGTGATCCACACACACCTCTTTCTCTGAAAAACACCACTTATATTCCTGCTTTCAAGTCCACAAAGCCATACCTGTTATGGCCAGCAATCTCCATATGGGGTAAAGTGCTTCCCCTTCATACTGGATCTGCTCTTCTTCTGACATCTCACAGCAATCAGATTCCCTGTCAGCGTTACAAGTGTTTTTGCTTCCCTAGCCTTTTCCAGTTTATACAGCAAGAGACACTAGTGGTAAAGCCTGTAAGAAAATAATACCTAAGTCCCAGTTTACAGATGGTGAAGCAGGTACAAAAGAGCTAGAGGAGCCTAACAACATCGCAGTCCAGTTAGCATCCGTCCCCAAAACAGTACGGAGAGGCTGCTAATTCTCCTGCTGTTCTGTGACTGCCAATGGTCTGAAAGCTTTACCATACTGGGGTTCATCCACAGCTACAAAGACAGTCATGCAGTTTTTATGAATAGTGGGAACTAAGAGTTAAATTAGCAATGACTGCTCCCATTATATTCAGGGGAATAATTTCAGGACGCATTTTTCTCAAGACCATCAAGGTACTCAGATCTAATAGCAAACACTTCTGGATACTCTCTCAGATTCCTCTCTTACCCCTGTATGCGTAAGGCATCAAGTTACTCACACACCAGTTGTAGCAGTCAAGCAGACCACAGTGGCCAAGAAAATCTAAATTTCAGTAGACTTAAAACTACAGCCTATGTCACCCCTACTACTATAAGTCCCTAGTTGGTGTCATATACTCCTTTACATTCAGATAAATAATCTCAAAACTAACTTTCAACATACACCTCAGCTTCCAGGAAACATGATTCACCTGGAGTCCCATGCACTTTTCTGCTGCAGTCAAATCCAGTATCAATTGACCCAAACCCACCAACTTACAGATGCTCTTCAACCCCCTTTATTTTGGTAAGTCTGGTTTCTATTTCAGAGAACTGAACAGCAACAGAGGTGCACGCATGTTCTGCTCTTCAGGCATGCCAGCTTCCTGACTACTATGAGCAGGAGCACTCTGGGGTCACATCTTCTTTCTGCAAAATAGTTCACATGTATATGGGTTTTGGGAGCACATAGTAAAAAACAGCTTTTCAGAAAGGCTGCTGGAGAACAGACAATGTTTGGATTAACGTACAGAATGAATGGAAAGCACACAGGAATACATAACAGGCAATCTCCTGTGCTGTCCTTTTCTATAGATACAGTATATAATAACAGTTGCTGTTTATTTTCTGATTTATTAGTATGTGATCAAAGAACTGAGAGCAACCAGAACTACAAAAATTTCCATCAACTAAGATGCTCAGGTAGACTTCTTTTATTGTTTCCTAAGTAAGATGTTGCAGAAATAAGAAGTACTGCACAGACATTTGGTACCAACTAATTTTTTAATTATAGCATATAATAACTTTGAAAAAAATATTTAAACCACTTCCTCATAGGAATCTATCTTCCAATAATCATTGATTCAATTTTCTCAAGTTTCTTTGCAAGGATTTGTTTCTTTATTGTACTGGACAGATGCGGGTAAGAAATCACTTATGCAGCCTATGAATACCAAATCTCTCTTTTCTGTGTTTTAAACAAGCAGCACACACCTTATATCAACCAGTTATTTAGCTCACAATTTCAACATAACTTTCTCAATTAACATCCTGCACTTCAAAAAAAAAAAAACCTCTCAATCCAGTAATTCTACACAATTTCCTTTCTCCTAAATACTCCATGTAAGAAAATACAGAAGCTCGCACCCACAAAACCTACACTTTCTTTCCTAAAGATGCAATTCCTGCTTTCGCTGTATTAGCAGCAGTGTTAAAGCCCTCTCAGAGTACTTCGTTCAAGGTGGCTCTGGTCACACTGCAGCCATTCTTGGGTTTTCTTTACATCAAATTCACCAAAGGAAAGAAACTAACGTACCCTGTGAAGAATGACCTTTTGTTTCTCTACTTATTAAAAAAGCAGGGGAGCCTCCTTTTTCTCTACTTTTTAAATAGTATTCTACGATAGTTACGTGGTAATGTTGTCTCTAAGATATCACTCCGTGCCCTGGCAGCACTGTTAATGGCATCTTTCAGATTCAATGACTTACACAAACAATGTCGTTCTCTTCTGTCAACAACAATTAGCAATGCTTTTCTGTAGTTCTTTTAGGAAGCCTGAAAAGCAGACAACCAGTAGCTACATAATGGAAGTTGCATTAGGAGGCAAGAATGTGGCAAAAATCTGGTTAACTGTTGTCGGCTGACCCTCTTGTGTGAAGAAGTGTTGTTTGGCAGCAAAATCACCTTTTCTTTCGGTTCTAAAAATGGCCATGAACAGCTGGTATAAACTGTGTGCAGAATGGATTCTGGTGGGCTTAGGGGATTGGTAATGGGATAAGAGACCTTTCACCTTTAGGTCAGTAGTTCAAATCCAGCCCAGGTTAGCAGCAATTGAAAGTCTTTACCATCTGACACTGTTCGTTAGCCTATTTAAAATGACTGAAGCAAAGTGTCACAGTAAAACAAGATTCCAGTATTAAGAAATATGAAGAGTCTCGGCAAACAGCAGAAACAGCCGCTTGAGGCTTTACTTTGAAATTCCGCCATTCAGACTTCGCAGAAATCTACTCCTCCAACTCCTGACAGCCCCTTTCACTGCCACCACACTCCTGCCCACCTATCACCATTCATCCTCCGGGCAGTTATGCACACCAAGACAACAAAACCACCTCTTGCCGTCCCATGGGTCTGCTACGGATACCAAAAGTCACCACCTCTCCGCGGTTTTAGCTGGCAATCCAGACTCAGCTCATCACTTCGCTATTTATATTTTGCTGCTACTGTGTATATAGTGCAGCTGCAATATTTTCCAGCACTTCTCTCCTTCACTGAGCAAACGTGTAGCAGGTGCTGCCTAATGATGTGCAACAGAATACAGATACCATTAAGAGACTGTTAGAACCAGGAGTTTATTAAGCAGTGGAGCTCCAGACAATCACCAACAGGATTTCTACATACTTGTAGACGTTTCCCAGCTGTGCTCTTTATACTTTCATGAGTGGACAAATAGATGAAAAGGGGGGTAGAAAGAGACGTGTTGCATGTAAAAATTCTTCCTCTGTCTTTTACACTAGGCACAGCCCATTTCGTACAAAGACAAAGCTCTGGGATATAACATTTCCGAGAGGTCAGTAAAATCTGATGAAAACACTGAAAGCAATGAACAAAAATCTTAACGTTGGCTAGTGTTTTATGTGTGTATAGAAATTTATTTACATTCGCCTTATGCCTTAGACTCAAGTTACTTTCAAAGAACTTGAAAACATTTACGTAAAACAAATACTCTCACTACAATTAATTGTAAAATAAAAACATACAGATATGCCATTGGCTTGCAATAAATCTCTTATAAACACATCAGAGTGTTCTACAAAATTAATTTTCATTCCCTAAAAAGTTATGACAAAAATATTCAGTCACATGAGGAGAAAACACATTGCTACTCAAATTACCATATTTCTCAACTCCACCGTGCTGAATACAGTCCATACAAATGATCTTTTCAGTCAGATTACTCTAAGGAAATTTGGTCATGTTTTGAGAAGGGAGTGCTCACTTGTTATTTAAATCACACAATGAGTGAGGGAGGCAGAAGGTTGGGAGCAGACCTGAGCCAGACAGACAAACTGTATTCAGGGTAAGTACTCTCCTCACACTGCTCATTGCACTTTTTTTGGTTCTCCTCAGGCCAAGAGATGCTTCTCATTTCAACGTACTGCAAACCTCTAGAATATGTGATATTCTCCCTTTGCTGTCACCAGCTGATTCACATGTAAGAAGCTTAGCCACACTGCACACCCATACACTGACAGGTATTTTTTATTTACAGACTGTAGACTCTATTCATGTAGAGTCAAAAAGGAACATTTCTAGTCTTCCAGCGAAAAGCAGAAGAGACTTTCCTGGTGAAAGCTGGCATTTCTGATGGTAGTGTGATAAGGAGATTTTGACACAATTTGGAAGTTAAAAATGCTATCAACCTAAGGGGTCAGAAACTTTTTACTTATTTCAAAGCTCTTGTTTGGCTATTTTGGACTATGACTGCCTTTGATTAGGCTGATGACAACTAGGTAACACAAAGCACAATGCAGGGTGAGCAGCTATAAAGAATCAGATATTCAACATCTAGTCTGCCTCAACAATCCTAACCGTGGTAGCTGCCTGAAAACCACTCCCAAAGTGCCCTAAATGACAATGTACAGAAGTTCTCTTGTAGCTGCTAGGGCAGACGTTTCTTGCTTTTCACAAGAAAACACAGAATAACTAGTTTTGCTAAACAATTACTCAGTCTCATGTCTCATACTTATCAGCTAGCCTCTAAAAGATGGTAGAGCAGCAGATACAACAAAAAGAACGTGGCCAACAGCAAAGAATAAATTATTGTAGCTGAATCACTTGGAGGGAGTGAAACATCTGTAACAGATTTGTGTAGCATGCAAGGGACACAATGGAACTGATTCACCAAGTTTTTTCACTTTCGAACCTCATATTGTATTGCAGCAACACTTAACACAAAAATTAAATAAAATATAAACTTCCTGTAAGGTGCTACTTACACTTTTTTGCAGAATTATATAGCAGAAAAGGTATATTCCCAAAGAGTTCCCCAAAAAGACAGCCAAATAATAATACAACTCTCAATTACTGCAAAATCATTTACAAAAAACACTGGAAGATATCTGACAGATACACCAAAGGGAGGGAAAGGAGAAATCAGCAGGCAGTGCAAAGTATTGGACACGGTTTAGTTAGCTTTACAGAAGTATCTTCTGAAGTCTGGATCTAAAGTAAAAAAGGCTACAGTGATCCGATTAGAGATAGCTGAGATGTTAAAACAGGCACAGGAAATTGCATAATTTAGTAGACATGTTCTGATGATGCTGACAGGTAGCTGTGTCTGTAATGCACACTGACAAAGACTTTAGGAGCATCATTTAGGAAAGTTCTTCCAACCGTGGAGTGTTCAGCAAAAACAAGGGAAGTGAGCCTGTTAGCCACTGTTCACAGTTAGCAGATGCAAAAGGAAAAGGCTGAAGCAATACAGGGACATCTGGAGACTCTCCTAGTTCAGAAGT
This sequence comes from Haliaeetus leucocephalus, assembly GCF_000737465.1. NCBI lineage: Eukaryota > Metazoa > Chordata > Aves > Accipitriformes > Accipitridae > Haliaeetus > Haliaeetus leucocephalus. The sequence goes on along the minus strand of NW_010973062.1, from coordinate 2,634,300 downwards.
TAAATCTAGACAAGCTTCATTAGAATTTCTATGTTTGGCTCTCAATAGAAGGGAGCAAGAACGAGATATCAGTTGTACAACTGTTAGCTGAACAGAAAGTAAAGCTTGAGACCTGGGAGAAGTGACAGATCAATCAGGTAAGCCTGGGGAAGAATCAGAGAAAATTACTACCCTCCAGCCTCAAGCTGAAATGTTAATTAGAGACAATACACAGTCGGGATAGAGGAATTAGAGAATATCTACACAAGTACTGTAATTTAAGATTAGTAAATTTCTTTAAGAGTTGGAAAGAATGAGTCTGCTATTATAGGGGATTGTCAAACTGCTTAGGTGATATTTCAGAAGGAGTCCTTAAAGATGGAATTGTGAAAGCTTTCTTACCATGTATGTGGAGACCTCTACAATTAAGCAAGCTTGAGGTTTGGGACTTTGAACACCTACCACTACGCATTGCAGGGGGAAGACACCACAACACAGCAAAGATAACATCTTAAAAACAAATTGCAAAAAGAATCACCTCCAAGGATACTCCATCGCTAATTCCATTTAGGAACTGATGGACAATAACATACTACAGCAAGGAAATGGTTTTGACTGTCTGGTGGGTTATGCAGAAAACCATAAATTAATTTTCTTCTATGTAAACAAGAACATGGAAAGTCACTAAAAAGTGTTCTCTCAAAAACTGTAAGATTGGGAAAAGTGTAAATAATATGACCAAAGAGACAGAAATTCTTCATAATACTTTAATGAACTATGCATTGCCATTCACCACCACCCTCTCTAACTGAATCTAAGGTAGATCAGATTACGCCTAGCAAACTGCTAGCAAAACCATGTGAAATATAACTATCATGACTAATTCCAAAAACACTGCTGCCCTGCAAGGCAAGACAAATTTTACCAGCAGTCTTCCCCTGATACAGGGGAAGATTGCCACACCCTCGTTCTCCATTCCTACCCCAAATCCTCTCTCACTTCTTTACCCAAAGGATAAATTCACCCAGCCATTATACAAAGTCATGCAAAGACGTCAGAATTACGAGGATCTCATTATGCTCTATCACTGCCCACATGTACAAGCAGCAGGCAGGACACATCCCTAACAAAACGTAGCTAAAACAGAATAAGAAGCTTTGTGGCTTGACTCTACATTTCAGTCTTTCTGGCATTATTTAACAAAGTGAGAAAAGGAGGATAAAGATGACGGAATTGACCTTCTTACAAGCTGAACTTTCTTCCCATCTTTGAGAATGATATCCAGACTTCAAGTTATATACCCCCTGTTTTCTTGGATTATGACCAGAAATGCATTATAACAGTCAAATAGGTAGAACGGATTTTCCATAAAACACTGTTTGTCCATTCATTTGCAGTATACATTATAACATCTACTACTGACCGTATGAGATGTTACAAAAATCCTACACCATGTCAGCATGCTTTTTACACAGTTGCATTTCAGTCACAATTTCAATCATATGCAGATTGCTAGTGTTTTTATTGCTAATATACACATATAGTTTTAATCATCCTCCTAGAGAAAATCAGCAAACGATCAAAGTATAAAAAATAAAAAAAGAAACTTCAGGGACCAGTGGGGAAAAGCATCAGAGCACAGTCACTAGCCACTTACTGTGAACTCACAGTGGCACTTAACAGTGACCTCTTGCAAGGTCTTTAGGTCAAGTGTAACAAAGAGCAAAAGCTCTGAACGTTTACTTGAGTGCTGTGCAAGGGCTCACTGCTGTAAAGTCTTGTATACGCAGGCTTATTTAAGTGAGTAGATCTTTCAAGTTCAGTGTGAAGTGCTCACATGCATCAAGTTAGTTATGCGTAAGTCTTTGCAGGAGCAGACCCCTAAGTATGGAAGGAGGTTATGTTCTGTTTTTATAAATAACACTTTTCTGAATCTGTAGAGCTGTTTTTCTTACCTGAAGTCTAGTATTCATTTCCAAGAAGTAGAAATTCTTACTGGAGTCCACAAGGAATTCTACTGTTCCAGCAGAGGAATATTTTACTGCTTTGGCAAGAGCTACTGCTTGCTCTCCCATTGCTCTTCGAGTTTCAGGGTCTAGAAAAGTGCTACAATACAGAAAAAATGCCTTCCTTTAGTTAAAAAAAAAATTAATTAAATCATTTCATCTTCTGCTTAAACTACCAACAAAAGAGCACAGCATCATTAAGTTATGAAAACATGTCAAGACTGCAAAGTATGCCTTTACATTTATATTGATCCTAAATATACCGCATGCTTTGCAATTACTACTAATGTATGGGAAATTCAGGATAAATAACAGTATTCTCTAAAACATAAAATAGCAGAACACAACTTTTTTAGAACACTGAGATCTATAATAATGCAAGTTAAATGAAAATAAATACATACAAACCCATGATATTTTAGAAGGCATATCTATTTTCAAAAAAAACTGTAACTAAAAAATCCATCCTATGGAAATATGAATGTCAAAATACAAGGCAGGAGGTCTAAGGGGAGTTTGTTTTCTGCCTCTGAATTAAAACAGCGTGGCCGTTTCATTGATACCCTATGCAATAAAGAAGTTTTGGAAATTAATGAAATATTTATTCAGGCTTCTTATGTGAGATTTCAATGAAGAAAATTTGGATGTTCATAATATTTAACTAAAACACTGTCAACGACATCATGACTTAAACCTTCATATCCTGTATTTCCTCTCTCAGCTTTACTTGTAAGCTGAAGACTAGTTATCTGTCTTTGTTAATTGCAATTCATTCTTTTCCACAAATCCTAGACACACCCAAGGGCACCCAGAGAGCAGCTCAGCTACCACCTTGGGAGCCACTGTGAACACTGCTCAAATGCCAAGCCTTCTCTTTCTTGGAGAGCAACATGCCACTCCCACTGGTCCAGGGAATCGAAAGACTTAGGAAGGTACATATCCTGCTTGTTACTCTCCTGTCTACTGCAAATTCAGATTTAGATTAACCTATACAGATTGTTAATTTAGGGCTAGAGAAATTTCTGTGACTTTCCATCAAAGCTGTGAAACTGGTCACCCCTCACCCTGATATACTGACCTGCAGTGAAAGACAACATGTAGCTGTTCATCTTCTACAAGCTTATAAATATGCTTATTATATTTCTGAGGTGACTTATATTAGGCACATAACTCAGTTATCATCTTAAAGTACTTTTTTAAGGGAATAGGAAGTCATTTCTACCTTACCTCTAAGTTACTGTTTAAAATGAAAATACCAAACGTTATATATTTCTTGAGGTGTCCTCAAGAGCGAGTCGTAATTCTGCAAAGGAGCAATCAGGAGCCACCACGTATCTGAAGTGGCCCCACCAAAGTCAGTGAAGCTCCACCTGGGGCCCAGGACTGCACTCAACAGAAGCCAGTGTTGGATCAGGACTTATCTTGCAGTATTTCCTATGGGGTTTTTCACTGAGACCTAAACTCAGAGAAGAGCTAGAGACTTCGGCCACAACAAACCATATCTGACATGACACAAAAAGTGAGGAAATATCTAGGCAAACTGGGAGACAATGGAATCCTTTCCATTAAAGGAGAAGTGCTACTTAGCACTTCCATCCTTCCAATGCCCACATGGGCAGATTTTGATGGATGGTAGGGCAGGCATTTTCAGAATTTAGGAAAAAATGTCTTTCTTGGTAAACAATGGGATCAACAGGAAAAGGAAGTCAAGTCTGATCCCAGAAAGCTATCAGATCCTACACCAGATCAAAGGGAAAAACAGAAGATGTGCAAAAGTGTGTTATACCTATCAAAAATAGACACTGGTAATGTAAGAGAGTTTCATAGTATTTCTTATTTTGATTCAATAAGAGGATAATACATTACACAAAATCAACAATTTATAATTCCATTTGGGGTTTCTGCAGGGCTTTGATCATGAAAGGTCAATGACTGGCTTTTAAAGAACAGAACCTTTTCAATATCAGCTTCATACTCTATTTCTAAAATAACCATTATCACTTCTCATATGGATGAAAGACAGTTACTCCCCTTTATTACAGTGGTATCTTCCCTACGTTTGTTAAATGTAGGTTTGAGACCTCCCTGTTCACCTCCTGCTGTGGAGTGGAATGGAACAGAGGTGTCACGATGCCAAACTTGATCTCTGCCTCATGGTTAAGCTTTATGCTCTAAAATGACTGGATCGTCCCTGCAATCAGCTAGGGTAATCAACCAAAGTTTTCCTATTCCCCTCCGCTGCTTTACCTTTCGTATACATTGTTTCTCCCTTCTTTAACAATGCACCTTTTACAACTGAAATAACTCTTCTCCAATCTAATTAGGCATCACTTGAAAACACAGCGTTTTAAACCTCACTTCAAATCTTTCTCACACATATCCCTGTTATTCTTTCGACCAAGTAGCTCCTATGGCAGCATGAAGGTTGCACAATAAAAAGGATTTGCAAAATAAAAGCACCAAAAAGAAAAAATAAGATCAGACCTGACATTTCACTCATAAGACCTTCTTCAAGCTGTTGTAAAGTTGATCAAAGACAAGACAATTGGTTTGTGCCATTGTTTCTACAGTTAGAGAGATGAACCACACGGGCAAGATGTTAACTCTCCACTTCTAGTTCATCAGATAATGTTTCCCAAAATATCTCCATCACCTTCACTCACAGATAAGGTTGAGATTTTGAAAAGTACAGAAAGTTACACTCAGTGGAAATTTAATGCTCAGCTTAGACACCACCCCTTCTCGCCGCCCCCCCCCCCCCCCCCACCGCTCTCAACATTTTTTCTCC
>NW_010973062.1:2595660-2629517 GCF_000737465.1 Haliaeetus leucocephalus | reverse complement strand
CCCCCCCCCCTCCCCCCCCCCCCCCCCCCCCCAAAGTCATTGATAGCATTTACCCTTTCTCTGAAGATACCACTACACTGGGAGAGAATAGTACCTTCATTTTCTAAATCTCAAGGTCAGCTTTCCTGCTCTAGGAAGTAGTTAGGTATACTGTTTGTTTAAAAGAAATTACTTACCTACAAAAACCATTCTCCTTTGAGATATCTATTATGTACTACCACACCACGGGCATAAATACGCTAAAGTATTTGAGAACAGTTTTGCCCCTACATCTAACCTGTGCCCAACCTGTGAATCACATACACAGTCACAAACAGAACAGGCTCACTGTTTCTCTTAACCCCAAATCCTTCAAGGATTTCTAGACAGAGTGATAGGAAATGTGGAGTCTTGTATACACACATGCAGCACAACTCTTAAGGAGAACTTGTACATAGAGTCTAGTTCAGTAACATACCTTTTTGCTAAGTTCTTGCCTATATACATTCATTCAAATTTTCAGTGGCTTCAAGCAGCACCTTGGCAGTTAATCTGGAATACGATCCTGAAATACTTGGCATCATACTGAGATCTTTCAGAGAGAGCTTAGTGCTTGGAGAAAGTGAAAGAAGTTGCTCTCTGTGCACCTTCCAAGGACAGAAACATTCCTGAGAGAAGCTAACAATGGAGCATGCAAAAAAGGTCACAAAAATAGTTTAATTGTTTCACTTGCATTCTAATGCAGTCACTTAGTGGTAAACTAGCCTCTCTTTTAAATCTCCTGCCTCTTAGATCTTTGTCACCGACAGAAACAGAAAGACACATTTTTGTCCTTTGAATTGAAACTGAAATAACATCTTTCTAGAAAGACACCGCAAAACTAACATCTAGGATAGATAAGGCAATCTCAACTCTGAATGTATGCAGCTAGGAATAAAAAAAAAAAAAAAAAAAAAAAAAAAAAATTATTTCCTGCCTGAGATGAAACTCGGGAAAATTTCAGGAAGCTGTTGAGAGACTGTCCTAAGAATCACCTTATTCTGAAAGTCTTGGATGCGAAGATTTAACCCAAAGTACACGGAATCACTGGAGAAAAGTAGAGACAACAAAGGAGAAGAAGCCGGCAGCTAGCAAGTTCTAAGGACTTGCTCACTGAGGATGCTGATACGGATCTTGCATGCTAGTACAGAATACGACAGCAAGGCACTGTTCCATCACTACTTGCCCAGGAAAGGCCTGAAAATGTAGAGAGAAGGTTTAACACCCTGTGTCCTGAAGCTCAGGATTTTGAGAAATGATAGTTAGAGACCACACCATGAATACCATGTTCAGTTTTGGGCCCCTCACTACAAGACAGACATTGAGGTGCAGGAGCGTGTTCAGAGAAGGGCAACGAAGCTTGTGAGGGGCCTGGAGCACAAGTCTTATGAGGAGCGGCTGAGGGAACTGGGGTTGTTTATCCTGGAGAAGAGGAGGCTGAGGGGAGACCTGATCGCTCTCTACAACTGCCTGAAAGGGGGTTGTGGTGAGGTGGGTGCTGGTCTCTTCTATCAAGTAACTAGTGATGGGATGAGAGGAAATGGCCTCAAGTTGCTCCAGGGGAGGTTTAGGTTGGATGTTAGGAAAAATTTCTTCACCAAAAGGGTTGTCAAGCATTGGAACAGGCTGCCCAGGGAAGTGGTTGAGTCACCATCCCTGGAGGTATTTAAAAGATGTGTAGATGTGGGGCTTAGGGACATGGTTTAGTGGTGGACTTAACAGTGTTAGGTTAAAGGTCGGACTCTATGACCTTGAAAGTCTTTTTCAACCTAAATGATTCTATGATTCTAAATGGTATTCCGTGGAGGACCAAATGTTTTATCTCTTTGGCTGCTACAGCAAAGGATAGTGCTGGATGATCACAGTGAGTGGAAGGGCCTTCGTGTGGCACTTCTCCATAACAACATTCCAAAAATCTTAACTTTGGGCATCAAATAATACAGATAGCCAGGTGCCTCTGAACAGCTGGACATTCCTTCACCCAAGTGGTGAGGCAAAAGTTAAAGTGTTTTAAAAAGCTTCTAACAGGTTCTGAAATGGTTAGATAGGACACCTGCTCTCACCAAAGTGAAGTTTAAGAGCACTCCTTCAAGCTCCAGTTATTGAATAGGAAGTCAGCTATGACTCTTGTATATTTATTGTCCATTGGTCCATTTACTTTACATTGATGCAAAGGATCAATGGATTTTCTGATGAGCTTATGGGCATTGTTTCTCCAAGTGGGGAAGAACCCCTTATTAATCAGTCTAGCAGACAGGAAAAGACAACCACACCCTTGCATTTTTTCTTGCCAAAGTACACTGTCTCATAGCAACTGTCTCTGAAAACGAACAGAGAAGAGTTTGGGTAAAAGAGGAACAAAATCTGAACTAAGGAACAACAGACTACTAAATGTTACTCATCTGTTTAAATCTCAGCCTCTGTGGTGAATGAGAAGCCAACAGCATCTTCCAAAAAGGTGTGAAGCTAGAAGCAAAGAAAATTACTGTAAATCACTGGAAGTTTTACATAGCACTTATTTTGCCCAGCACTAACGAAAAAACTGGCCATGCTCAGATGTGTCTTATTGTCTGTGTTTCTGAGAACAGAGCAGGACAACTGACTATGTTAAAAGAGTATAAGCAAAGTCTGTTGGTCTCCTGTTTGAAACCGGGGGATTGGCCACCATGAAAACCAGGGCTCCCTTGAATACTGTAACCTCATCAGGGTGTGAACCAAAGAGATTTCTCTCCTCAAAAGAGATATTTTTTTTATATTTTTTTTTTCCCCACAAGAGACTGAATTTCTCTAGAAAAACTGGACATTCAAACAGGAAATGATCCCATAAGAATAAGTTCAACAGCTGCAAACTTCGCTTTAAAGGAAATCATAGATACTATTCTCAAAGCAAAAAGGCCCTCAACAATCAGTCTCTTAAACTAGATACTTAGGAAAACATCATCATAGGAAAAAAGTATATTAAAAGACGCTTGAGAAGAGGCCAGAGTCAAAAGCCCTAAATTGTACAAAAGCCAAATAAACATTTTAGCCCATAGCATCCCCATCTCCTGGGCTTCATGAAAGAAAGGGAAAAAAAAAAGCAGCTTCAACCTATCTCAGAGTTCTTAATGGCAGCTACCATTTAAAATAGGGGAAAAAAAAAAAGGAATACTGAGGACTTTGTTATTTCCTCCACCCAACCATATAAGAAAAGGTGTTTCCAGGACTCACTAATCAATGAGACTAACTGAAACAGTACTCACAAGAAGGCCTAACTTCAGGCTTTAGGGTCTCTATGGTGTCTCACAGAAGTTAGTGCCCTGCTTATCTGCAGCAGTCTTGCAACCCTTTGCAAATAAACAGATTCTGCAGCCAACTGCAAGTGGTTGTAAGGCAGATAAGGCTTCCAAAGCTGTCAGTAAAAGTCTGGCAGAGTCTAAAACGTTCAACAAGAAGGAAGAAAAGTTTTCATGCCAAATTTTGGAAGCTATTGACTTGCCCACGCTGTTTTGTAGAGTTATAGGAAGGGATGTGAAAACTTACTGGCAACTCCAACAGAAAAGCCCAAGAAAGTTAAAAGGCTGATACTTCTGATGAAAGAAAACACTCTGTTCACAGTTGCTTGGTGAGAGAAAGACATATCACTCCCTTTAATTGACCACAGGCATGAAGAATGAGCAGGCAGCAGTGGCAGGCAGCACTTTACATGTACTCCTGAGGCAAAAGACACTCCTCTCGAGTGCTTAGGTGCATGCATATATATATATATATATGCACACACACATTATATCAGGACCTGAAGCCTTCATATTTCAGAAACAAAAACATAGTAAGATGTCTAGGTATAAGGCTTCCGAGAAATCCACAAGCACTACAGGAAGCAACAACAGCTATTTAAGCATTTATTAGTGAGTTTGTATCCTTAGATTTAAACTTTGGTTTTTAATTTAAAATCTAGGTCATAAACAGTGTCAGTCCCACAATCATGATCCACTGTTAACTTATATGCTGCTGCCTATAAATAAACATCATTTGAATTACGCACTTTTCCTCATATGCTAAATTGATGCATCACATACTTCTGTGCTATAAAATAATGGCAAACCCATCCCTGATGGTGAACACATTACACTGGGAATTCCCACAGGTAGTGATATACCTGTATCTGGTTTTCTGAAATCAGAACTTCCTTCTCTGCCCTTTTTTCTACTCATATTCTCTGATGAATGCAATGCAACAGAACACACAGCAAGAGCATACCTTGCACAGCAGCAATGTATTTCAGCTCATTTGAAATCAGGATTAAGATCATTTAGTATGTTTGAGTTACTGGACACCTATCATCTATAGTTCACTACCATGAATGGTACTAAAAGTGGCGCACAGTATTTACTACTTCATGTTCCATTTCAAATAGAAATAAACAGTATTATCTGGCCCTCTCACAATTACTATAACATAGTCAGATATCTCTATCTGTGGTAAAATTAATACTTATTCCGCGTTTTATTTTAGTCTTAAATCCAAAAGTTGAATGGCAAAGAAAAAGAAAAATAACTCAGATACATTAAGAAAACCATCTCATAAACCATATATATTTGATTGATAAGATCCATTTCCATTTTATACAAGACCATGAAAATATTAACACCACAAGACCCATTTTCTTCTTACAGAAAGACATCATGAAGCAAGATCAAAACATCCTCAAGTACAACTTCAAAATTGCATTACAGTCAAATGACTATAACTTAAAAGCTATTTGTTTTCTTTGTGGTTTTTAATAGAATAAAATTTGCTTGCATTTGTACAATAAATAAAATCAGCAGCTTTCCAAAAGTGCTTTCAGTAACTATGAAGCTGCATGAAGAGTCTAGTATACGTACCTCGGTGCTTCCTCCACAACTTTTTGGTTTCTCCTTTGAATGGAGCACTCTCTTTCATTCAACCACAAGGCATTACCATGTTTATCTGCCAAAACCTGAAACAATAACACACTGCTATTAAACAGATGTATGCATATGGCCTTTAGACATTATACTATTATGTAGCATTAAGTTAATTTAAAAACAATTTTTTCCAATCTAGAAATAAGGTTGGGGAAAAAATGCTAGCGTAGAAAATAAATTGTATATGAAATACTAACTGAATGCTCCTTCAAATTCTGAACAGGATTATTTTAAAGCCTCTATATAGAGTCTATATATGGCAAAGACCCACTCACTCCAAAACTGGGAGAAGCTCCCAAAAGTTCAGAAATCAGAAATCAAAAGACTGAAATAAAATTAAAAACACATTTTCAAGCACTTAAAATTATATTGCATAATGAAATTACTGAGAAGCATATTGTTAAGCAATATCTTGTATCAACGAAGGAGACAAAAATCTCAAAGAATGCCAAATTTTGCGGCTGAATTACACATAAAAGTTTTCAGAAACAACAGCTAACAGAGCTTTCTCTGTAGGCAAACCACAGCACCCTGTCTTTAATAAAGAAGAAAAAGTCTTCAAGAACTTTGCGATCTTTTATTAAGAATAAAACTTGCTACTTCCTCAATACTTTCAATGGAAATTAAAGCAGTAGTTTCAAGAAATTTCTCAAAACTCAGGTGTCAATTACAGTTCTTGGCTGCAGCTTCAGTTCATGGAAGAGTTAAACAGACAGTCAAGCAACTAGATCCACCTACCTAAATTACACGTTAGAAAAAACACAAGTTCAGCATAACAGAACTCTCAATCAATTCTGTGACTTAGAACTGGAAGGAAAAGAAAGAAAAGGAACTCTATCCCTTTATGAAAACTGTACGGTACAGTCATTTCCAATAGTGGGATACTGGATTTGAGGATTCAAGTAAACTTCTTCCAATCTTATGATGTTATACTCTACACTTATTCTTGGAACAATTTCTTTCATTGCAGACCACACCTGCTCCCCTTCTTCCTTATAAAATTTTCCCTCTAATCCATTTTTTTCCATCTTCCTGCTCTGATCTGCGGGAACCTGTGCCAATATTCATGCTTCATTCTTTAATAGTGCAGTTCTACGCTGAAAACAGACAAGATAAAAAAGAAGACAATCTTCCTCAAACTGTGTGAACTCAACCATATCTACTCACATTTGTGACAACGAATCTGTATTATTTATTATTCCTTTTAGCAGTACAGAGCGAGTATGGCACTAAGCAAGATGAATTCCTGCATCTATGACACCAATGTTTGCTGATGCGTGAATAATCTGGGTAGATGTGACTGAAAACGAGGCAGTGATCTCATGAAGACGATTTGCACACACTGTGCAGCATCAGAGCCAGAGCGCTCTGCGCACTGTAGGATCGGACTTACCTTTTTCCTCAGAAATTCTGTTGCACTCCCATAAATTTATGGAGCTTTCTAGGGGAAAAAAACCCTCCAAAGAGTTCTACAATGACTTTGGGAGTTCCTAAACTATGGCTTGTCCCAGAACCCTCTTCCCTGCCCAGGAGGAGGTTTAGCAGCAGCAGCACCAGGGTACTCAAGCCGACCACTAGATTCTGTAACAGGTGACTCAGTACAAAGCCAAAAAAAACCCGCAGCAGTGTCTAAAGCAACTTCCTACCAGAGTCCTAACTCATCCAACCCAGAACTAAACATCACGGAGCTCTACAGAAACCAATTTGAGAAGACCAAAGATTTTTGAGGTGGGGGGAAGGGGTGTCTTTTTTTAATATTAAAACAGTACCTCTAGGGCATAGCATGGTACTCGATGGAAAAATTGCTGTCCTGTAAGTAGAATGATTCCTTGTGAGCACTTCTGTTTCATTGCTAGAAAGCCTACAACTTTCCACAGAATTCAGCCTCACCAAAACAAACCAACCAAAAAGTCCTGGAATATTTCAATAAAAATGAATTCCTATGTTTGCTTCGCTTCTCTCTCTATTTTCCTCAAAGGGATAATAAAATATTTATCAAGGCAACTAGTAAATATTTTCTTTCACTTCAGGACATTTCTTGTATCCTACTTAATTTCTGCAACCTGGATCTTAAAAGAAATTTTTTCCATTATCAGTTAACATGGCTCAAAAAGAGACATGCATGAACATTTGCTACGAAAACATAATTATAAATTGAATAAGCCAAACAACATCTAGTGTTAGACTTTTACTTTCATTTTGGATCCACTGTTTTCATAATCAGAAACTAAAGAACATACATACTTCATAAAACAATTATATTTCAGAAGACATTTACAGAATGTTGAAATCATCATCTCTAAGATGATGTGAGATTCCAGTACACATCTCACTAAAAAAAAGCATGTCACAGCTACAACTTTTTTTCTAAATATCTAAATATTCCTAAGACAAAATGTCCTGTTTTGTGGGATTAGATGATTAGGACATTAGTACATGCTATGTACACCTATATGCCAAAATAATTAAATAGAATGTATCGCAAGCTCTCCTACAGGATTCAGCTAAATTCTATTTCCAGCTGTAGGATTGCTATTTAGCCAAGTAATAGTTAGACATTCCATGTACTCTTACTTTAAGCTCAGGTCTCTTATATCAGATATTTCAGGAGAACAAGACTTCAAATCAGTTCAAGCATAAAGTCTATTTGGACTCTATTTTCCTGTTAATTGTTTTAGTCTTTTCTCATGTTTTACAAAGTGATTGTTTTATAGCTAGACACAGGAAACCCCTTATTTAACAATTTTAAGTACCAATGCTTTGGAGCTATATGAGAATGTTAAAAAAAAGTTCTATTTAAAAGTTACTGCTAAATTAATAAATATTTGGCATCTGGTCTCAAATTGTTTGTATATTTAGCAGTTTGAAAATGAACCAAGGTCAACGTCCTAAAGCTGATTAGAACATGAAGTTAAAATGATATGTTATGATATTGTTAAAAGGTACCATCAAAGTGTTTGTGTAAGGAAAACAACCTTCATTGTACACTTTTTATAAATAAAACTATAAATTATGAACGGCAAAGCTATTTTGTTTAATCTAGCTGAAATTATTCGATTGTTCTTAAATGCAGTACTAACTGATTTTTTAGAGGTAACCTTTTTTAAACCTAAGGGAATCAAGACAACGTAAAATCTGCCTTCAACTCATGAAAGTACAGCGGAATCAATGTCATCTAACTTTAGTCATCAAAGAGTCAATAGGAACCTGCTGAAGCTCCCAAATCTACAAGCACTGAAAGGAACAGATCTTTAAGATGTACTGATTTGCATACCAAAAAAAGACAGACAGAGATAAGTAGCCAAAAATTATTAAACATGGCAAGAGAATATAGGAAGATGCTCTAGCAGTCTGACCTCTCTTGTAACCTAAGATCAATGATGAAACTAAACGTTTGCTATATACCTTTCTGTGACCCTTCAAAAGAGAATAGGTTAAGGCTTAAATGTCATTTTTACTGACTGTTTCTTCATTTCACTGTTTCTTCTTCACTTCTGCCCCTCTACTCCGCTCTGGTGAGACCCCACCTGGAGTACTGCATTCAGCTCTGGGGTCCTCAGCACAAGAAAGACATGGACCTGTCGGAGCGGGTCCAGAGGAGGGCCATGAAGATGATCAGAGGGCTGGAGCACCTCTCCTATGAAGACAGGCTGAGAAGTTCAGGTTGTTCAGCCTGGAGAAGACAAGGCTGCAGGGAGACCTTAGAGCAGCCTTCCAGTACTCAAAGGGGGCTTATAAGACAGATAGGGACAAACTTTTTAGCAGGGCCTGAAGCAATAGGACAAGGGGTAATGGTTTTAAACTAAATGAGGGTAGATTCAGACTAGATATAAGGAAGAAATTTTTTTATGATGAAGGTGGTGAGGGACAGGCACAGGTTGCCCAGAGAGATGGTAGATGCCCCATCCCTGGAAACATTCAGGGTCAGGTTGGACAGGGCTCTGAGCAACCTGATCTAGTTGAAGATGTCCCTGCTTGTTGCAGGGGAGTTGGACTAGATGACCTTTAAAGGTCCCTTCCAACCCAAACCATTCTATGATATGAAATAAATTAGCCTATGCACATAAAATTTAAAAAAAAAAAAAAAAAATTAAAAAAACCCCACCAACACAGGAAGTATCAGGTTGTGGGCACATAACTGGTGGAGTAAAAAATGTTAAATATTTCTCTCTTACAAATCATTCCACCTTATCAAATTTATTGTTATTGTTGTTTCATTCAGTTATTGAGCTACTGTCAAAATACTTCAGGCTCTCACTGTTAAAAAAAGGGAAAAAAAATCAAACCAAGCACAACTTAGGAAGAGTTTATATTTTGGACAACAACAAATGAAATTTCTGTCGAGGAAACAGACATACTCTATATAGATTTCTTGTCCAGAAAGATTATTTCAAGGCTATTGACAAACCCAATTTAGTTGCATACATAAAATCAAACACGTCACAAATTTTAAAATTATAACTTTGTTAAAGAGTCCGTCCAAAACAAACAAGTCTTGTTTTGCATTAGCACATCTGGCTTAACGCTAGATCCAGTAAAAGATATAAATGGTCACAATCCAGAAGTTAAGGAGAATACACCTGATTTTGAACCATAAACTGCCCAAAATGGGACACAAATCTCCCTCAGTTCCCAAGGGAGCATTAGATACTTTGGAACAAAATCCAAAATACTGACAAAACCACCTAGAGCTTGCAAGAAAAATGTTAAGTGTGGCAGTGCTTGAACTCCTACATCCTCTGCTGCGCTCAAGCACTGCAGTCAGGACCCAGAGTTCAAGCTCCAGCCCTCAGGACAGATGCCTACAACTTCCCCCCCCAATGAACTGAGCACAGTCCATTGTCTTCCTGCTAAAGAAAGGCTAGAGAATAAAAACAGGAAGGCTGTATTGTGCATGATAGCCATGGAGTTTGAGCAATGGCCCAAGACACAGGAAAACACAAGACTCCAGGCCTTTTTTAGTGGAGTGTTTGAAACGTTTTGAACTTTCATTAATTTATGAGTTCAAACCTTATTACACAAACAAACAATAATTAATAGTAGTAATAATAATACAAACCTGGATTTCTATGTGACGAGGGTTATCAATGAACTTTTCTATCAGTAAGCGATCATCGCCAAAACTTGAAGCAGCTTCTTGAGACGAAAACCTAAAACCTTCCCTTAAATAAGGAAAACAAAAAGAATAATCCATATTTAAAAGCTTAAGTCAAGTTCTGAAGTATACAAGGTGAAGGAACACTTATTCATTCCAGTCTTCTGGCAGTCTTCATCAATCAACACACACATCCAAAAACCAAGTTTTATCATTTGCATTTGATTCTCTAATGAGTATCCCTTTTTAATTTCTTTTCTTACAAAAAAAAAAAAAAGCACCAAAAAAACCCAACAACCATTCTCAAAGCACAGAGAATTTTTGTGTCTTTAAAAGTCTGAGCATTTATGACAATTACTTGTATGAATTTTCCTTGTTGGCATTTTGTTCTGCAAAAGTAATAAAATAATTGAATTTTAAAAAACAGTAATTACAAAGTACTTGTTATACAGAAGTAAAGGTGAAGCTCACCATTATTTAAGGTACACAGCCCTCTTAATATCCAATAGCAGCAAAGGTTAGTTGCACATTAATTAGATGAAAGAACTGCAGATGTAATATTGCAGACCTTGTAAATTCAATCACTGAACACGCAACCTGAAGATGCAATATTTTACTTTATAGAGCATACCAGCTGTACTACTAGTTCTTCCCTGCATTAAAGTATAACTGAGTGTTATACTAGGCATTCCATATTCTTCCCTCCGTTTCCTTTTTTACATATGTAATTACTCAAAGAAAGATCGTAAGATACTGTATCTATTAACTTATTTTTCATGGCAGAAAGATTACTCCTATGGGGCATAACTGCTGACAAACAACTCCATGTACAGCTTTGTTAGGGTGAAATGTACCATAATGCAGGGACCCAGAGGCTCCACAGAAGTTTTCTACGGGCTTTTTTAAGTGGCATATTAGTCCCATTCGTGTTGATGCATATGGAAAGTTTGGGGTAAATTTCTGTGGGATTGACTACTGAAATGCAGCAGCCCTGATGTTCGTGCCCAGAATAAGAACTACGGCACAACTGAGTAGACGTTTCCTTGCTTTCCATCTCCTGAATCTAGTTCAATTCCACAAACAAACCCTAGACAATAGAAACATGAGACAGGTACATTCACAGTATAGAGACATGTATATTTAAAGGTATTTCTTTACCTTCTTTCAAGATTGTGGAGTAATATATGCTATAATTTTGAGAGACTATACTCAATGTACAATCTTTCCTAAATTCATATTTAACTTCAACTTATTGAATTACTTAATAAAGAGGAAAAGGGACATCAAAATTTGTGATTCTGTACGCTACCTGATCTGTCCAAAAAACCTAAGTGAGGTAACAAACAGCCATACACAGTGTTTCTTACTGAAACAGATTTAGAGCTATTTTAACTCCTATATCAAAAGCTCCGTTTCCTTTTGTAAACATTCCATCAGACAGTTTTATGCACAATTGACTATTTTTCCTTCATTGAAGTATGTGCTAATTAGAAATCTAAACTGCAATTCTTGTTAAAAAAAAAAAGGTGCCTAATTAACTAATCCATACATCTGTAAATCTTTTTAAATTATATATAACAAGAATGACTATCTCAGGTATTCTGACCTTGTTTGCATCTTACAAAACTGTGCAGTTGCATTTGTTCAGCGATAAAAATTACTATAAATACACTTCACCTTCCTTAAAGAGATCATACTAACCAAATGGAGATGGGTCTGAGCCTCTTTATGAATATTTTTTAAAAAAAAAAAAAAAAAAAAAAAGCTGTATAGGCTAGAGGAGAATTTGTATTTGGATCATTTGCTTTCAACAAGCGACAGCCCTACAGAGCCTCACTGCAAGGAACTCTCCCCGCACAGCAAGACTGTACCGATATGTGCGACCAAGTCCAAAACTTTCCTGCCCACACTAACCCCAGAAGAGAAGCGGTGGGGAACTTGGGACAGCAAAGCCTGAGCTTAGTGCCCCTGTCTAGGCCCAGGTACAGTTTACCACACAAGCAACATGCTGTCTGCAGCCTAATCAAGCTCTGATGTTTGACATGACCCAATCATTCAGGCTGATGTACGGCACCTATATGAAGACAATCGTTAATACCTCTACGCTATGACTCAAAGTAAAGAGGCACTCCGGTCAGAGTTTGCTCTGCGCAAACCCACAATCCAATCACTAACCGCCTACTAACACGGCTTTCTCCAGCCTTCTGGTACCAGCCACCGGTGCTAGAGCAAGGGGCAGGGAGTGCGGAAGATAATTATCGTCCAGTTGTCCATTAGACAAGACTGGACACCCAACCCTACAGGGACACCAGCTGAGCCAGTATGCCAGGAGGACAGCAAACAGAAGCAGCTAAGATGGGCTTTGGCAGGAGATACTTTTGGTAGTTTCTCCTAAGGAGGAGTGGGGGGCAGGTGGCATTTTAGTTGCAAGTTATTTATTTAGTTATTCAGGCAAGATTTTCTGTTGATTTAAGGTTTTTTCTTAAGTTCTCTGTAACTCCTAGTGGCAGTTTTGTTTGTTTTTTTTTTCCTACATGCAGATTTGCTGCTTTCAGGTGCTTCCATTAGCTTCTACTAGCTCTTCCCCAATTTGTAGATTGATAGACTGGTTCATGATGAAAAGGGACCCGTAGCTGCCTGCTGCAAGGATGGTTCACGCTCCAGGTCAGCCACCTGAAGACAGGCACAGCCAGGGAGCGGGTAAGCCGGAGCACTGCTGACCATATGGCACCATGCGGCACACATGGTGACTCCGCAGAGTACCCATCACACCATCAGATACCTTGACCCAAGTTGGGCTTGGAGCAGGGGGGGCTGAAAGGCCACCACAACCCATGCCTAAGGCGGGCAGGGAAACACCACTGTCTCTCCTCAGGGCCAGGGTGGGTTATGCTGGTGGGAGCTGCACACTAGTCAAAGGCTGGAAGCATCAAAGGAAAACTCAAAAGAGGTCCACCTCAAGCAGCTGTACACAAAGGCATGAGGCCAAGGAAACAAGCAGGAGCTGGAGCCTGCACGCAGACACAGAACTGCAGCATCCTTAGAATAACTGACACGGTAGGACAGGTCACACAACTGCAGTGCTGCAATGAATGGCTACCCAAGCTTTAAGACAGACAACAGGACGGGCTTGCCCTTTTTATGAAAGGGCAGGTCAAATAAATGGATCTCTTCTTGGGAAAGGGTAAGAGGACAAGAGCTGGAAGGTCAAGGAGCTGGATCAAGAGGCCAGTAAGGGTAATACTGCAGTGCAAATTTGTTATCAGCTCACCTGCTCAAGCTGACAAAGCGGACAAATTCTTCTTTAAGCAATCTAAGTCTCCAAGACCTTGAGTGTTTGTGTGATTTTTGTTTTGGGGCTGTGGGCTGGTTGGAGGGGTGGTGGTGGTGGTTTTTTGATTTGTTAGTGGGTTGGAGGGTGAGGGGTGGCTGTTGGTTTGGGTTTTTTTTTTAACAGGAAACTAACCTCTCTGACATCTATCGGAAAAACAATACAGAAGACCACAAGCAAGCTGGGAGGTTTCTGATGGATGTTGGGGACAACTTCTCAAGACAGACATTAGATGGGCTGAAGAAGAGGAATTACCAGTAGCAGAAGAGGATAGAATCAAGGATCTCTGGAGAAATCAACCCACATAAGTCAGTAAGACCAGATGGGATGCTAAGAGAGGTAGCTTATGTCATTGTGAGACTGCCCTGTCATCTTTGAAAGGCTTTGATTCCTGATAACTGGAGGAAGACAAACATTGCACCCATCTTTGAGAAAAGCATGAAAGAATCAGGAGAACTACAAGCTGGTCAGCCTTGCTTTAATTCCAGGGAAGAGTCATGCAGCAAGGTTTCCTGAAAGCTATTTCTAGACACATGAGAAAGTGACTGAGAACAGACTGACTTTACCAACAGTATCATGCTTGACCAACCTACTTGTCTTCCATGACTACACCTATGAATTTCAAGAGAACAGTAGACATGTCCCTCAACTTTAGCAAGACCTTAACTGTCTCCCACAGCATCATTGTTTCCAAGGTGGAATGTTACAGTCTGCATAGGTGCACAACTAGATGGGTGAAAAACGGGCTAGATCATTGGGCTCAAAGTTAGCAGCTTGTCCTCTACCTTGAATCCAATACAAGGGAATTTCCCCAGGAATTTATTACTCTGGAACCAGTTTAACCTCTTTATCATTGACCTGGAAGGCACCACCACCAGTCTGTGGACCATGCTAAAACGGGGTCATCAATATACTCAAGGGCAAGGCTGCATTTCAGAGAGACCTAGACAGTCTGGAGGAATAGGCTCACAAGCATCTTACAAGTTTCCAGAGGAACGAATGCAGAGTCCTGTACCTAGCACAGCCTAACCCCCCAGCATCAGTACAGGCTGTGGAACTGACTGGCTGCTTAAGAGGACTTGGAGGTCCTGGTGGATAACAGGCTGTGATGCCAGTGAGCAACACACCCTGACAGTAATGAAGGCTAATTGAATAGTGGGTTGTATCAACTGCAGCACCACTAGTAGACCAACAGCAGCAATCACTCCCCTTTACCTCAGCAGCTGTTAGACCACATTTGAAATACTGCATCCAGTTTTGGACACTCCTAGTACTCAAAGATGCTGATAAGCTCAAGTAAGATGGTCAGAGAGCACCAGGACTGACACAGTCAGGTAGGCTTGTTGAACCTGAAAGACAACAAGGCTTTAGTGGACATCTGATAGCAGCCTTCCAGCACTTAAAGAGGAGTTTACTAAGACAACAGAGCCAAGCTCTTTATGGCAGCGCACAGCAGAAAAATGAGAGTGGCCATAAATTGAAGTGGGGAATTTCCAACTGGATGTAAGGAAAAGAAAATTACTGGAAAGAACTGAGAAATGTGGGAGGCTGTTTGGAGAGGCTGTAGAATCTCAACGCAAGACCCAACTGGGCCAAGCTCAAAGTAACCAGCTTCAAATTGAGTGCTGATCCTATTCCAAGGATGAAGCTGGATGAGATGATGTCCCTAGGTCCCTTCAAGCATGCACAATTCTATAAGGAGAGAAGAACAGGATGTCTTTAAAGGTCCCCATGTCCCTGTCCCCCCCCAGTACTTTTATTCACACTGAAGTTGTACAAAAGCGTTTATTGATCTCGCCACAATCTTTCTTGCGGCTGTCTGAAGTGAGATAGCCCATGCAAACTTTCTGCCTCCAGCTCCGAGATCAGCATTGCTGCTTTAATTAAAACAACCACTTACTTTGGAGGCAGCCAGACACTAACAAAAGACTGCAGTCATTATGAAATATTTCAGTTTCCAATATCAGGAAATAGTAAACGAAAATAGTCTTTTCTTGTCAAGGCTAGAATTGGAAAGGCCATCTAGTTAAAAACAGATGTTTGATAACCATTAGTACAGTAGAATCCCTCTAAAACCATGACTAGTAAGTTAAATAACCAATAAATACTCAAATGTTGCTTGATTTTACACTCAAAGCTAATATCCATTGCTTCAGCTTGACTCCAAATTTAAAAAAAATAAAATTATCTAGTCACAGCACATTACATATGTTTACACATGTACCTAGCATGGAAATCTGTGTTTAAAAAAAGCAGGTTTTAGGAAACACTGTTCTTCACACATCCAGTTGATTCCTTCCCCTTACCTGAACACTTCTACAGCACATACTTGTGCAGGACAGACCAAAGATACCAAACCCATACACTCCTATTTTTGCAGAGCAGTCTGACAGGTCAAATGCACTGCTTTGGGAAGGTAATAAAACTCAATGTACAGGCTTGTATTAAGGAATCCTGTTCAGTTTTTTAAAGCACTGTCCTCTCACACTGCACACTTCGCACTTCCTTTGCCTCAGGAGGTAGGGGGGTTTGTTACATATTATTCCATTTCAACTTCTTCCAGTTCCAGTGCTCATTCCTTCAGAGCCATTGGAAGATTACAACATGAGGAAAAAAACTTCAACAGATGTTTCTGAAGGAAGGTGGGAAACTGCAGAAAATTATTGCAGACTACAAAAACAAATTTGCTAGTAGTTGTCCCGCATACCCTGTTGTACCATCCCAATGAAGAGCAACAACTGTGGAACAGCAGAAGTAAACACAGCAGGGTACCAACAGGACCGCAGAAGAGAAATTATACGGGGTTCTTGGAATTTGAGAGCAGATGTTTAGCTTACGTTCATAAAATTGGCATTAGCACCCAGAAAGAATTTCAGTAACAGGACAATTAATGTTTTCCTGTCGTTATAAGTTAAAAGGAAAAATCTTTCATCTCTAAGTATCTGTTGCTGGAAGCTGCTTTGTTGAAAGCTTTCAAAACAGACACTCAGTAAGCTTGCAAGATTTCAATATCTAGGAAAAGTTACAGAAGTTGGGGGATGGGGGGGATTAGCACAAAGTTCCAAATTTCTCAAAAGGGAGTTGTTAGAATATAATTCAGTACAAATTTCCAACTTAGAGGTTATGTTTGCAGCTGAAACTACTAACTAGAGGAACTAATTTCTATCTGCAAATCCACAGAGTTTAAAAACAAGGGCCAGTAGCTCCTGTAGGATACTGAACCCACACACCAGTAAGTATCTGTGTGTTCAAAGATCCATCACAATCTCTGCCAGAAAAGTTAAGTCTTTGGAGAGAATAGGGTCCTCAAGTGAATTCCTTTTCAGAGCTGCCAGCAAACCGTTTGAAGCCATGAAGCCTAAAGACTTATTTACAATTGTTATAAGCGTACTGAAAACAAGAGAGCCTTCAGTTTCTCCACAATCAAAGAAGGAATGATACAGAAAATTTCTAGATATTCAGACACCTACCCTAGTCATGTTTTGTTGAACTTCATAATGAACTACATTTGGAAAGCACTTTTGGATCAGGCTCTCCGGGATGCAAGCACAGAGGCTCTTCCTATACAAGACCAGAGCTGGGATGGATCAACTACACTAAGATAGAAGTACTTTCAGATACATACAGCAGCAGAACTTTCTCAGGCTGTGTAGAACCTACAAATCTGAATTCAACATAAACCGCTCTCCAGAAATTTGCACTTCATTTTCAATATAATTTCAAGTGGGTATCTATTATGTGTAGAAAGGGCATCCTAAATTCTACTTGTTCAAACCAAGACAACTGACTAGGGATTACATTAGAGTGAAGAGAGAGTTATTTTAATTTCATATGTGGGTTAGTGGCTTGAACTGTACACAAAACTCCACACTAGAACTTGACCAAAATTTGGAAAAAACAATAGAAGTGAGAGTTAGGAGGATTCATATCTGAAGAAATATAACAGCAGCCCTACCCAGATAAAGACACAGGGGGCAACATGGCAGCCTTCCACAGTCACATGCACATGAAGTGCTATTTCAAGAAGAAAAAAAAAAAAATAATAATTCTAACAGTGGTAAAACTATTCTAGTATTTCTAGTAAGAAATACTAGCTGAAAGTTACAGAAATCTTAGCTACAGCTGGAATTATATCATAATATTTAGAGAATCTAACAAAATTTTAATCATTGGGGATATTTACAAGATGTGAAAGATGAAGCACCAGTAAGTTACCACAGCAAATAATTCTGTAACAGTAACAATTAAGTCGTTCAGATAGGTCTTTACCATTTCCAGTGGCTATTTCCATGTCACACCACACAATATATTTAAGCCTTCTTTTAATATTATGCATAGCCAGTTGAGATGAGAAATTTTCAACTATCCTGAAAATCCAAAAGTATGTTTCAAATAAAATTAGTTTATACAAGGGCTTTTTTATCAAATAGCATTTGGAATTAATCCCATATGACAAAGCCAAAACAAATTTACAAATCAAAATGTTATCAATAATTCTTCATGCTCATGTTGCATCTATGAACCCTGAAATACAAGAGGCCATTCAGATACTGGCTTTTCAGATTCTGCCAATAGCTGAAAATTAGTTTATTTTTAGGATTACATGGATTTGATGCAGCAAGACAATACATGAGGTCAACAACTTTTTATGTATTATTAAAATGATCAGATACATTGTTTTGTCAGTAACAAGTCGAATCACGTTCAAAACACTTAGCCAGATGTTCTTCAGACACAAAAAGGAACAATCTTAGTTCCGTAACACAATTAATGGACACATACAACAAATCTTTTACAACTTCATAGGTATTTCTTCAAGACAGACTACATAGAAACCCAAATGCTCTACTTCATATGTAAATGAAAAGTAAATGTTTCTATCTTCAGTTCTCTTAATCTCACTTTAACTTCCTGCAACAAGGATTTTGCCAAGTTAATTTTGCCTTCATTCCTGCTTACCCATAAATGTTAAAATAAGCATTTCTCCTCAATATAGGATCAGTAACTACTGTTGATCTGTGACTCAGTCTAGGTGTTCTTTCTCTTAGCACCTTTTAGATACTACTTTATAAAATTACACTGTAAAGACAAGGCTTGCATAACTAACCAAAAGGATTATTATAAGGACACCACTGGCAAATAATAAGGAGCTGAATGGTACTTCAAAGGTCTTCCACAAACAAGGCAAGCATCTCAAACTAGTATAATTAAATATCAGTGGGTCAAAGTAATATCACTAAATTAATTTTTTATGCAAATGTACAAAAAAGAACATCCCTAGCTAGTTTCCGTTGATACCAATCAGCTCTCTCAGGTGACTTTCTAAACAGTAACCACAACTTTTCTCCAAAACAAATGAGCAATCATGACTTTAGATCCAGTTTTCAATTTTTAAACAGTTACTTTAATCGAGTTCCTTTGCTCCTTTCTGAGCAAAACAAGAAATGAATGCCTTCCTTTCAAGTCCAACAGATGCAATTGCTGCCTGAACAAGATCAAGGCAGTAATTTTGGATTCTAAAGCAGTGAGAACAAAGCATCCTTATAAGCACGCAGGTTATTCTAGATTTTCATTCTAATGCACAAAACCTTATTTTCCTATTTAGATTTGAATATAAATGGGCTAGAGGTAGCAAGGTGCACCAAAAAAACCCAACCCCATGTTTTCTTTAAATCTAAAATTTAACTGCCAGCCATTCATTGACCTTTTTTCCCCGTTACTAGGTTTGGAGAAACAGAAAAATATGACAGGGAAATCATGCAGGTGACTAAACTGAACTAATGAAAATCTGAGTTGTACTTTGAGTTGATTCTAGCATGTGTGCTGCTCTCTCTATGTGGAAAGGAAAACATTTAGAAGGTTATCTAATTTTGGATCAAATAGGCTTTTTGTTACAAGCCTTTGAAAAAATCCCAGAACACATTTTTCTGTAACATCAGTGGCACATGTGGTAGAAACCAGGCTCCTCACTGCCATAATATCAGTAGAGAATGGACTGTAAAACTTTGAGACAGTAACATTGCATCGTGAAGTGTTCAGGATTCAGACAACCATTAAGAGACATGAAAATGTCTGCGTGTTTAAACAAACATTGTTTCAAACAAGCAAAGGCACAATAGTTTGCTGAGACAAATGTTTTAAACGCAGAAGTATGCAATTTGT
This sequence comes from Haliaeetus leucocephalus, assembly GCF_000737465.1. Taxonomy (NCBI): domain Eukaryota; kingdom Metazoa; phylum Chordata; class Aves; order Accipitriformes; family Accipitridae; genus Haliaeetus; species Haliaeetus leucocephalus. The sequence continues at coordinate 2,609,983 of NW_010973062.1, read as the reverse complement.
TAGAGCACATTCTGGAAACACTGTATGTGTTTCCACACACGAATAATCAAATAATCAGTCTCATTAACTTTAACAGAACTAATGGCATGCATTAACGTTTGAGAATCAGGGCCAATAAATATTCTACCTAACACACAGACAATACATCAGCATTCTGAAAGGCATACAGCAAAATGTTACTTACAGTCTAAATTTACAGCCTATCATTGGACTAAAGGCAGTTTTAAGTAATGGTTTTTTACTCAAATTAATGGACTATGTTTTGTAAGGTTTATGCAAACATTAATTTTAAATAGACACATGCAAACTCCCAAAGTATACCACTCACTGTACGAAAGGGAAGAAACCAAATAATATCCAATTTCTCTGTCTAACATTTCATATATGCTCAACTGTCAGCTCACAGTGGCTTAATAGGACTTCAGTAACTGCAGCATTCATCAAGGCAAGCTTTCGGACAGCATCTCACCTGGTCTCTTCATCATCCCAAGCGATTCTCATGCCTTTCCCACCACCACCTGCTGAGGCCTTGATCATGACAGGGTAGCCTAACAGCGGGGAACAATTAGACAGAAGTTCAAACTTTGTTCAGTTGGTCAGAGGAACATGACAACTGACCACATGTCCAATAATGCCAGTAGACAATAACTTCGTTTATTAAAACACTTTGTTTGGAGGGAGAGGAGAGATTTTTCTTTTCAAGACCTAGCTGTCAGTGCAGTGATTTGTGAAGCCAAGAAAGGTTGTCTTCTCCATTTCATTTATACCAAAAAAACACGGAATGAATTATTCCCAAGTAACAAAGTGATTTATGAATAAAGACATTTGACCTTTTTAAACTCACATTTCTTTAGGAACAAAATTTTCTTCCTTTGTTACTGCTGAAATAAGCTATAGCTGTAATAATTTTTTTCAAAAAATTACTGGCAAAAATAAGCAGCAGATCTTCATGAACTATTAGTCAGGAGATTCAGTAAGCAAAGCTGTATCTTACCAGCACTTCTGGTGCAATACACTTTAAATAACAGAGCACCTCAAGGGCTGTGCTGCTTAGATGTTATGTCATAGTATCACAGAAATCAGATTATTACACTCTCCCCCCACAATAAAAAAGGATTTTCCCCGAACTGACAAGTAGTAAGAAAAAGTGAGCAGTATAAGTCTGACAGCATTGTGCATAACTGGTAATATGTTACTCTCAGAACAAGATGCCTTAACATGGGTACGAGTCAGGACCTTAGTTTTCTGAAAGCTAGAAAAGTACAGTAACAAAGTATGCAGTTTAAAAGCAGATTTAGTAATGATTGTTTATCTTGTAGTACAATATTTTCTTTCAAAGCAACTTCCTAAAACAATTTCTTATTCATATCAGTGAACTCCACCTTTCTCCCACATGAATGTACAGAAATTTGAAAATTAAGGAGCTGATTAGAAAGTTTTTGACATTTCCAGGATAGCAGAAGATTCTTCAAGTCTTTGGTCTCCAGTATGTTTAATGAAAATCATAACATTAAGCCAAATAGCAGACCAGCCAATATTGTCTGGCAAGAAGAGTTCATCAGTCCTTGCAAATTGAAGATACATTCTATAAAAGGCTTTGATCTGGGGACAGAAACGGACATTTGAATACGGTTCGCAGTAGAAATGGTCAAGTTTGCTATCATATGTGTAACTAATGTTTACAGTTTCTTTCTGGAATGTTGGTCTACTCTTGCTCTGTCAAGTGACAGCAATACAGTACGCCCACCTCCTCCCCAAAGTCATTTAATTGAAAGAAGGTTCAGGAGAAGATAATTAAAACCACCAAGATTGGGGGGGGGAGAGAGGCATGATGCAAGCATAAGAAACAGAGTAGTGTTGATTGAAAGGCAGGAAAGCAGTAACAGTACAAGAGAACACTAAATTAACAAAGAAACAGCAAAAATCAATAAAATAGTTTCCAACATAACATGTTATTAGACAGTGAAACCCCATGCTACAGAGTATTCATGTGGCTGAAAGCTGTAGAGAGGTAATAGATAAGCATATGTAGAGCACAAATCAAGTTCCTGTAGGTAGGGATGACCAAAAGGCTATAAATTGTCATGCTTTAGAGTGTAAAGTAATCTCTAATTACTAGGTATAAGGGCAAGACTAAACAGAGCCATACAAATAAGCTTGCTCGAGTGTCTCTTATGTCTTCCTATGAAATATCTGATGCTGCCCACAGAGGGGTATGGGGTAGGTCACAGAGTAACAATGAGTTCGATGCAGAACTATACCAAGTATTTTCAAGGCCTCTACAATTCCAGAGGTGAAAGGGCATGCGCAAAATAGCTCTAGATTGCATTCAGCAAACAGTGAAGTTCAACTTATTTTCATGAAATGCAGCATATGCAATATCTAAACAAGTACAATTTATCTACACTGTAGCTGCTTTTCCAGATCCCTGGCAACTGCCAGGCTCCTAGACAAGTCACTGGCTATCTTGAAATAAAGGAAAAAGCACATCTCATATGATTTTCATGCAAGAAGCGAGATTTAACTGGGTAACACTAGCGAACTTACACCTCTGGCAACACTATCACCAGCCGGAGACTCTCTCCAACTCAAGAGGCTGCAAGTCTGAAGTTCTGAAATAAGCATTGTTTTATGCCTTATTAAGGCAAACTCACTATAGCAATTTCCATCACCTAATCTATCTTATTCAGTGTTACATGTACTTGAAAAAATCATCATCAATTATGCTAACAATTTCAGTCTAACAGTCTCTTGAATGGCTTGCTGATTTTAATTCTGTAAGCAGTGTAGTCCTAATTTACTGTTCTTTCGTTTCAACAGCAAAATAGGCATGTTGGCAGTGAGCCTTGGTGAGTCTTTCCATGCTACAGAATATTACAGTTCATATATCACAATTCAAATGGTTAAATTATCAGACAGGATGCATGGGTTACTGGTATCACTCACCAAGCGTAGGACCACTTTGCTTCCCCCGCCTTTTACGTATACTGATTACACGTCGACCACCCTTGTATACAAGGCAGTTAAAGATTCCAGAGAGCCGCAATATAGTTAAAAATAAAAAAAGTAAGGCCTGTTTTGGAAAGATACATACAACTTTTTAGGTTGAGAAGAAAAATTCTTTGCAACAGACCTCTGCAAGCTAGGATGACGATTAGGCAGTCCCCTGAAAATAACGGCATTTGAACTTTTGCTCAAATATGCCTTGACACACTCCTCGCTCTCTGGGGCACTGAACTAAGCTAAACAGCAGTTCTTCGGCCAATATCAAAGACTGGTGTGAGCTAAGACAAGGAAGACTTTGTAGAATCTAAGTTTTGTGTACATATTGGGTACAGGATGCTGGGATCAGGATGCATCACTCGTCATTCTCCTAACCAGTTTTGCACTATTCAGCAGCAATCAAGATTGCTGAAGTATGCTCACATGGATTGCTTGGATTAGTTGTGGGAAGGGAGAGGTATGCAAACAATTTCTAACAGCATTTATAAGGACTCATGACAACAGCAATGAATAGTCTCACAAAGCAGGCACATTTTTGAGTAGGTGTTAGGTTTTCAACCCTTCCCTCAAATTAGATGCCAATTTACATGAAATTAAAACCGCATGTAAGAACAAAAACTACTCTTGTTCTATAGTTTTACATTCTTGTGACACATCTGAAGGATGGGTCTAAAAATATCTTAGAAGGCAAGAAGGCAAAAAGCTGTCAAATCTGAAGATCATCAGGTATACTTTTGCTGTTAAATAGGTACTATTAAGTTAGGACTGCTTTGTTTCCAGGGCCCTTACCATTCTGAGAATCTGAATGGTAAAAGGAGTAAAACTTCTGGTGTCCCACAGCTGTTAGTTCCCGCCCTTTGCCACAATAGTTTTAGGTGTCATTTAACCAGTTTTATAAAGTTGCAGGTAGTAGACCACAGACTGCATTGTGCAGTATCAGTTTGAGCAACATTGCATGTGGCAATACCAGATCCTTTTCAATATCCATTATTGGAAAGCTAGTACCAACTAAACCCATGTCAAATGAAACATGACAAAAACATGGTTTTCACCTCTTCAGTTTGGTACAGAATTTCATTTAGTTAACTGCTTGCACTTCATAGTTGTTCAATCCTTTCAAACTGAAGAGTAAAACTTTCTGGAGTTACATCGATGCTTCAGAAATCAAGAAGCCAGCAGTTCTTAATGTACAACTTACAAACAGACTTAAAAGTAGCATGGGAAAAGAGCCAATGTGATTAAGCACTACAGAAGGGATCACAAGAGAACAGCAGCCCACAGAGACAAATAGAGAAGGCAGACTATAGAAAGGAGCCTATACATCAATTTGTGCCTGAACTTCTTCCAAATCCTGATTTAGCCTAATATATCTGTCACATTCTCTCTTGACAACTTGGGAGAGCACATCTCAAATGAGGGGAAAAAGGTAGGTTTTACTCCCATGCTGACAAAATTTGTATCCCGAAATAATAGTCACTGAAACAGGTAAAGGCAGCGTCTCAACCCTTAAGTGCCATGCTCCACTACTACTGGATCTTTGGACAGAACATAGCAGGGAGAAGCAGGAAAAAAATGCAGGCAGCATGAGAACATTACACAATGTTTGAGAGTTTTAAGTGCTGACCCACAATTAATTTATTTTTTTTTTAATAATTACTTAAACATTCTTGGAAGACTGACACTCTGGGTAAGTGAAATTAAAAATAATCTGAAAGTATTCAGTTGCATATCAAGTGCATTATACATGAAGACAAATGCATTAAATACATAAGAGACTTCAATTTCATCCTATTTTAGATCCTTTGACATTAAAAATCATTGGGTTTTATTCTGATCAGTGGTCATGATTAGACAGAAGCTTAACCAAACTGATCAACTGGTCAAAACATGGGTGGGGAAAAAACTAGAAAGGACATTTTTCTTACACTGCATGCCATCATAGTACAAAACTTTTTTGTATCAAAATGGTTTAAGAATTTGCCATCTAGATAAAGCACCACCCAGCTGTCTGTAATTGACTTTAATATCTACAGATTTAAGACTGCCTTGATATAATGACCTCCAAAGTGCTACTGATATCAAAGACAGGAACCAGTCAACAGAACACCAGAAGAACTCAAAAGAAAATTAAGCACGAATACATTTTAAAGGTTATCTAGGAAGCCACTGAATGCCTTCCGACTTACATTAATCAAAACTGCTTTAAAAATACTTGCAGGAAATCTTTAAAAAACAAGAGCAAGAAAGACTATTGAAATGAAACTGAACTGAAATAAAGTAATAATACTATGTCTTTTTTAAGGACTAAAATCAATTTTATTTACAGCTTTCGTCCGAATGTTCCGATTTGGTCGATAACCTCTTCCTTTTGTTTCTGCTCCCATGACAGTGATCAGTAATCACTTGATTTCCCAACAGGGACATAAAGACTGACCCACAGAAAAGCTGACTTCAGTTATGTCAGCCTAAAAGCCAGCCAGGCCTATGCCAAGAGGGTTCAGGGCAGTTACCCAGTGCAGGGTAAAAAAAAACCAACTTAAACTCAAAGGGGAATGGTGTTACACAGATGAAAAGTCATCTGCAGCAGTGCAAGTCCCAATTTCTATTTGGCACATAAGGCACAGCCATAGCTTTTGACACAGGTGAGATGTATTTGTAGCTAGATCAGTAAGAGAAGCTTCAAATGCAGATACATCCTTTGAATTATGTACCTGTGATGTACCTAAATAGCTTCTCATGGCTACTGTGTCTTAAAATGAAAATAAAAAAAAAAACAAGAAAAATCTCTTACTGCATTAGATTCTTCTTCTAGGAAGCATTTAAGAACATGTGTAATTTCAAGCATATGGTTTAATATTTTCCCTAATATTAAGCTTTAGTAAATAAAAGCCAAAACTCATTAAGCACATATTACACTTAACCTTCATCAAAATGAGTCCCAGACAGTTTGCTAGTTGCTCTTTTCACCATTCCGTAAGACATCCAGAAGCTGAACAGTGACTTTATTCCAGAAAGCACAGAAGAAAGGCTGGCGCTCTGCATGATATTCAAGCTAACTGTAGTCCACAGAGTGAAGAAGGATGAAGATCATAACATCACTGGTGTCAGCCTCCATATAAAGAGAAGTGTACCATGCCTAACTTCTGACTATCGTGTCCAATTGCAGATATACTTTGAAATAATTCCTTTAGCAAGCTACTCATTACTGTATATTACATGCATTCCACAAATCACAGCTGCACTTGTTCTGTAAAGTCCAGTTTGTAAAGCTAAAAATGTGATGATTTAAGAGACAGGGCATTAACGCCTAGATTCTTCCAGCCCCTATAGGCAACAGGGAACTTAAAAACTATTAAAACATTATTTGTTCTATAGGGATTACTTATTACACATTCAATTTAGTCAACCATGTCTGCTGAGAGGCACACAAATCCCACCATAGCTAATTTAAGAACTTACCAATTTCCCTTGCAATTCTGACAGCTTCATCTGCATCCTGTAAAAGCAGGAAATGAGACCCAACGTTAATCCCATCAGCCATTGCACTATGTCCTGAGGGCAGTCATATATTGCACTACTGTCTCCTCTGATTCATTTAATGTTTGATTTTACAACCTTCTGACCCTTTTCAGCCAGAGGAATGTAAAATTAATACCATAAGTGGAATGTAAATTCTACCTCATCATTAGTATACTGAGAAACTCAAAGCAACGAGGAATCAGCTGACAGGAAACACAACCAGGATCGCAAAATTATTTTCTGCAGTTGTAGGAATTTAATGCTAGAATTTAGAAGTTTACAATCAATAATGGACCATAAATCAGATCGTTAAAGTTTGTCCACTGCCAGCTTGTTTCTGTCCTCACAGGTATTTCTTGTGTTTTCCTGGTTGTTGTCAGTAGGGGGAGTTGATTCTCTATTGTTTGGGAGTGATTCAGGTTCAGAAAAAATCTTGCAGAACTTCTTTAAAGACAAATTTTTTGTGTCTACTGAAGAAAGAACACAAGCATTTCACTTTCGTAAGTTCTTCATTCTAAAGACAGAATAAACATTAAATGCATCATTTTAAACTGTATCTGAAATGAGAAGATTCACATAATTGTTTCCACTTAAGAGTCTGCACACTACTAGTGTATGACAATTAGAAAAATCCTTTTGTTGATGCCACCTATTGCTTCAGCTGACTCATACTACTATAGCCTGGTACAGAAAAAAGTACTAGGAAACCCAGGGTGGGGGGGAGTACTTGAATTGCTTACATTTAATAACCAAATCTCTTCTCCTGCAGTAGTTAATTCTGGCTTCTTCTACTGATAACAATGTATTTCCATTATACAATACTAGAAAGAAAAAGGGTTAAATTACAGTGGCATGGGTTAAGTTTGAAAATTCCATCCAAATTTGCTAATATTTATACTATTCCATGACATGCATTAAAAAATTTGTATGGAAGGCAGTAATGTCTGGAAACCACCAGCTGCTAAGTGTGTCTGAAACTATGGGGGCTGACTTATGAACATTAAAATGAAACCTGATATTTTTAAAGCTTTCAAGGCAATCCGTTTTAAAAGCACCCAGGTCAGAACTTTAAAAAAATACATAAGAAATGTTCATACCTGGTTCATTTATGTCCGATAATAAAACAAAATCCTCTTTAAAAGTCTTCAGTACCTAGTAACAGCCCCATGAAGAATAAGGGGGCTGGCAGGGGAAGTTGTCAGAAAATTTAATTTCCTTTCATTAGCTAGTCTGCTCCACAAATCGGTGCTTGTTAAGTTCAAAGCAGTCCTGAAAGCAACATCAGTTTTAAGTCTTTTTACTCCAGTCACATCTGTTAATGAGATTTTTCCAAATAACAATTGTTTTTAAGTCAAGAGATAAATCTAGCAAAAAAAAACTCCCCCCCCCCAAAAATCAGGGTTTACTGTTTTATTACACCTTGCTGCTTTCTATGACCCTGCACCCTCCAAATTTTAGCTTAAAGGGATAAAATGCATGAAAAGGGTCATTTAAGAATGTTAGTGGTTTCCACACATTGAGTTTGAAGGTTCTTTGTTCCTGCCTGTGACAGTTATGCGAGAATACTTCCCCTTAATAGCCTCTCTGTCAGGAAGTGTTAAACCTGCCAAATGCAGACAATTAGAGCCTCTTGAACAAAATGCAGGAAGAGTGATGACTGACGAAGAGCCACGATTATAGTCGAGAAGGAAACTTTTACATTTCTTTTCTCTTGCAAATTCACTCAGATATTTGCAAAATAGAATTAAGAGGGGGGAAGCAAACAGGGTAATTTTTTTTCACTTAGTTACCTGCAAACAAGTGGCTAACTGATACGTTGCAGTCCACGGAAAGACAAGCTGCAAATCATTATAGGGAAACTTTTCACTGCCACTGTATTTTTATACATGCATACAACAACTTTAAGTAATAAACGGCATCGGACCAGCAGCACTAATTGTCTCAGTTCTGGCTTGAACAGACTGAAGTCATCTGCCTAGCAGTTATTAATTTACACTGTTTCAACATCTGTTTCTTTTACAGTTCTAATATATTAGAACCCAAACTCTTAAGATTAAAAAAAAAAAACTATGCATATCCAAATTCTTTAGCCTTCAAAGAGCATTTCTGAAATTAAAAAAAAAAAAAAAAAATGCTGTGCTTTAAAGAGAAAAACTAATAAACAAAAATTAATAAACAACTGACATATTGAAATCTCTGGTAATTCTTTTGATCTTTTTTCCCTAAGAAAGTATGTTTTAGTATCATGTATTTCACTTGCAGATTACGTAAATACAGCAGCAGTTTGAGTACTCATAAGTTAGGACAATTATTTCAGATTTTTGGTGCAAAGAACTGATGATACTCACCATAATGGGGCAAAAAAATGAATGCTATGACACTGCATAACACACAAGTCCATATGTGCAAAATACACAAAACCACACTGGTATTAAAAGCATTTTGAATTATTTTTTAAAAGCAAAAGTCCTCAATGATTTACTGCTGTTTCCTCCAAAAACACATTAGCTACACTACCATTTTCCCAAAATAAACTGAAGATTGTAAAGAAATATATAATTTTAGCACCACCTTTTATTGTACAAATAAAAATGTTCAAGTAATGGTACAAGTTTATAAAAATCCTAAGAGTTATAAAATGATGTCACAGTGTTTTTACAAATGGCTGATTTCATTAAGTTAAAAAGACATAAAATACTCATTTAGCATAAGAATTTCTAACCTCCTAATTTCATGTACTTGCCTCTCTGCCAGGTACCAGCAGGTGGAGACAAAAAAGCAAAACTATTCTGATGTAGAGGAATGCCAGGATAAAGCTGTTTAAGAGACTCCTAGAGCTGTAAAACACTGTATTAATTATGAAGAGCTACATAATAGTTTTCATGGCTGAGGGTGTTGGGCTTAGAGAACCTCCAGTTCATATCTAGTCTCCAACAACCTCTCCAGCAATACAGTGATCATTTAATACCAATGTCAATACCCCAATGCAAGAATACAGCCAAAACAGATACCTGAAACTCAAATACAGTAAATTCATAGTCTTGCTGAAAACCTTCAACATGTCTAATGACATCAGCGAAATTAAGTAGACACCCAGAGACATTAATCTTCTGGGTCTACATCCAGCTGTGTTCTACCAGCCATAAAACCAAACTGGCTCTACATGACGAAACAATATTAAAAAAAAAAAAAAAAAAAAAAAAAATTTTTCTTCCCTTGCCATTCCTTTGCCAGTTTTTCACCACAGTGTCTCCTTATACTTATTCCTCAGCCTGCACTTTCTTCTTGTCACTTATTCCTCTTTACTCATTTACAGACAATACATCTTCTCAGCTCTAACTTTAGTATAGTCATTGCTCATGTGAATTAACACTAATTCTTCTGATTAAGGCTATTTACCACTATCTCTCCCAATCGGGTTTTAGGAAACTAATTGTAATTAACTACCTTTGAATGCTTTTGTTGGCTCTCTAGTTGACAGCACCAGACTCGGGTTCCTTATGTGTGTAGACTGGATAATCCTTGCCTCAGCCAACTGAGAAACTGAATCAGGGATGAGAATAAAATTACCCTTTGTCTACTCTCACTCCACATCTTTCCATTCTCAGTTTCGTATTTGCTACAGTGTTTGCCTATATAAGAATAGTTAGTTGTGTGTGTTATACCAAGCATCCTCGTCTTCAATCCTTCCAGGTTCTTAAATATGCCGTTGAAGGCCTTCCTTCTCTTAAATTTCTAATTTAATTTCTACTCACTGGGAATTGTTCTGCATGCAACTTCTCCAAGATGCTATTACAAAAGCTTAGCAACTCCAGCGTCTGCTATGTGTAAGAGCTAAGCAACATAGATAAGAGGAGGAAAACACCCTTTATTCATGAAGGACTTATGTATCTGCAGCACTATTTAACAAGTGCTGGATAAAGACAATTCTTCAAGTAACAAAGATTTTCAGTGCAGTCCCCAGTTGAATAACAAAGCGCTAGAAGTTGTTACCCTATGTTTGCTTTAACTATTCATCCACAAAGAATACGTGCAACTGATCTTTCTTAACTTCTGGTATTGTCAGAGGCATGAATGCTGTTTTCTTCCAGCTTTATTAGACTCCACCAGAAAGATGAAGCCACCTCTAATCACCTCAAGTACACTTAACTCCTTCCTAGGACCTTTAAAAATTTTGTTTCTCAAGAAAAAAGAGCCCTCAAAGATTTTTGAAAGCTTTATAAGTTTGTGACCAAAACAAGTCTCCTACAGAATGGCAGAAATCATATACAGTCTGCAATTCCTTGTGTGTTGCTCTTCTGATTGTATCTGGTATCACAAAGCTTTGCCCTTCCTATCTGAGTCTGAATTGGCAAAATAGTACATCAAGCTCTAACCAAAGATCAGGCATCCTGTATGACCTAATTACTCGGGTATTCATCCTAGCAAAAGACACATTATCACAGGAAGGAGATCGGAGGACAAACACAGGAACATATTTAGATCCATAGAGAGGATGAGAATATCAATTATCAGAAGTTTTATTTCCTAGAACTGGTAACCAAAGCACTGGTTAACCTAACATTTTTATCTCCCCTTTCCTTTCCGATGGAAACTACAACACTGGCAATTTCTGTGGAATCTCCTTTGTCTTACTCAGTGAGTACACTGCAGTGTTTTTTTTAATCTTGTGTTCTTTTTCATCAACACTCTTCAGATAATCAGAACTAGTGCAAGGCTGAGGAATGTGAAATTGATATGATATGGACACTTCAGGATTAAGTAACTACTGCATAGTTCCTTTCAATAGCTGAGGATTGGAGTTGTCAACTCAATCCTACATTCCAGTTCATTCAGTGTTAAGACTATCACTGCATATAGCCAATTGCCAACCGGACCACTTATGTTCTTTCATTTTGTGTCAGCACTTCAGATGATTGTCAAAAAACAGTGCAATTAAAGGTCTCAGAAACAAGTGCATACAGGTAAGTAGCTCAGTTTCACTGGTTATATGGCTATCTGTTCATCAACCAGTATCCTATGTTGCCAGGTTCGTTTCTCTATGTTAGCAGAATAACAGACCCCTACATAAGTTTTAACTTGATACAGTGATAAAACCAGCATTTTGAGTATTTGATTCTGCATTAGAAAGTTTTGTGGGGTTTAGATGAGTAATTCAAAGTTATCTCCTAATTAGAGGTTTTTCTAGAAGTTATTTTCAGGATTTCTAGAAGAATATATAGGATATCGGACAGAACAGAGGATCTTATGCACAATAGTTTGGCTGCTGTTAAATCTTATAAACACTAATGGACCACATACACAAAGACTGCTAAAACATGCAACAAAAACCTGAAGGAATGCTGCGTTCAACTTATCACTGCCAATCTTCAGCATTGGCACAAATGCCAGCCTAACACTCATATGGAGCCCTCCAGAAGAGAAACAAGTCTGGGCTTTTTACCTGTCGCAGCATATCCCACTGCCAGGCATTACACACCCAGCATTTCCATCACAAGTACTGAGGAATTCTCTTGTGCATTTTTGACCTCAAATATTTCATTTTATCGTTCTCTCTCACTCACCCAGTTCTCCAGGCATCCTCATCAGAACAGACAATTTTGTGGAGGCTTAGCCCCTTTGCACTCTATTCACCTTTCTCATTCAGTTGGGTTTGGTTTTTTTTCCTCCTAACAGAGTTTAGAAATCCAACTTAGCTGACATGATGCTGAACACCATTGCCCTAGTATATGTTGCTCCTTAAAATACAGTCTGCATTCCATCAATATACTCAGTTGTTCCCAGTTATCTTGACATTTCCTATTTCATCATGTAAATAAGATTTATGATGATCAGAGGTCAATATCAATTGTCATAAATAAAATCTGAAAAGCTTTCCCTTCACTACATTGAAGTGCTGTTGAAACAAACTTCTCACTTTTTCATGCAACTCAGAGTTTTACTCAAAGTTGATTTGAAAAAAAATCTAACTTCACATGTCTAGCATGAAAAATTTCAACCCAGGAGGTCAATATTTTATAACACATGAAAGTTTCAGGCGTATACGACAAAGGTTTTAAAGGAAAAAGCTTATTTACCTTCATAAACACAGACAGTATGTAAAGACACACAGGAAAACTTAATACTCATTCACTATAGCAGAAAATAAACCAAAACTAAGACACACTTTATTTCACCTTACAAAATAAAAAGAAACAACCAAAATGCTTTTAAAAAATTGTTGGAAATCATTCCTTCTAAAACCCTAGGAAGAACACTAGATGTAGATTCGGACAAAGAGCCACCAAATTCCCCCCTCATCCTCACCCCAAGTTTTGCAACACATGGAAATCTACACCATCAGCACAGATCGTAAAATGGAAGCTTCGTACAGTGTAACAAACTTCACTGTTAACTTAGGGCTGTCAAGATCTCAGCCAACAAGAAGTAAAGACGTAAAAATATGTGCAGGTAGTCAAATCCACACCTGATACTTAACACATTTACCTGCCTTCATGTTAAATTTAAAGCAAAATATTTTTAGAGACTTAGAAGGACATAGAAGCAGTCCTTAATACATTATTTATTATGAAGGACTTTTCTTCTCCAAAGCTCTCTCACTAGTAAAAATCTGTACCCCATTTTTAATTACATCTTCTTGAAAAAGAAGTTGAAATTATAATTACATTCCGCATCAGACCTTCAATAGGTGTACTTCGATTTAGACACTGTTCCTACAGTGGGCAGACAGTAATTAAATGATTTCTCACCTTGACTACTCCATCAAAGCCAGGGATCGTGTTGACCTTTGCATTCTTGGCTAACAATTTGCTTTCAATCTTGTCTCCCATAGCTTGAATAGCATGTGTGTCAGGTCCAATGAAGGTGACACCTTCTGATGCCTGCAAAGACAATAAAGATATAACTTTAGGAGACGAAACTAAAAATCTGCTTTACACTGGTATTGCTATTATTTTTTTTCCTCTCTTTTTGAACTGATTAATGAAACAACATTTAGAAGATATAGTGATCTGTTTATCTAACAACCTAGCAATACATAAGCAGCATTTCAGCCAGTTCATTAAAAATGTGTATGACCTTGTGAAACTATGTATACACACAAATTCAAAGCCCCTATAATTAGCATTTGTATAAATCAAAGCCAGGCCAAAGAAAAATAGCTGAAAGTGGAAGTACTCCAGCTTGAAAGTTAGAAATATCCCTTGAGAAAACAGAGGCTAGTTAACTCACCATTGAAATAGCCACAAATGATTTACAAAGATATGCTTGCTAAACTGTAATGCAGTTGAAAATTCCATTACGCATTCCGAAAAACAAACCTTGATGAAACATCAAAATGAAAGTGCAGTGTCTTACTCAACGTATTTAAAGATCTTGAAAATAAGGTAGTAAGTGAAATAACGTTTCTCCAATTCTTTCAGACAACTCTTTTCCACTACTAATGTGGAAATAGGTTAACATAAAATACGTTAATACTTGAACTTTAATACTTTAATACATAGGTAGAACACTGAATTGTGTTTTTCCTCCTCCTGTTTCTCTATGCAAGCAATAGACTTCAGTGATCAAGTACACAGACATTTTTTCAAACTGCTCCAGGGTCAGTACTATACTGAGCTAAGGGCAATTCTATCAGAGCTGTTTCAGTGAAAGTTACTGATGCATCAGTGAGTACATGCATGTTTCAGGCAACTTAACTTCTTTTGTACCATAGGAAGAAAACATCAAAAGAATAAGCATATTAGCCCTGCACAATTTTTCATTGATTTCCCCCTCCCCCCCCCCCCCCCCACCTCCTCCC
>NW_010973062.1:2552167-2595650 GCF_000737465.1 Haliaeetus leucocephalus | reverse complement strand
TTTTTTTTCTCCCCCCCCCCCCCCCCCCCCCCCAATTCTGACACACCTGTAAAATGCTTAAAAACTTGCTTCCAGCCAATGGGCAGTTTACTGAACACCAACGCTAACACAATGGCAAACATTTTATTTCTTGTATCAGAATTTGTGACTTAATATTTTGTCTGACATACATTTGTGCTGCATATGTTAAGGTTGCCAGATAGTTATAGTCACTAATAATAAAAAGTAATTTGCTGAAGCTTTGTGTATTTATGTAACAGTAGCACATGACCACAGAACAGACATAGGAAAAATATGGTTTTTAAGATGGGGAGCAATGTCCTCCTATTCACAACCTTATAAGAGCTGACAGTTCCCAATGTGCTTGGGAGTCACTGTTTTCACTATCAGCAGCCTCCTAGCAGGAAGAGTATAATAGCAGAAGCTCTGTGTAGACAACTTCCTATCATCCTAGCTAACAGGGTGCTACAGATAACAGAGAAAAAGATCAGAGAAGTATTACAGACACACTAGGAAGCTCACTGCAGACACCCAAACCAAATGCAGAGCATCAGTTCAGCCACATCAAAGGCTTGTTAGCTTCAACTCACAACGAACCATCTACTCCGCTCCGGTGAGACCCTGCCTGGAGTACTGCATTCAGCTCTGGGGCCCCCAACATGAGAAGGACATGGACCTGTTGGAGCGAGTCCAGACGAGGGCCACAAAGATGATCAGTGGGCTGGAGCACCTCTCCTATGAAGACAGGCCAAGACAGTTAGGGTTATTCAGCCTGGAGAAGAAAAGGCTCCAGGGAGACCCTATAGTAGCCTTCCAGTACCTAGAGGGAGCCTACAAGAAAGCTGGAAAAGGACTTTTCACAAGGGTGTGTAGTGATAGGACAAGAGGTAACAGCTTTAAACTGAAAGAAAGTAGATTTAGATTAGATGCAAATGAAGAAATTCTTCACTGAGAGTGGTGAGGCACTGAACAGGTTGCCCAGAAAAGCTGTGGCTGCCCCATCCCTGGAAGTGTTCGAGGCCAGGTTGGATGGGGCTTTGAGCAACCTGGTCTAGTGGAAGGTGTCCCTGCCCATGGCAGGGGGGTTGGAACTAGATGATCTTTAAGTTGCCTTCCAACCCAAACCATTCTATATGATTCTATGATCTGGGTTTTTATCTCAGCCTACCTCTTTTCTACTACTGTAGGCTTATTAGCTCAGGAGCTCAGTAACATTGACTTGATGAATAGCTGTCATACAAAGTTGGGAAGACTGCAATAGGAGGGAGAAAGGGGTAGGAAGACCAACACAAGGGTACAGATCTATTAATGTTATAGTGCCAAAGGATCTGAACACTAAAGGAATTCACTTTTTAGAGGAGAAGGGGTACAAGAAGCAAGGAGTTGATGGTTGAAACCATAGCGACACAAAGTTTGATCATTTCAGAAACAGCAGGTTACAACCTGAAAACTTATACTTCATTCCCTCTTAACAAGAGAGTTTTAAATAGGCACCTGCATACACGTGGAGGTAGGGCAGAGTTCCCTTCTGTCAGACTGTATTCTAATCTCAAAAAGCTTTGTGAAAAAGGTTCATTTACATACTTAGCAACTGGAGGTTATGCTGTCCCTCTTGCATTGCTCCTAACATGGAATTGCCTTGTTTCTACAGTTTCTGCCATAACATTGGCATTTGCATCCCCATCAATGCCACTTCAAACTTCACCATGTATTGCTTCCTCTCCCTACTCTCTTCCCAAAGCCTACCATCAAAAACATGGGATCTCCAGAGATCAAGATAGGGGGTCCAAAACTTTTGCTGCCCTGACAGACCATCCAAGACTTCCAGCTTGCAGCCTACTTCCAATACTCTACTCTTACACTATTTCTCTTCCTCCTCTTTCTTCTCTCAGAAAATAAGAAAACCTTCATTCAAACTGGACATCACAGGAGAGGATAGGAATTACATTCATGGCACCAGCAAGCATGTACCTTTCCAGTGAAAGGCATACAGGGGACTTCTGGCTTGACTTACCGTCTCCACTCACTGAGTTGTGGCATGGACTTTCAAATGCCACTTTCCCTGCTCCTGTCCAAGCAGGTAGTTGGATAAGAAGAGAACAGCACCATTCAGGAGAGATTCATGAACCACCTGAGAAGGAACACTCCAGGCCATTTCAAGAAATTAACCTGCTGCATCCAGTGTATTTGTCACATGAATCTTGTAGAGCTGTAATATTTCACACGGATACAACCAATACTACTTACTAAAAATTAAGTACTAGATGATGTGCAGCAGATTCACTTTACTCTAATGTAAATACCACCTGATGCAACCTGTATCTTTGTCCTTTTTTTAGATGTATACTTTTAATGTCCAGAATTTACAAACTGCACTTGTCTACACATGCACCTCTTGGCTTTAACTGCTCTGAACCTTTGTACCTTACACAGAACTGCTCCTTAATTGTGAACAAGCAGCAGTTGTGAACAGTACCACCAGCTGTTCCCCTATATGGTTAGTCAACTGGGGCAGTCATCACATCCAGTTATTTCCCAGCAACAAAGTCTGACACAAAATATTTTAACTCAATGTGGTATCACAAGATACCTGAAGCCACATAACTCGGCATGCTGTAACATCCATAAATCAAAAATAAGTTAACGAACCAAGGGGGATCCACTGGTTTCCAGCCAGTATGTCAAATCGTCTCTTACACAGAAAAGGTGTATATTCTCTGACACGACTTGCAACTCACTTTAGCTAAGCTCACAAAAAAAGACTTTGTCAGCTTAAGGTACTACTAGACAAACTCTTGCAAGTCTTGCTACAATAACTTAAGTCCCCATCTCTCGAAGATGCTTGCTCAAGCCCTCTGCCAAAGCTTCTCAGCTCACCACCAGAAAAGTGCCCCAGCTTCTTCATTGCCAATACTCACGCATGATGTACTAAATGACCTGTTCAAAACTCTAGTGCCCGATACTGAAAATGCCAAAAACAGACCATAAGAAAGAATGTGGCAGTAACATCTTCAGCTCCCAGCAAGATTTATCAGCACTCATCCATTAGCACCCTTAGTTTATGAAACACACAGAAGTGGTGAAACTGTGCAAGAAAAACTTCCAGTGCCTGATGACAGTCTGTCCACACACAGATTTGCCAGTGTAGCAGCAAGCACTAGAACCTCTGTTGTATATACACAAGCTTACACACTGCATATCAAACATGTTCTTCTGAAAGTCCTGTCACTCCTCCACACGTTCAGCAGCATACTTCAGCCTTGAAGACTAATTATCTGGCTGCAGGGAATATATCAAGTTTCACCATAAACATGCACGAGCATTTGCTTTAGAAACATACCTGTGACACCTGCGTACCACTGATCTACTTTGCATAGTCAAAGGTACAGACAAACAATAAGGAATATTTTATAAAAGAATAATTTCAGAATACATTCCATACCAAGAAAGTTAGTTCTTTCTTTGTCTAAGTAGTAGATATTGAAGAGTTTTCCCCAACACCCCTCTATTTTTGAGAGCAGCAATAGTTGGTTTAATTGTAGTGCCATAAGAATCACAAGCAGTTCATTCTCTCTCTCCCCACCCCCCCAGCTTTTTTTTTTTTTTAAGCCGGACAAAAGCCTTGTTCTACCCTCAGGGAATGCAGGACCCCAAACATAGCAAAAACTAAACAATGTCAAAGTAGGACAAGCAAAGGCAAGATTTGGAAAATCCATTTGGGAAGTCTGTAGTTGAGCTGTATGTGACCTTCGCAGTCTGTCAACCATGTCTGCTGTGGGAACTGAGTGGGCCAAATGGACCTATGCTAGTGTAAACTGCCATACTCCCAATGCTTGGAAAGGACCTGTTTGTCTGAAGAGACTGATCCTAGAAAAGGAGATTCCATTGTCTGTCCTCCTGGAAATTACGAATGCAGAGATTCACAATTACTGTATTTCACAGTCAGTAGTGGATTCAGCCTCAGTGACAGCATAAGCAGAACTAAAGACAGAAAGCATGAAGGAGGGAAAACAGCATAATAAACTTTTATACGCACTAGGTCCCTTGGCAACATATACTCTTCTGTGGGCTTATGGGTATGTGGCAAACCAGCCAACTCACTGCCAGGCCTCCCAGTGCTGCAGGAAATGACTGAACAGTTCCAACCCTGCTTTAGACAAAACAAGTGATACTAAAACTTTTCCTCTGTCTTTTAGCACGTTAGTTATGGACAATTAAACACACTTTTTGGTGTCCTCATTCGAGCCAAGATATTTGAATCTGCACGTAACACCAGTTCAACAGGAGCAGCTCCAAGCAACAAGGAGGTATGCCATGTACAAAAACACAGCTATCTAGAATCTCGTGTTTTCTTTCAGGATCATTTGGTGAGGGAATTCTTCCACTCACAGCACGCTGATGTGGCAAAACACACTCCAAGTGCCCAGCTGCTTCCAGGTGCAAGAGCCCCTTATAATTATCTTACCACACAGAAGCAATGGCAATAATACAGGCTTTGTGCTTGTTGGTTCCCTGGTACCTGAAACAGCTAGTTGTAGGCAAATGTTTCCCATCTCTGAGAAAGAAGTGGCTGAGAGGATGGAGAGATCTCAGGAGCAACTGTAGCTGCTCTACCCTTATTGAAAATAAACTTCCCTATGTAAACACAGAGCTGGTTTTAAACAAGCTCATGAAATTTACAGGAGACCCCAAACAATCTGATGCATACAGTCATTGAATCATATGTTCTCAAACTCAGACTTACATATGGTGTTTTCAAGATCACCCAAACTCAGGGTGCTACTTATTAGAAGACAGTAACAGTAATTCACTCAGGAGAAAAGGGCTTAACCCCAGCACCACTGGCTGCATAGGCTCAGAGCCTGCCATCTGTCAGGAGTGGCCAGAGAAGTAACTGAGCCAATCTAGCTGCCTTTCCCTCATTCTCGCTCCTTCCTCTCCTGCACATCCCTTTCCACAGTCCTATCTATCCTCCTTCTCTAGGGCAGGCTCTGGCACTCCTCAGAGCAACATAGCAGATGATGGCCTAGGGGTTTTTGTGAGTTAAAATTAGCTAAACAGTGTGGGTAACAACTTACCATACTTACTCAAGAACTTATTGGTGAATGAGATTATGAAGGAAGGTCCACAGAAGAGAATTCCAGTAGAAACTGTTATCATAGGTCTGGTTTTCAAAGTGGTTTTGTCCCAGCCCTCAAATTTTCTTCACAGGAAAATCTGGAAAAGGTTTCCAGGAAATACTTGCATGCAACTGATGAATTCTTTCACTATTGTACTGGGGAACGACTGCCTTGATTTTTCTGCCTCTTGACACACAGCCAGCAAGGAGGCAGATCCAATGGGGAAGGGAAGGGGTATAAGTAGTCTGGTAATCACGAACAGTTCCAGAAAAATTGTCATCTTCCACAAATACAGTCTCCCATCTACAGCTTATAACTCACCAGAAGGGAACAGACCTGTATATGCAGCTGCCTGCAGCCATGTACAAAGCAGAGCAGATAAGCAGCACAGCTCAAGGATGACTGGAATAGCTAGCTGGGCTAAAAAGCCTCTAAATCACACGGGCTAAATGCAGGGTGAGAAGCAGAGCTGACAGCAAAAGGAAGGTCCAACAGAGGTTTAAACAACCTAGAAAATAACCAAGCAGAACAGAAAAATCCTGTTGAAGTGGCCAGATAAAACATCCAAAGACAGACAAGATTCAGGAGTCCTACCAGGAGGGGAAAAAACCAAAAACAAACAAAAAAAAAACCACAAGGCACACTGACGTCTGTTGAAAGAGGTAGGGACTTAACAGATCACCTCGCAATACAGGAACTGTCCATTCAACACTGGGAAGGAACTCCCCTAGGAAATATACTGTAAGAACATATTATAAGAAGCATCCACTCAATAACCTAGAAAATACTGAACTCGTAAAATGCTCTACAACAGAATGTGATTGACGTGCAAGAACACCTTGAAGCTTTCTGCTAGACACAGAAACGACCTATCAGCTCAAACAATTGGGCCCTGTTGCTGCTATCCTGAAGGCTCAGAATAAAGAACAAATACAGGAGTGGCCCATGACCTACTGTCCTGGTTTCAGCTGGGATGTAGTTAGCTGTCTTCCTAGTAGCTGGTACAGTGCTATGTTTTGAGTTCAGTGTGTGAAGAATGTTGATAACACTGATGTTTTCAGTTGTTGCTCAGTAGTGTTTAGACTAGAGTCAAGGATTTTTCAGCTTCTCATGCCCAGCCAGGGCACCTGACCCAAACTGGCCAACAGTGTATTCCATACCATGGGACGTCACATCTAGTTTAGGAACTGGGAAGTGGGGGGCAGGGAATCACCGCTCGGGGACTGGCTGGGTGTCGGTCGGTGGGTGGTGAGCAATTGCCCTGCGCATCATTTGTACATTCCAATCCTTTTGTTACTACTGTTGTCATTTTATTAGTGTTATCATTATCATTATTAGTCTCTTCTTTTCTGTTCTATTAAATTGTTCTTATCTCAACCCAGGAGTTTTACTTCTTTTCCTGATTTTCTCCCCCATCCCACTGGATGGGGGGGGAGTGAGTGAGCAGCTGCGTGGTGCTTAGTTGCTGGCTGGGGGTAAACCACGACACCTGCCCAGGCATCAACCTGTAAATTTAGTACTAACAAATAGAGAACTTCATCCTATGCAGACTTATTTTATAAGTTGGAAAAGGCTTAAAACAGCAACACGCCTAGGTACTGTCATGGCTCACAAAAGTAGTAACTCTCCAGCAGTTCAGCAAGTAAGAGTTCCTCCAACCGCGCTTAGAATGAAATAAGCAGAACTTTTGAAGCCAAAAGATCTTAAGAATATGCACAGATTTATATACACACAAAAGAGAGAAAAGACAACACTTAGAGGTACAGTAGCATCCTTCATTAGAACAAATATTTTTAAAAATGAGCCGTGCTGAAGAAAAGCAAACTACAGCCTCCTGTACAGGCTTACAGCAGAATAGCATAGCACCTCTTAAGTGAATACAGTACGTGATACAAGCAGATGGATAAACATGCTAGAGGGGGAAAGGCTGTAGCATTCCACTTTTCTCTCACTACACCTGCCTTTGGCTACTGTAGTTATTTCTGGAGGTCTGGCTTTTGTTTTGTTTGAGGGTTTGGGAAGGAGATGGAGTATTACGATCACCTTGAGTTGCATTAGCAGCAGGCAGGTAGACTGTGATAGCAACTAGCCTCAGAAGTAAAAGGTTAATTGGCTATTGGGAAAGCAACAGAGCCAGATGCAACTCACTAGAGGAAGGAGGTGGTGGTGGTGAAGAACTGTGCTGCCCAGCCTGCCAGACCTCATCGCTTGTTCCAAGTTCTACTTCAAAATAAAAACTTGCTGTTACTTGGCTCCAAAACACACTGCATTTTAGAGGCCAGACCCACCACACAAGCTATATCACCACCTGTGACACTATACTATGCCATTTTAAATATCTGTACTCACTATATCAAATAGGAGCACATACTGCAAAAGAAAGTGATACATAGGAGATGTTTCTTTAGAAAAGCAAAAGCTACCAGAATAAAAAAGCCTTACCTGAAACTGAACACAACTGCAAGAAGTTTGTCTCACTTCTTAAAACTGAATTTAAGAACACTAAAGCATCTTCACAACCACTGCTTAAGTAAGGAAAAAGATGATTGCTGGGCAGCAATACCAAAAACCTGAAACCTAGAATCCACTAATTTACTTGGAAATAAACCAACAGAGATGCCAGTTTCCATGTTTAACCTTCGGCATGGGGAGGGAGATATGTTAAACTCCCTTTAAGCCATTATTCTAAGAAATATTATCTGATTTTTTTATCTGGGTGTGAATCTGTTCACACTGGTCTCCAAGTATAGTTTAAACTATGCAGAGCCCTGAAAATACATTAATCGGTTACCAGTATGACCAGACAAACTTCTGAAGGACCAAATGAAAACAGGCTTTATCCAGGCCCTAAATATGCCTTCTCTAAAGCAGGCTAGGAATAGAATGCAAGAACAGCATATACCTATATATTAGAGAGAGAGAGATAGGCAGATTTATGTTTTTCAAAACGTAGTATATGTGTATTCAAATATTGGGGGTGGGAAAAGAAAAATCAGTCTGTTAGACTACTCTAAAGCTCACCTTAAACAAAAGGCACAGTTGCTGAACCAGTTTAAACACAATCTAAGGCCACCTAAATGCCACTGTCCCAAAAAAGTGTGCACCTCTCAGAAAAGTTGCATGACCTCCTGCATAAACACCAGGGAGCAGCCAGAATAAATCTAGATACTCAGCATCACCTTAAGCACAAATGATGCATAGAAAATAGTTTTTAAATAAACTTCCAAGTCATCTCCTCTTTAATTCCAGAGAGGTGGTAAATTTACAAAGTCAAAACTGTAAGATTCAGGCTAATCTGTAAACGTCTTCCTTAACAAGATAGAGGTTGTGAACTCATACTATCATAGCTTATATGTACAAAGGGTAAATGTGCTTGTATCGATTTAATTCTGCATTTTAATATTTTAAAAAGTCTCATTAATCAAACATTTCATAGTGTATATTATACTTCTAAGTGGAAAAAAATGGTATTCAGCTTCCAGGTCATATCATTGCAAGTGAAAAGAAGCACAGAATCAGCTTTTTCCAAGGACTCAAAGCTACAAGACACTGTGAGAAGGACAAGAAGTACCTCTGGGGCTCTATACTTACAACTTTTCACATTGGATCTGATCATCAAGCTGAAGTTTTACTTGATAATTTCACTTTGAAACAGTTTCAAGCTTTAGACGGTGTACATATTATTTTATGTCTTTGTCCAGAACCCAAATGCAATAGAGCTACTCAAATTTTTAGAAGCATTTCTCAAATAGAAATTATAAAACTTGAACATACAGTAGTTTATATGACATGCCACTGTCAATAATGAATTGCTTCATCACTTACAAAACATTCCCCACACACACACACCACCCAATACACAGGCATAGGAACTTAGCCCTGCTGTGTTGCAAAAAGTTTGAGTATTCAACTATATCAGTAGTAATGAATACCCAGAAAATTTAGGGAGAAACAAACGAAACTTAAGAATTTTCCCTGGATGGTTTCCATATTGCTTTTCTTCACTTCATGGCATTGAAACCACCCTTGATTTTTACATGATAAAAGAAATCTGTGGAACTAATCCTAGAAACCTCTTTCTGTTTCCTTGCTTAACACCTCCAGGCGACAGAAAAGACAAAATGCTTCATTTGCATCCTTAAACATTAGAAACTGCGAATGAGCCTTTTCAGCTGCAAATGTTATTGCATCTACATTTCCAGAAGAGAAAGAAGGTTAAACAGCCTACTCAGGTTTATGTTAACTCATCTCTTTTTAGCACCAGGAGCAGCACAAAGAGCAGAGAATGTGGAAGCTTAACAGCCCAACCTCTTTCTTCATTACGTTCAATTAGATCCTGGAAATGGATATAGCTGCTGATTACACGAAGATAAAGAGAAGAAATCAGGTATGCACAAAGGAAATGGCAAACACTAACAAGTGTAATCTTAGTCTTCCCAATCATCTAACCTCATGAAGAGAATTTCATTTTTCATGCAACACAAAATTTCTATCAGTTGCACGACCACAGAAGATTTTGATGTAAAAGCAGCATTTCTTTAATCATTAATACAAACTCTTAGTTTAAAATGTAATGTGCTAGTGTTGCACAAAGCCATCCTGCACATGTTAGTAAGGTAAGAAAGATTCCTTGCTTGATGCGCTACATAGTATTCCATCTTACCAATTAAAGAATAAATTTGAGCCACAGTCAAATAGGCAAACAACACTATTAAGCTACTTTATTTCACAATACAATTAAGTACAATTTATTCTTCAAGAATACCAGATCTCCTAACTGACATTTTTTTTTAAATTAGGATTCAACCTACATGATATTTTTAATTTGCTTGGAGTGAAAAAGAGCACTTGGAATTATTGTACTGAATTCAGTAGAGAAAGTTAGCAGCACTTTATTTTCTAGGCCATTTGGCTTTCAGTCTGGAAAAAAAGTCTTCAGCTTGGCAGAGAACACTCAATGAGATGTTTAACGCAAAATATACATTATTCTAAATGAAAACCAGGCACTCACAGAGAACAAGCAGGACAAAATGGTGAGAGGGAGAAACAGGGGAGCATCCTTCTAGCCAAACAAATACCTCACATTACCAAGGACCCAAGTTTATGACATACACAAAATTCTCTATATCAAACTGAAAGTTCAGTAGGGAAGTCAAATGGAATAATATAAACAGTTAAAAAACCTGAATGTTAGAGCAGATGAAGAAAATGCATGGGCACAAGACATATTCTTTACACAGTCATACTTTTTCTCCTGTCCTAAAGATGCATGTGAAGCTTTGCAAATGAATACAGAACACAAGCGTATAGCCTGATTAGCAATGCTTTAGTTTGTGTTTTTTGGGGCAGGGGGGTGGGGGAGAGATGAGAATACATTTAGAAGCCAACAAGTAATGAAAATTTAGCACCATGTTATTGAGATGTTACATTGAGCTTGCAGTCAAAGGATATTAATTATATGCCTGCAAAAAAAACCCACTTAATAATAAATCAGAACCTGGAGAGAAAAAATCCATGTTGAAAAAATCTGTCTGGTATTTTTGCAGACATGCTACAATGCTTTCAGAGTTAGGTGACCATCATTATATTTATACTGTATATTCAGAAACCAAATTAAAACTTAAGATGACTGTCCAAGCTCACACCACCTTGTATTTACTGATGAGTTAAGCATCAGGAACCCTGGTACTGACAGCCAGGAAGATAAGTAACCCTAAAATCATCTTCCTAATAACCACTCTGCATACTGAGAAACAGAGTTGAGCAAAGCACACAACTACATTGAGAAGTGTCATTTCTCAAACACTGAAAAAGACAAAGACAATGAATAAGCAACACTCTTCAAAAACCAAGACTGTTAAGCTCACTGCCCTGACCAAACTCTAACATTAATAACTCCATTCTACCCACCTACAGCTCCCTTTTCTCAGCTGGCTGGTGTAGTTTAGCATCCTCCCTGTCCTCACATGAAGGCTACTGATTTACTTCCTTCCAAATAGCTGCCACCACTGCTGTCAGGACAAGGTGGTATTTCTTTGATAGACGTAGCCATCCTTAAATGTTTGATAAAGACTGTTTTGAAGACCTTCAGAGAGAGTTTATAAAGATGCCAGAAACTACATTACAAGATGCAGAGCAGACTAGTAAGTTCATTTCAGAAAACTGGAAGCGTCTGCAGCTTTCTGGTAAACTGGAGCTATTTTCCGACATGAAGAGAGCCATTAAACAGCATTAGATATAATTTCTGACATTCAAAAAAACATCATCATATGATAAATAGGCATATTTATTCAAAAATAAATATCAATCACATTAATAAACATTAGTTAAGAGCTAAACAAGCAGTAAATCAATCATATCAGCAACAAAAACATGCATGTGCACGCATCTGTTTGTTCAGGTTGGTTTGTGGTTTAGTTTCTTCTTTCCCCTCCAAACCAGGTTTAATCCACTGAATCAACACGCTGTCTTCTACCAAAGCCAGCATATACTGACCCTGCAGTTATTAAAAAAACCCACACAAGTGTAAAGGAAGGATAGGACTCAGGCAACAGTTGCTCAAGATTAAAGCCATTAGAAAACCCCAAGGACAGGATGCTGTCCCCTAGGTATAGTAAACTGTCACAGAGTAGGGACCCAAAAAGACAGTACCCCCGCGCCAGGTCTCAGTTCCCCCTGTCTCTCACACCGTAAGCAGCACCCGTGCAGCTGCGCAGCCATCAGTTCAGGAACCATATCAGCTAAAACCAGCTAAAGGGGCAAGGGGATTCTGAGGGACAGTCCCTAGAAGGGATGGTGGCACTAGTGACAACTGTCAACAATTACACTGTCACCAGATATATAATGACGTATATAGGGGAAAGTGTGCAGAAAAGGTATCGACAGGACTGAACAAAGCAGGATGACTGAAAATGACATTTGTGGCCCGAAATGCCTGCAGCAGAGTCACTAACAGGCGAGAACTGAGGGTTACAGAGGTACTGCCATGAGGTGGCTGCAATCTATAATGGCAAGCGATACTGGAAGAAGGTGGTCAAACACAGGAATGGAGAGGCTGTGGAGTCTCCATCCTTGGAGATATTCCAAACCCAACTGGATATGGCCCTAAGCAACCTGTTGCAGTTGATCCTGCTTTGAGAAAGGGACTAGGTTTCTAGAGATCCGCTCCAAAGTCATCTACTCTATAGCCCTAAGGTGAAGAATATCAGGAAGATTATTATCTCTGGCCAGGTGAGGAAGGTTACAGCAACCAACAATATAGGGAACTTGGCACAATCCTTGTTAAAAAACAAGACCAGACCCTCTTCGATTGTCTGAGATAAAGGGTTATGGATCTTCCAACTGAATCTCACAACATTCATTTCTTTAAGAGAAAGCAGAGCCTTGTCATACTGATCTTTCTTTTCTAGTAATTGGTGGTGCTGCTGTCTCTAGCCATTTATTTCTACATCTGTATGAAAGTATGCTATTCCTTTAGTTTTACAGACAAAAGCAATACCCATTAGCTCAATGAAATAATTGTTTTAAAACAAAAGAATTCCATCCAAAGGTTCCCATCTCAGAGACAAGCTCATCCAATTGTATGAGGAGGTCACCACAGGATACAGCGCAGTGCTGGGAAGACACAGCTGGAGGCAAGCAGGGACAAGAGGGAACTCCCTACACCGGCACTGGTATGGAAGCGCTTGGGAGAAGCAGCTACAGTCAGAGGGAGTGAGGACGGTAAAGTAGTTTTTCTGCGATGCCCTCTCATCAGCTGAGCAAGCACTAGTGTACGTGTGGGGTAACAACATCAGACAACACAGCCATAGTAAAACACACCACAGAATTCTGTTAAGTGCTGCTGTCTTATCTCCTTCACTATTTATTTGTAAAAGGATGCATGTAGTAGTACTAATAGAAGATGTTCTTATTTAAATCTTACATACAGTTCCTTGGAGAAAACTGTGGACTAATTACACTGTAATGAAAGATAACTAGCTCTTACAGCTGCCCACTGAGAGAAGTCCAATACACGAAAAATTCATTGATTCCCCACCCCCACCCCCACCTTTGGAAAGCGTTCTAAGAAAATTGAGGTTTTTTTCTGTGTGTTCTAACAAGTCAATATACATAGCTCTCCCTCCGATTTCTATTTATGCTCAACTTACATGACATTTACATTAGACATTATGGGCAGAGATGTGTGTGATTGTGTTGTCCTTTTAAATGTGGATGTTCAAACAAAATTAAGAAAAAAGGCTCAGGTGCTTTTGTAGCCAAACTTAACAGAAAAATATTACTCTAATCTTATTATCTTTAAGTAATGAGACTTGTATACACAAATTTGGATTTTTCACCAAGCCCTGTTCTTACTCTCACATATTTTTGCATGAATCAAACATGCAGATTTGGCCCTTTGCCTTCAGTTTAAAAATAAAAACAAAGAACTACATGTGATCATAAACATCACCAAATATTATAAAACTTTTAAACTATTTTAAATAGTATATGTGTATTATACATCTTGGCTAGCACGAGGAAATAACAGTGGAATTGGGAATATTTAGATCTATTGAACAAAATGCGATGGACTAGCAGTATTACAACACTCATAATGCTACAGCTTTGGGATAAGCACCTCTCAGTGTCATAAATAAAACAAGTCAATAATATGTATTGATATGTAGCACTAGAGAATTTATAGGCACTTAACAGTGAAGCAATCCATGAGATCTCCTTGTGGCCCTTCTCCCTATGAACCACAACCATTCTGAGCTAAGGATAATGTACTATGACACAAGTATCTACCATGTATTCCTGAATGCCACTGCCTCTGGATCTGAAAGATAAATTTCATCTGGTGGCTAAGGGTGGAACAGCTTTTTGGAACATACACAACCAAGTTCCTCCCTCCCCCTCCAAACAGATGGGCCTGAGAGTTGGACAGTCTGGCTTCACTGGTGCTGTAAAGTAATTAGACAAACAAATCTGGATCCTGTAAATAAGCATGTGCTTGAAATTAAGCATGCTTAAACAGTTGCAGGATGAGGGCCTAAATTACAAAGTTTTAGCCTGTAGAGAAAATCAGCCCATTAAATGATGGCAATCTTTCTGAAAAGTTGATTTTTTTTTTTCTTTTCAAAGGTTCCCACAGAAATGGGGATGGCAAGGGGGGAGAGAAACTTAGAAACCTGGGTAAACAGGGACTAGTCAACTATCAACTTTTTTTTTTTTTTTAAATGCAAACTGATATCTCAGGAGTGCTTAAGATGATCAGTAAGACCACAGCACCCTGGAAAACTTTTTCTGTTTTAGTATTTCAGCTAAGTTATACGAAAATGGTGAAATGCAACAGAAATTCCAGAAGTCCAACTTCTAATTTATCCACTGGGCTAGAATTACTTGGAAATTCTTGGCAAACCGGATTTTCACTCATGTATTGGATGTTGAAAAGTATCTGCAACTAGATGATGTTCCTCAACACTACAGAAAAAACGATCCTTAAAATTGAAGGCAGAATGTACTGAGAGATTAGCAGTGAAAAAGCAACCACAGCTATATACAAAAGGCTGCATTTAAAGAAAGTGACTTTGTAACTTTATCTGAGCATCAAATACACCAAAAAAGTTTCTTATCTTGCTTTTTTTACACCCAACAACAGCGTATAGGAAATCTGTAAAGGACATGTCTTGGACTTGCCACCTCCTCCTGCTCACCACCTACCTCCTGCACCCAAGAAGAGATGAAATGAGACAAGGGGAGACCACAACATTAGTAACCGAGAACTGCATTATGGCACAGATGCACACAGGGAACAAACGCAGTATGCCAGAGCAACTCTAACCCCAACATGCTGCAATTTCCAAAAGCCCAATTTTACAGTCTCAAAGTCCCTTTAACATCCTTGTGGTCACCTACTAACAATATAACAGGTGGCAGCAAGAGGCTTGATCTGATGGGCTCAGCCAAAGAGGGAACAAATGGGAATTTAATTGCTAACAGCTAGAAGTGCTGTACCATGATAACTAAGTCAATCCAGTGCACATTCTGCCACAAAAGAGTGGGCTCCCGACCTCTAGGCTTCTCATTTTTCACACCTAGTCCATTGCATTTAGCTGGTGCTAGCACTAACTTCTCTTTCTGGATTACTTTTAAGCTTGCTCTAGATGACTACATAAATAGTAATCCCAGCACAAGGGAGACAGCAGGAACATGTGACCAAGGCCAACATCTCCTTGCAACAGCAGGAAAACTTTAGCTTAAGGAGACTGTGAAACTGCACCTTTGCACAAATATCCACAAGACAGAAGACAGTATCATGGCTCCCATTCCTTGCTTTGCAGGAGCAGCCCAGGCACCACTGGCAGCATTAGCTACAGCAGGACTTGAAACATTCACTCGAGTCCCAGGAGGAGGAAAGGCTAGAATAGAAAGGAATTTGCCATGCAAGCTCTATATCATCTTCCTAAGTAGTAATTGGCCCCATCATAGCAATATCTAGAACGATTACCACTGCCTGTTAATGACTTGTTAAAAGAAAGTTCTTCTCCCAGTTCCTGGACAAGGATGCCTTTCATCAGGTGAAAGGTAGGAGGGACCTGCTCCAAATCAGAGATTTTGAGAAGCTTCAGAGCTATTGCTGAAAAACATTGCTGCATCAGCAGAACTCCTTCCCCAAGCCTCATCCTTAAGGCACTACCTAAATCTTCACTGAAACTTGACATACAAAAAGTCTCGAATGGATGCAAAGTAAGCATGATATTCTGAATGTAAAGGATTAGCTTGGCAAAGTTTTAAAACAAGAATCACCACATCTAGTGGGAAATATTTAGTTATTTTAAACATGGTGCCGTGATGATCTCTCTACATTATCTTAATACAGGATTTCATTAACTGCTCAGAGGCAAGTTAAATTTATTCCTTCCCCATGCCAAAATTTCAGTCTGTGTATATTTTTGATCCAAAACACAATCTGAAGAGTGTATTTATTAGCCTCTGTGTATAAAATTGACACTCATCCTCTCGCCAACAAATCAGAAATTCAAAAACAAAAATAAAAAAAACTAAGTAAGTACTGACAAGAGAGCTAGAGATACCAGCTATGCAAAAAAAAAAAAAAAAAAGCTAATCTGACAGAAGATACTCACATACAGAAAACAGCTTATGAATTAGAGCTGGTGCTAAAGATGGACATTTTTGGGGGAGAATGAACAAAGATCCTGGTTACCAAGATTTTCAATACAGGAAAGAAATGTAAAAATAAGGAACTCATTAACTCTCGTCTGGAATAAATAATCTTTTTCACTCTGAATATAAATACATTTCAAAAGAATTCAAAAATATTATGTATAGGAAGGGTAAGTTCCAAAATTACAGAAACCAGGACCAATACTGTCACTCTTTTCTAGGCAACTATGCCCTCTAATTTTAAGGGCTACAGTTCAGATACCAGGTCCCTAATCCTGTAGGTTTTTATGACTTAATATCAAGAGCTTATCCTTTAAGAAAACAAAATAGAAGCTACATTAAGTAGTCTCTTAAGCTTATATTGCATCATAAATATTTAACTATTTAAAGTTACAAAGTTCTTGCCCTTTGTTGCTCACACTTTAAGCAAGGTTTCTGCTAAAAAATTACTATAAATGAAGTGCACAGTGCTCTTCCCATTAGAGAAGCTTGACAGGTAACTTGGAAAAGAGGTAAGACAAATACCCATATCTTTGAATACTGCTTTGCCTGGCCACAAGAGCTGCTTGCATTTCTTCATTTTCAAAAGAATGGTGGGGGTTGTGGCTTTTTCGTGGGTGCAGGAATAAAGGTTTCCCCATGTAGAGCCCGAGGCCTTCCTTCCCCATTTATTTTTAGCTTATTCCTTTTCATTTTCCTTCAGATGCTAACAGAATTGCAGGAAGGGGGAAAAGGCATAAACCAGCTTTTCACTACACATGTGCATATGACATCTAGCACAATGGGGATTTGGTGACCATAATTAGGTTCTTGGATTCTGCTCTAATACAGATAAAGTCAGCAACAGACACTAGTGATACTGTAATATAATTACATTTACTATATTTTGCAATATCAACCATTACACACTTAAAATGGAACATCATTTAAGTGTTAAAACAGTCAAAAATGTGATTGATGTTACAATCTAGTTGTTTCTATCTTTGCTCTCTCAAGCAATTTTTTGTTCAGCTCCAGGACTACGTTTTCACTGCTATTTATTCTTCAGCATTACATCAGAAAACACGTATAGCAATCTTTGTGCAAAGAGCAAATCTCTTCATTGCAGATGTATGAACGGTTCATACAAGAGTTCTTGCTGTTCACAAAATTAGAACTACATTCAATCTATAGATCTCAAGCTCTTCTTCCAATGTATTATATTTCAAGCAGTTTATGTAAGCATATGTATTTTTAAGGGTATTTTACACTTTTGCTGTTTTATGATGATTCTGTCATTGGTCCATTTATCACACCTTTTCATGAATGGGCTAAATACACTGGGTGAAAGGACAGCTTCTGTTTTACTTGCTCATACAGAGCTCCAATTCCACAATAAATCTGGAACCTGTGGTTTTAACCTCTGAAGAAAAATTAATTTGACAATGCTTAGTATATTAAATGTTCTTCTCTTGGTCTGAGTACATATACCATTTGCACATATTATGATATACCTTTGTAATCCATAGAGGAGTATACAGATCTTCTCACATACTTTCTAATAGCCAGTTTAATTTTTAAAAGAGGCATGGAGAATTAAGACTCTTAACTATTGTACAGAAACAACGCTATTATCCAGCAAATGCCAGCTGCCTTAGTAATGGAAAGTTACAGTATATAAATAGCTCAGACTTTTTTTTTTTTTTTTTTTTTTAAAATCACCATGACACACTTGAGCAGTTTCAAAACCCCCTGGAAGATCACACTGGATCCTTGTTTTAAGAAACTGTCTCCATTATTGGCTATTACAATGCAGATAATGTAGCTGAATGCTGAATTCTTTAAAGTACGCAATTCAAAAAAGCAACGAGACATACCAACTGCTTCATGCCTAACAGCATTTCCTTTCCTGCCTACCGAAGAAAGGTCTCAGTTATTTTCCATTCTTTAAAAAAAATAACTGCTCAAAAGTTGACCTCAAAGTCATTATCCCAGAGCTGTGTGACAATTTTGGGCTCAGGTTTTTGCAATTGTACAGCACACCTGGCCAATCTCAGTTTTGGCATAATGAACGTGGAGGTACTACATTAAAATAATACCTGTAGTTTTGACTGTAATCTTCAGAATATGGTCCAATGTGCACGTGAAACTTCAGGCTGTAAGACAGTAACAAAGGCCAAACTCCAGCTATCTTCTCATTTATGGGAATACAAGATCAAAACACGTCTCTTATAATCAAATAGGAAAGTAAGCAATCAAAAGTTAAATTTAAACTCTTAATAGTAACATTAATTATTTTACTTCACTCATATAACAATGGCATTCAACTATCACAGGAACACAGTCTACAAAATTTTGTTTATCTGTGCTGAAGTCTAATCATTATCTAGCTTTTTCTTTTGCCAAGTTCCACCTCCATTTCAACTCCTCTAACTTATTCCTGTAGTAGCTTTTCTGTCCAAATATTTTAGGAAGGTTTGTCATTCCTAGCATGGAATCCAATCATCAGATTTTATTGCACTCTAACAGAGCAAGATAAAAACACGTTACACTAGAAACTCCTTAAAAGGGAATAATATTTTATCCTTCAAAAAGGCTCTGTCTTCTTCCACTACTTTTTAGAGGCAGTTGTGATGACTGCATTTTTATAGTATTGCGTATCAAGACTGAAGTGCCATTACACGACATTGAGAATACCTGGCACTATAAATATTTCATTCATGGAGTCACACATTCAGTAGGAAACCATTCCTGCACTGAATGATAATGCAGACTTTACAGAAATTAGCTGGACTGGAATCTTAACACACAGACAAGAACTTTCGAGGGGGGGGGGTGTTGGGTTTTTTCCTATTCTTCTGCTGCTCTTTACCTGGTTTTAAATTTTGGCCACAAATTTCCAAGTCTCCAGTTCTGTGGAACATGGGGGCTGGGGTGGGGCAGACATCACCAAAAAAAAACACCAACAGGCTCAAGGCGGAGAAGGAAAGGTAACATTTGGGTTTAACTGCAAGAAGAATGCCTGGTGTTGGAGTCCTCATGAACAATACTTTTTCCACAGAAATGTAGCAGAATGCTAAATGATTCAAAGTGGTATAGCTTTCAGTTCACACATGAACATACTGCAGATACTTTATCCCTCCTACTTCAATTTTAGGCTATAATGGAAAATTCAAATTGTAAATTCAAAGAAAAATAGATCTGTAGCTTTCCGGCAGTTGGCACTAGAACAATAGCCTGAATTATATTCAAAACATAAATATGTAATAACACCACTTCCATGGATACAATATCTATACTCAATTCTTTAAGCTGTCCCTTATGGATTCTTTGTGCTGTGAGGTATGCAGTGTGTCAGATTTTTATCTTTTATTTTTGAAACAACAGCAAACATTTTAGCATCAAGTATTTTACATTAGAAGAACAGATACTGT
This sequence comes from Haliaeetus leucocephalus, assembly GCF_000737465.1. Taxonomy (NCBI): domain Eukaryota; kingdom Metazoa; phylum Chordata; class Aves; order Accipitriformes; family Accipitridae; genus Haliaeetus; species Haliaeetus leucocephalus. Next base: position 2,575,948 of record NW_010973062.1, on the reverse strand, counting down.
ACTTAACACATTTAAGTTACATTTGAGAGGAAAAACACTCACAAAAGCAACAGGCAAATCACCAGAAATAAGCAAAGCAAAAATACACTAGGAAACCAAATACAAATTTATTTTCAAGAGAATCTTTAGCTTCTTGCCATAGGAGCTGTTTGAACATCCCATCCCTTTAATTGTGGAGGCTACTTAAGAAATTCTGTCAGTCAGGACCAACACTGAAATACAACTATAGTAGTCCACTTTCAAAATTCTTGAAAACCCATTTAAGGATATCAGTAGGGGGTAAATTAAAGCTGTATGCATTAGGAAGCTAATAATTTGAAAAATGTACAGGGGCAATGAACCCTGAAGTTATCAAGCACTGAAATGACTAGAAAAGTGTTTTGTATAGTTGGAAGTAACTAAATACAATAAAGCTGTTGTAAAAAAAAAAATTTACAACTATAATCTACTACACAACCTAACATAATATTAACCTTTGAAGTGTAACAAAATCTTGTAGATAAAACATTAATTTCTTATCATACACACTTTTTGGTGTAGGTATAGTGGAGAGGCAAAGCTAGCCTATATGATAGCAGAACTCAGAGTGCCCTTTAGTCATTCTTCATAAACACTGTTACTTGAATATTCTTTTGTCAAATTTTAAATTTCATTGGACTCAAGTCTTCCACTCCAAGCATTTCTTGCACAAGAATTTCTCTAAGCATCTCCAAAAGGCTAGAACTTTCAGTGAAAAAATTAAGAGAAAGAACAGCTGTAATACTGTTTAAATTGTTATTTAAAATGAGGTGAAAAGGAGTTTCATATGGAAACTGGCAGACTGGAATCAACAACTCTCAAATCAGAATAGAAGCCGTGCTGTATCATGCTAAGCATGATATAAACAATACCTTTACCATTCTCATGAAAAAGTTACCCATATTTCAGTTCATAAGCCACTGAAAACCTCAATTTGCACAACCTTCTAAGGAATTTTGGAGACTCTGGCTGTCAGGTACTATGAAAACTCATTACAACCAGAGCACACTCCACACACTGGACACAGGACCCAAACAGGACTATCTGAAACTCCATGAGGGTGGAAGTAACTGAAAATAAGGCCACTTATCTCCTCAGCTCCCTATGCTTTCTAGATGAAAAAGCCAAGACATTCTTGAATATAGAAAGACAAGAAAGGAGGAGAACATGCAAGGAAGTAGCAAGACATGAGCTGAGCAGGAAGGGATCAAGATCAGCGAGATGTTTTGAGAAGAAATGCATCAACATGTATAAAATTTACAAATATGCTACACATGAAGAAAGTTTTCCAGCTAAATTAAATATACACGTGCCCAATGCAAGGCTTAAATATTGTCTGAAGCCAAACACTGAAGCATGAACACAAAGAAATACTGAGCCTCAGAGCAAGGCAAGAGTCCCATGGAAACAACCAAGCAACTATGTAATGCAAAACTGTGTCAATGCCTACACACAGGAAGACCCAAATGAAAGCAATCTTCATTTGGGCATTTCTACCTTTTGGGTAATCTGCTTTTCAAGAGCCTGATGTTATTTTAGCATGGTGGCTTTGAATTTAATACCATAAGATTAAGCACAGCTCGCCAGCAAGATGCCTTGTCCAAAGATCTGGGCAGGGAACTTATTCTTTCTAAATTCCAGCCAGAGCAAATTAAGCTGAACTCCTCTGGGTGGGACAGGTGGAAGCACCACCCTGCAGCACACCTGCTGCCTGCCTTTGAGAAGCAAATTTACACACTGGATTCCTGAGCAGCTCTTTTGTGCTAAGAAGAATGTTCTACATATACAGACATACATATACTTTCAGCTTTTGTACATGCAAAAGATCAGACAGTATTTGGGTAGCCCGCTACAAAGACAGACAGTCATTTGCCAAGAGGCCACAGCTGTATAATATGGCTGCTCTAGGAATTATTTATCTAGATTATTAAAACAGAATCCATGAATAAAAGTAAGTGTCTTACAAAATTGAAGTGTTTCAGTTGGGTACCACCTTAAAATAACATGTTCTTTCTGCAAGCAGAATAAAAATATGCACTGAAATAAAGTAAGATATTGCAGTACCCCTTACAAATGTTACTCTCTGGCTTCCTAGAAGATGCAGAAAGTCATGTATACTTACTGTCCTCCTAAAGACTAAAAAATTTTTAATCAAGTTTTGGGACACAAAAATTAATGTCTGAAGTACCCCATATGTCACAATACCTATTAGTTAAATTGAACAACTTGAGAAGTATCCTTTGAACATTGCAGCATGGGCTGCATCAGTGCTGAATTCACTAGGTGCCGGCTACCAAAAATCTCCTTGAAGACAGATATGGTTACAGACTACATTAATTTGGCTGACATTCCATAAAAAACCAATTCAAGATTTAGACTAAGAGAACAAACAACTCTCTCCCAAAAAAACCCAACACAATCAATGTGTTGGAACATCTTCTACATTTTCTAGTCAGATCCTGTTCCAAAGATCAAAGAATCATTAATCTATTCAGAGCTACCTTTGGTGCAGTAACAGCTTTGCCCGAGCATTCAGTTATAAGCCATTCCTACCAGATCACACACAGGTAGCTACAAACCACAACTCTTGCTCAATCACGAAAAGGATCAAAGCACCAAAAAGCCACAAGATCCAGACAGCAAACAGTTCACCTGCCTTTAAGAACTGCACGACCCTGCACACAACTACATACAGTAGACAGTGCCTTAGAGGACAACCTAATCTTAGATGACAAGGGCAGCGGCATATGCACACAAAAGCCACCATTTGTTTAGTTAGCCATCAGGAAGCACATTCAGCCAGGCAGCAGGAGGTCAGAGCTAGAGGACCTATTCAGTAGAGACTAAGCTCCCACCCCAGAAGCCTGTCCCTCCATAAATCTACAAGAGGGAATCTTAACTGAAACCACTCTTCACCCTTTCCCTATGTGATCCATTCAGAACCGGAGTCCTGCACTAAGACATGAAGCTGCAAATATTTTATGACAGTTGCTGCTGCAAAAAGAAACCAAAACCATTACAAGTTTAAAGTATAAAATGTTCTCCCCACTCTTGTGCAAGCTCCACTTGGGCATCCTCTTGATTGTTTTTTTGTTGGTCTCAGTGTCTCTTTTCCATGCTTAGCTATGAGTATCTCCAGCTTTTTGAGAGAGCAAAGAATATGCAAGCATCCTAACCACAAGGCAAAGTATCTGACACAAGTTTATCCAGGAAAAAAAACCCATAATTTTGCCCCGTTTTTTATTATGAGCCATGAAAAAAGTCTTGGCTTATAATCAAAAAATGTCTTTCCAACAACATCTATAGATATGTCACTACCTGTTAGCTGATAAACTACTAGTTGTTGTCTAGTCACAGTCTCCATCAACTGAGGTTCTGAATTACCACTTCAGACTCCTTCTACATGTTAGCACAGTGCTAAAGACATTGCTCTTCCCAGACAATCCAAGAAGTAGCTATTTTGCAAATTAACAATAGGAATTCCAAATTTGACCAAGGCAGCTATGAAAATATTTCTAGCGTGTGAAAAATATTCAAATGACTCTACTTTCTGCAAACATTCTCATTTAAATATATGCACCTAATGTTCAGATAGGCTAATAAAAGGGTTCACAAGTTCTTACACAATGAACTGGCAGGTTTTATTCACAAGAATGTTCTGGAATATCTTTTGCTGTTTTTCCCCCATTCTAAATGTTTAATGCATTCCCCATCCCCAAACTGTATAATAAGTAGCTTGAATATAAACAGTGTTCACAATACCTTAGAGAGAGAGTGGGAAAGAGTAAGCACCAGCGCTCTTTTGCTAGAGTTCTGAAGAACATGTCAGTATGATCCTAACGGGCATCTGGAATAAAAATGCTTAGTTGTCCGTGTACATATGTAAATTTAGCAATACCTATCCTTTCGGACAGAAAATATATGCAGGACTCTTTACAAAGGAAAGTATAATTTCACAGTATAAGTTTCCACATAGTGCTCTGAAAATAGTCAGAGTAGCTTGGAAAAAGCAGAAATATCACTCCATCAAGAATACATTTAGTTAATCATATGGTTTTATTACCAAACTAAGCTGTTGCCACATGAAAGCATCAATTTTCCCCCAAAAGCTAGCAACCTTTGTCTTGCATCTCAATTGCCAACCACAAAGCTGCTGCATCCCAACACACATATATTTGCCATTACAGCAGTGAACCACACACATCTTCAAGCCAAGACAAGTCAGTAACAGATGAGGCAAAGGAAAGAAAAAAGGATGAGGGCAAATATTCAGAGATCCCTATCATCATAATCTGATAGCAGGAAACTGTACAGCCCATAAGATCATTTGTTTCTAGGACATACTGCACAAGTATTACTTTCCTGTGCCACCTCTGAATGAGTAACCTGGTTGGGATGTCTATCTAATGTACCGCATTCTCTGATTAAAAGAAGGCCTGCCAAGAGAGGAATTTTGAGGAGAAGGACCGTGAAGGTAGTTACAACGAAAGAGGGGTTTGACAGTAAAACCTACCTGAAGTAACCTTTCTAGGCATCATCTCTGCATTTTCCTGCTGCTCCATGCATTACTAATCAGTGACCCAGCGGAAACTTCAGCACCCATTGAAAAGCCTGGCAGGGTATTTGGCTTTCAATTCTTCTACTCAGTTTATTCCCAACACAAGTATATTCATCAGGCTTAGAAACAACTCTTGAACAAGGGCAGCCACTCAGCAATGAAATGTAAATTACTGACATGTGCTAAAACCTGGACTTGCCACTGCTAATGAGCACATTAAAGGAAAAAAGCTCACTAGATATTACTGCAACCTTGTCACTTAACCCTGTGTGTACTGAAAGCTGCAATTTAGCATCAATTAAAGAACCCATCTCTAAACAGTGAGACACTGTTCAGCAGGTGTATGCTTCCTACACAATTCTGATGTAAAAATTATGAAGATGGACAAACATGTGAAACACCCAATCAGAAATGCGTGCACACTGATAGCAGCCTTATTTTTAATCTAAGTTTCACAAAACTGTCCAAAAGATCAGTTAAAAAAAAAAAAAAAAAATCATACACACATCCCAACATACCTAAATCTCTAAGTTTAAAAAAATTAACAGTGTCAAATCTTAGGTTATAAAATAAAACGTGATTTGCTATCAACAAGCCCCAAGGTTAGAAGTCAACTTGTAGCAACTTTTCCCTTCCTGTTATACTCACAGGGGGGTGCAGATCCTGAGAAAAATCTTCTCCAAACAGTAGTGTCCTGCAGAGTCAGGGAAAACAGCACCTTTGCCTTGATAGCATCTGTGCAATGTAAGTCCCACCAAACATACAGTCACTCCAAATTTCAAATCTTTTAATAATTCAGACTAGCAATGCTACAAGAAACAACTGTAAACTTACGTGCTGGAGAAGGAGGAGAGACAATGTTTGGTGAAAACCATTTCCCCCAACCCCTTTGTGTTTTGGGGGATGAAGGAAATTATTTAAAGATTATTTGGTTAATTAAGTTCTTGAAATACTTCTATTACATAACATTTTTAATAAGCATATATAATAAACAGAAGTCACACAGAACTGATTTTCAAAACCTAAATCAAGTACCTAAATCAGCCTAAATTAAGCATCTTGACGGTTCTGTCAAATACTAATTCAGCTATAAACAGGTTAAAAGGTTATCACTTTCAGTTGCTTATTTTCTCCTCTTATTCCCTATAACCCACTCCTAACCTACCACCCCTTTGAGTTTGCCTCCATTTCAAGTCAGGCAGAAACTCCTTAACTTGATTCTGCCAGAATCATCTGTATTAGCTTAAAGACTTTAATAGGGGAGTTGGGAGCAGGGGTGAGGTTATGTGTTTAAACAAAGATAATTTTAACAGAACAGGGCTACGGAATGACCACACATACCGTCATTCCAGCACATCCAAGGAGGGCAATAACCCCTCATGGGCACAGACAGCAACAAACCACTGGGAGCAGTAATCTCTTCAGGCAGCTTGGTGACAGTCAGAGCAGCAGTCTGACCACAGGCTAGTAACCTGATCTTCAGGAGCTGAACATATGGGTCGGCATTCAGGGAGCAAGTGAGAAGCAGATGCTAGGTTCTACACAAAACACATCACCTTACTTTAGGAAATAAATTTTAGTATTTGTGTTAATTCAAAACTTCATTGCTGAAGACAATCCAACTGCCAAGTATTTTAACTATTTTCCCCAAAAATACATGCGTAACAACTCTAGCAGGAATTGTTCAGTCAACCCAGTACTCTTAAGTTATCAGTGTTATTGATCACTATCATTCAGTCTGAAATAGAAATGAATGAAACATGCTGTGCAAATAGACAAAGCTGATTTGTAAGCCAACCTTCAAATAGAATTAAATATAAAATGAAAAGGCAAGTGCATTCATAATAATGAGTAGGAAGTCTTTTAAAGTTCCAGGGAATTATTTAAAAGATTTGCAAAATAAACCACTAAACACAATCGGGCAGCTGCAAGTAATCTATTAAATTCTTACCCTTACCTGGGAGCCATCATTCCTGTTGCATTGGCTGAAGGCCTTCACTGACAAAAATAGACAAACCAGGTAAGTTACTATCAAATAGTGCTTATGTTGGTACGTGTTCATAGATTTTGTTTGTTTGTTTGAGCGTCTCTCCTATGAGGAAATGCTGAGAGAGCTGGGACTGTTCAGCCTGGAGAAGAGGAGGCTCAGGGGGATCTCATCAATGTATTTAAATACCTGAAGGGAGGGTGCAAAGAAGACAGAGCCAGGCTCTGCTCAGTGGTGTCCAGGGACAGGACAATGGCAATGGGCACAAACTGAAACATGGGAGGTTCCCTTTGAACATCAGGAAACACTGGGGTTTTTTTATTGTGAGGGTGGCCAAGCACTGGCTCAGGTTGCCCAGGGAGGTTGTGGAGTCTCCATCCTTGGACACAGTCAAAAGCCAACTAGCCATGGTCCTGGCTGGCCCTGGGTGGCCCTGCTTGAGCAGAGGGATTGGACCAGATGACCTCCAGAGGTCCCTTCCAACCTCAAGCATTCTGTGAAATAAAGATTGTATTTGATATCTAAAGCAGAAATCAGGTCCAACTGCATTATGCATTCTACAACCACACAGTAAAAATATGCAACCAGCCTGTAGATACTGTAACAGAGCAGAAGATACTAACTGAATGGCTAAGAAGTTATCAAGTGACATTAAACAGTTTAAATACGGCAAAACTTTAACTCTGACATGCTTGAACATAGCTTGCCCTGTATCCTTTACAGCTTCCACTGCTGCTATAACTGGTGGATCTATGCAACAGTAAAAAATCAAATTGAACTTTTCCCGTGTTTCAATGCACTTGCAGTAACCAACCATATCTGGCATATTAGCAGCAATCCCCTCAAGATGCAGAGGTAACTGGAACAGTTCTCAGAGACCAGAGAAAACAATGACCCCAGAAAGGCTAGATGACAACCTCCTCCCCAGGAAGCAACTCTGAAACGAGTGAATCCACAAGTGATATACTGAACAAACAAGTAGGTTAAGTCTTGTTGCTGTAGAAACTATTCAGAATATTTGAGCACTTTACAGAAGCAACATAACATACTGTACTGGCATTAAATACCTATAGAAAAGTTTTAATCAAGACAGATACAACAATAATAAAAGGAACCAAGCTGCAGCATAAAATAAACCCTAAGTTTACAGAGCTTTAAGGTGAAGTTCTAATAATCCAACATGATCTTAAGTATTATCTTCAAGAAAATACTTCCTGAAGTAAGATTACAGTCAAAATACATGCTTTGAAAAACAAACCCCCCCCCCCCCCCCCAAGAGTCTGCCCAGTCCAGGATAATAGGTGATCTTTAGAAGCATGTTAATCAAAAACCTTTCAGCTAACATCTTTTTCCACAGCTAATATAAAAATCGCTCAAATGCCTTTGAAAGAGTTGCCAGTCATGATTCTCCCTTCACGAAGCTCATTCCTGGTCTCAGTAAATCTATTAGGGGTCAAGTATCAGAATGTGATCTACTTTCTGATGCTTTCAGGAGACATTACTCCCCTAAAACTCAAACCAGAAAAACCAGCTAAAGGAGGGTGTGAGTTCAGAATGAAGACTCAGGAGGGCATCTTCATTCTTAGAGAGGAAGACACAAATACATAGTATCACTTATTGCAACTTATAAGTGTCTTCAAGCTAAACACATTCTACAAGTAAACAGAGAAACCTTTCCCCTTCCCTCAAAAGTGATTACCTCCTAGCCTAGAAAGACATTTAGTATGTTCATATCCCTCCTCATGTAACACATCAATATCAATAACAAAAGCCCTTGTGTATGAAGATTTAAGAAGATATCTTTCTTGGCTAGTAAAGAGTAACTTCAGTAGACAGATTTTGGTTCATAGCTTGCTGCAATTAGTTTTCAACTACAGAAGAGAAAAGAGGAGAAAATAGAACTGGGAGAGGGAAAATGGTTCTATCACACATATCATCACTTCAATATATTTCAACTTTGTAGTAGTACACAAAAAAATCCATCCCACCACTAAGTTGCATTCATCTTTAAAGTCAGAATTAATTTTCTTGATATGCATATTTTAGGAAGAATATATAGAAAACCTTCAGCATTCAATCTGCAATGTAAAACTACTGAACACAGATCATCCATCACTATAAAATACATTCTTTCTTAAAATGTAGGCAGAAAACAGAAGTGATTATTAGAGAGGCATTGTTTTTGTTGACTTCTAAGCTGAAGCTTCATCTGCCTTGCCACAAAAGTAAATTAAAATCCACAAGGCAACAAGAGTTCTTATTTCAAAGATATATCATCTTTTAACTGTTCGGGTCTAATCCAACTCCATTGGTATCAATGGGGCATTTAAAACTGATTTGGAAACAGAGAAGGAAATCACATTTTCAAGGTTACCACACTAGCTTACATCAATTATACTAGAATAGGTCAAATTAACAAATCACCTTAGCTCAGAATGGACAGAGTTTGCCATAACCAGACAAGCTTGTCTGCATGGCTGCAAATCAATAGTAGAATAAAAAGGCAGAAAGTGAAAGGAAACAGTATTACCTATGTAAAAAAAGAATTACTATCATTAAGCTTGCAAGCCTTCTGTTATTGCAATGAGGGAAAACACAGGTATATACAGTTGTTAATATAATTGCAATTGTGGAAACAGAGCAAGAAGTTTTTATTCTCACAACCAGACATGGCAACAGTGAAAAAAAGAAGACAGAACAAAGCATTTCAGAAGCAACGTGAAGGATTCCTGTAAGCCTGGAAATAAGTGCTATTGCAGTGACACTGCATGTCAAGAAATAATGAATTTTTACAAATCAGGATTCCACAAATCCATTCATCTGCAGAACCACACACCCTAATAAGCGTGCCAAAGTGCTGCTGTTGAAAGGCATCTCATGGGAAGTATTAAATGACTTATGATAGTCCAGATAGGCAAAAATCACTCTAATATATTCTTTAATCACATGCACAGCATTAAATCATTCCAGAAGTCATGCAAGCCCACAGTTCATCCACTGAGAGTCTCAAGTTGCCAGACATTACTATTTAAATCAAGAGGTTTCATGTTTGTGTTTTTTCTGAGAACAGTTGCACATGTTAAAGCTTTCAACCTAAGCCACTTTAAGAAAATACGTAGCTTTAAAAGAAACACAAGTTACAAATAAAGGCTTACTCTAACTGAAAAACAAATACAAATAGGTCAAGACTGCCATGTCAGAGGAAGTTCCCTAATCAGAAGATCAAGAAAAAACACAGTAAGATTATGGAGTTTAGGCAAAAGAATCAAAAGGACGGAGAGCATTTTTGTCACAAACAACACAAATCTTTGGCAAAACACTACCACATGTCTTTAAATACATGCATATAGGTTATACACATGTATATCCACAAGACCTGTGGATATGTACACTGAGACTTTTTTTTTTCCTTAGTTTACACGTAAGCCTGCACTTGAAAAAAGTACTCTAGCTATATACAGCAGTTGCTCAAGATACAGATTTGGAAGTTGTAATAGAGTAGAACTGGCATCAATTTGTTCTGTAGCGTTGGCAATCTTAAACAGGACACTGATGGCACAATGTAACCCATCATATGCTTTTAGCAAAGGTCTATGAAGTTTTCTACAGTAAAGGAATAATACAGTCTTCCTACTTTCACAATAGGAAGTGCCTAAGCAGATAGTTCAGATGACCCAATTTCATTTTCCTAGCTCACATGCACTAGCAGAGGACTAGTAATGTCTGACAAATACTGCCCATGATTTAATATGTGCACTATTTGTCCCTCCCATGGATTTCACACAACCTGATACTGAAGATGATTTAATTTTTTTTTCTGTGAAAAAAGTTTACTTGGGATTAAATACAAGAATACAAGTAACATTCAGAAGCATTCTGCCTCAGAACAGTAAGCAGTCACCCATCAACATTACAGGCTCATAGGCACAGCTTTTCTGGGGGGCAAATTGCTGATCTGTTGACCTAGATGAGTACATTGCCTCACCTTTATTACCCAGTAAGAGCATAGTCTCCAGTCTCCATCAGACAAAGCACCTTAAGCCATCACAGGCAGTGGTGGTAGGCACTTTGCTGCTTTGCTAGGCAATGACATACTATGCATTGCAGGACAGAGTAAGAAACCCACATTAACAGCTCTGTCTGCCCCACTCCTTGAAGGATACAATCTCTGTCATAAGCAGCTCCTTGACACCAAGCTTCCAAAGCTGCCTTTTTTCAACCACCACTTTGCAGTCTGGAAAGCACAAATGCTAACCAGTCACATGAATTGCCAGGTAGGAAGCCGATGCATGTGAGAACAGCATGAGAATCATACCAAATGCTTCTCAAAAATGTAACATCCATTGAATCATGATAAAGGAACTTCACAATTTGCTTACAAATAACAGCGCCGTGCACAACAATTGTAAGGAAATACTGCTGCCATTAAGACTTTACATTTTGAAGGGTGACAATCCCATAATTAGCTGTGCATAGGGCCATGGATCCACTTGCACAAAGTTCTTCACAGGTCAAACATTTGTCGCCTTACATAAGATGACATATGTTATTTTTTTCTACCTTTTCCATCTCAAACTTAACAGCCATTTACAAACATGTAATCAACCATTTCCATATATATTGTTTGCCCATTTATTTCAGACAATACATTGTTGGGTTTTTTTAATTCCACCAAGAATGTTAATCTAGCTTCAAAGGTAAAGAGAAATAGTGCTGGCTGCTTTGTTCTCCCCTTAGTCATGCCAAACAGTAGTTGCCAAAGAAGCACAAAAGATGTATAAAACCAGGTTCCACTAGGAACTCTGAAAAGGTCTATATCTTATTCCAAAATTGAATCGTTTTGTCCCACCCTGTTTACGGCTTCTGTTGCAAGGAGGGCATTTTGGCAGAAGGTAGTGGCTGGCTTTTTTTGCATCAAGAAACAGAGCATTAGGATAGTATTGTCAAGGCTGCATTCAAAAGAAGAATATTCCAGATAAAGGTTGCATTTATAACCTTAACTTATCATTTTGAGATTATTTTATGCACAAATTCCATAGGTTTCTTGGGGAAAATACACCACAATGCACCACCTATGAGCTCTATCATATACATACATACAAGAGACCAAAATACACTGAAGATACAAATCCTGCAAACTGGTATTTTTCATACTACACTTTGCAAAGGAATAGCATTCATTTAGCTGGTTTTTTTTAAAGCAGTAACTTCCCAGGGGACTTTTGTGGCAGAAGAGGAAGGGGAAGTTCACTTGTGTTTTTCTTTTAATTAAAAGGGGGGAAACCGATCCCATTATGAGCAACTGCAACACTGAGACACCATGCATCAAGGTTTAAGCTTCTAACCATTATCAGGAAGCAAGAACATATATAACCTCAACTACAGGAGTAAGACTCCTACTTGCTGCTAACATCAGCTAGACCACAGGAAGAAGCACTGACTCTGGAATAACGACCGTGCAACCCAGTCGCATGCTTGCTTTCTCTCACTCTTTCCTCCCCAATTCCCTTCCTCACCCGGGAAAGAAAAGGAGGAAATAGTCACTGGTACCACGGGCCAATCCCAAAGTATTTGACATGTGAAGAGACCTGACTCAGCACTCCCACCCCCCACCACAACAGCTGCCCTGGAGGTTTGCAAGGAAGGAAAGGAAAATGGCAATTTCAGAAAAGTGTATCTTCAACAAGAGCCCAACCAAAAGGCTCATCTTAAGTCTCAGGGCTTTCTCCTTGCCAAATTTCAAAGGCCTGCCACAGACAACTGAGGCAACAGAGATTCTCAGAACGGGTCTGCTTTAATTTTATATAATGGGAAACATCAAGCAAGCTAACCTATATACAGAGGTCACTAGCAAATTTTCCAAAATATAAAGGGACAAATTGTTCTTGTAGCTCTGATATTAGCAATTTTTTTTTTCAATGTGGCAATAGATTTTAACTGCACCTTCTGATTTATGTCAATACTGAATATTATAGAATTATTCCTTGAAGGAAGCAAACTACTTACATGCAAATATATTTGCATGCATAAAATACAAGTAACAACTTATGTACTGAATTTTACAACTTCAATGTACAGATCATTTTTATAAGGCACTGTAAGAGTTCCAAGCTGGATAGCTCAAATTTCTGAATGAAAAATCAGAATGCAAAGTAAGATTCTAAAGAACTACATTCACTCGCACAAACCCATGTTTTGTTATTCTACATAACAACTGATGTTATCAGCATTATCTTAAAAGTTTTTCAAGAGAGTTCATATTAAAATACAAATCTTTAAGAAATTCACCCTAGGGTTTAAGAAATCTTTGACAGACTCACTTGATATAAATGCCATGGATCCCTTTTCTGTCAGCCATCAATATAAATGTCATGGATCCCTCGTCTGTCAGCCATCAACAGCAACCAGAATAGATACACACGAAGAGGGGACTGAATGCACCAACTTTTTTATTGGATCACAATGAACAACATGCCAGATATTCACCCACTAATTGTTTTTTGGAAATTTTGTTTTGGAAACAACAGACCATTTACTTGGGCTCTCCCCCATTCTAAGAGAGAACAAAATTAAGTTTCTAAAGAAGAAAAAAATAAAGACTAGTAATTTTCAATACTCTAAATGTATCCATCAAATTCTTCCCAAGGACTGTCTGTATCTGTGTGCTATTCCATGAATCATTTAGGCAATAATGAACAAAAAGACATGCTTTTGTTCAAATCACGCACAGTGGGATTACATGTGAACTGACCCTCCATGTGTTAATTGAAGACAAAGCTTTGCTTTCAGCTCATTACCACTCTTACAGACAGATTGGCAAGTTAAAAAAGTTTAGTGTATTTCTCTGTTTCCGAATCTAGGTAGTTTGTTTTAAAAGTACAGATGCACACCAGGAAATAAACCCAGGTTTCACAAGTTTCATCACTACTTTCAGGGAAAAAGAACAAAATAGTGTATGTGCAAGGAAAGGAATAAGGAGAAAGAAAACGGAACAAAAACACATCTTTGGCAACTTCACAACAGTTTTGTAACATTTGTTACAGGCTTTAACAAAGAAAAGAAACAGAAGGCAAGTTTTCCTCCTAAATATATTAATCAGGGGGTCTTGAAAAAATATAAGCAGCCCTCAGTGAAAAGAAGACAGATCATTTCACCAATTCTCACTAGGGGTTTGATATTCTAGAGCCACTGACATGAAGGGAAGCATGATTAGGTCTTAACTGAGACTTTAAATAGTGCATTTCAGAAAGCAAAGTAGAACTACCTTGTTTTATTATATTTTTAGAGAACAGAACACACCAGGTTTCCAAAACATAATTAAAAGCTATTTTGAGACTATAGCACTAACCCAAACTTGAACATGCTTCTAGTCACCACATTATTTCAGGAATTCACTGTTCCAAGGCTTTGAGTGAAAAGATGAGAAATAGGAAGGGGGAGGGGATTTACAGGAATGTTTGTACTTCTTCCATTTCTGCTTAATCCTGCCAAAAGAAGTGTCCCAGATTGTCATGTCACCAATATTACAATTTACATCACCAAATAATAACCAGATTACTAGGAAATGTGCCCAGTTTAGAGTAATAGCTATCAAATTTCAAAGTTTGGCACCAAAATATAAAGCAAAATAGCATGAGCGAGCACTTCTGTTTCATTAATTTTTTTGTTATTAAAAAAAACAGCAATTGCCAACTAAAGCCAGTTATCCTACTGGTCTAATCCAATGGGAACACAGTTTGTTATAAATTAAGCCAGGAATCTTCCCTCTAAAAAGAGGCTCTGGTACATGAAGCAGAACAGTGATAAAAGAAAGCTGCTAAACTGCATGAAAATAACATGTAAGAGATTACCCCAGATTTGGTAAATCCTGGCAAACGCCAAGTGTTTAGAATTCCTTTCAACTTTAACATCACCACCACACAGCAACCAGCAGGATGCATTCAGCATCACAGAGAACCTGGACCTGTTTTTATCTGGGGACTTTTAAAAAAGCACAGCAACTGCAAAGTATAAAAAAATTGAGATTTCATTCCCAAATAGTCTCCTTAATGAGCAGGTGGTATTCTCTCACACCAAGTAACCAACTAAATAGTAACGGTCTGTATTACAATCAGAACTCAAGCCAAAAGAGACATAGTCAAGGAAGAGATGTGGAAGCAAGAGCTAGTCCACAAATGCTAAGAAAAAAAGAGCTATCATTTTACAGAATCACACTCCTCATCTGTGTTTTCTACTCTGAATCAAAAAGGTGAAAATTACTCTCAAAACCACCAACGAATTTATCTTACTGCCTGTAAAACAAGGTGTTTTTCAGCTATATGGTTCGATTACTCCATAACAAAGTTGGTAGCTGCAACACCTTTTCACTGGAAATTTCAGCAAAGTATGTGCTTTTCCTTATTCTCAACAAAACCAATAAACTGTGACACACAATCTGCAGTGACTACACATACTGCATCCACTCAGGACTTTGCTCAAACATTGTGCATGTAACTTTCTCCTAGCACTGTTTAAATTTATAATCAGCTGCATGAAAGTTTTTGGGAAAAAAAAAATCAGTAAAAAAAAGGCCACATATCAGTTTCTGTGAAGTACGAAAACCCCACTGAAGTAAAGAGGTTGTGAATAATAATTTTTATAAATTCAGACATGAAGTGAAAACAGCACCCTCTTGACTCTCTTTGGTCCTTTCAGAGAATGCAGTTCCACAATACATGACCACCAGCAGAGAAGCCAGTTTTTAAACAGCTTTCTATTCCCATCCTGAAAGTGCAGTTCAGCACCTTCTCAGGGCTGCTGATACAGCTGTTCACCAGCTGTGCTACGAATCACCAAAATGATCACTTAAAAACAGATACTGTTAACCTAGATCATTTCAGTGACCCAGTTTTACAGTACAGGCACAACTGAAAATGCCAAAAGGTTCTTACATCCTTGGTAAAGTTCTCACCAGCAGGCACCTCCCCTTCTCCCAAAAGAAAACACAGGCTGCAATTACACCCTCAAAATTCAAGAAATCCACATATACAGAAAGCACTCTGAAGTCTCCTATCTTAAGGTATCTTTTAGATCTACCTTGAACTGGTATCTTGATTTCCTCATATACCTTGGAATGAATATATGCCACCTAGTGCATCATTCACAGCCAAGCAAATAGAAATAACTTACCAAACGCCTCGCAAATTCTTTATTTTCTGAGAGAAATCCATATCCTGGGTGTACCTTGGGAAAAAAAAAAAAGTTTCAAGCTGATTGAGTTCCGAAGCCAGACACCAAATTCCCTGCAGCCTTTCAGATTCTGGGCAATGTGAAGTAGACCACTAAGCATTTGAATTAGTTGAATACCTTAAGAAACCGTCTTAACACACTGATTTATCTGTCTTAAGTCAAGCTGTAAAGACTCACTGGTTGAACTGCTATTTCTGAAACACATATTCCTTACTTAACGAGGAAGAAAGGTGCTGTTTGGAGAGCAATGGACACACTCCCTTTGGTGTTTTGCCTTCTGCTCTAACTCTATTTTGCCACGTTTATCTCATTCCACATATATGCTCAAACTCTTCACAATAACCAGTACAAAGTATTCCTCATCCCAAAATATTTCTAGTACTGATCACAACAGTGGTCTTAAGGTCCACAGCCATAAGCCTCCTCTACCTCTAGCGACCCTTGCTGGAGAACATAGTTTACTGTCTCATTAGTCTAAACCATGCATCCTTATGTGCCTAGTTTGCTATTTACACCCCAATATACACCCAGCATAATTACTTGAGAGGAGTGCGAGAAAGAGTTTTCATTTTACTTTTTGCAGTTCACATAAGGTTCTTGATCCAATATACTCTGAGAGACAAAGTATAAGCCATTTTTTTCCCCTCTTTTAAAGAGCCTGAACAACTGGGTTCCATATTCAGAAACTCAGAGGGAACAAAATAGTTTTTTCTTTATATGAAAGTTTTCGGCCCCTGAAAGCACTATAGGAAAACATCATCTTTGAAAGAAATTACAATGCTGATCCAAACTGTTCCAGGGTAATTAGTGTTGCTCATATACACCCATCAAATTTTATTTTAATAAATGCTTTGTGTACAGTAGCTCTGAATAATACATTTATTTCACTGACAGAACAAAGAACATTAGGCATGTGAACATGACTACACATTAGTTTTTCCAACCAATTCCTGCTAAGCTTTGAATCTCTGGCCAGTCTGGAGGGAGAAAAGCAGAATAGCCATATTTACACATATAAGCTAATATGCATTTTGTAAACATTCTGAAATAAAAATAATTATGGGACGCACCATTTACCTTACCTTCCTACAGATAACATTTCTATAATTTAGAAAGTGATTCAAACTAAGTTTAAGCAAAAGCCTTTTTGGACACACTTTGTAAAACGTTCAAAAAAGCCATTATGGCATATAAAGGGTTAGTGCTCAAAACTAATTGGGATTTTTTTTTTCCCCCAGCAAATTTGGAAATGAACTGAAGCTGCTCCCTGGTGTGAAAGCTGAATCCAGCAGCCACCTGCAGGATCAGCGACCAGCACTGCCAGATGCTACAAAGCCTTTGATTTCCAGTAGCGATTTCAGACACATTTAACTCATGTGACATGAACTAACTGGAATAGCATATTCAATCACTTCCCCCCCACACCTTTAAAAAAAAAAATACAAACTCTGGCTTTTCTGCTTTCTATATATGAAACAGCTGCAGCAGATAGACTCATTCAGACTCACAGCTTGGGCCCTGGTTTTCTTAATGACTTCCATGATGGCATCCATGTTGAGGTAGCTTTTGCTGGTGGGAGCTGGGCCAACACAGACAGCTTCGTCCGCCATTTTCACATGAACCTGAAGAGGCAATATTCTGCATTAACAGATGCTCCCAGCGAAAATAATTACCATCACCCTGAAATATGCACACAAATCTGATTGTTTCAGAGGTAATTTACATACTATAACCACTCTAAAATACATACTGAAATTACCAACATTGACATACAAGAACTCACACAATAACATTAAATCTCATTTCATTTAACTCCGAGCTTAAGTCAGTGTCAAAATGTTTTATTATTCCAATAAATTATTTTGAATTTGATTAAATAAAATCATGACAAATACAATTTCAGCTTCCTATACTGATCATCTATATGTAAATTCAGACTAAAAACTACTTTGTTACATGTAACCAGGGTAGTCTAATATCTTAATACTTAATAACAAACATTCATGACCAGTTCTAAGCAGGCTCCCCAGGAAGTTGGGGATAATTAGAGTGAATTGAATGAAGGGATGCAGTGAGTGTCCCTGCACAGCATCAGGTCAGCACCATGCACAAATTAAAGCCTATGACTAAAGAGTTCAATATCACTACACGTGAACCAGAAAATCTTGAGAATTATTTAAGCAGGCTCATGTTTGATTCCTAATCCATTGTATCCTCATTTATATGCATTTGCCAAACATTTTTTAGTCAAATTTGAACTATACAAAAGGGACGAGCACTTCCAACAGTTTGCCGGGAATAATAAAATAGCTAGGTTTGAAGTTAGAAGTTAGGTTTAAAGTTAGAAGTCTACTTACAACTCATATGCATGCTTACCTTGAAGAAAAAGTTACAAAAGTTTAGATTAGTTTTCAACATGTTTTCAGAGTTCAGAATACTTTTCCTTTAAAGATACAGACAGACCCGAGAAACAAATCAATCATTTTTTCCTCATTCTGCTCTCCTTTTGTGAGATCCCTTTCAGTATGTATTTAAGAAAGCATGACATTGCTTAAACTGTGTAAGATTATATTACCTATGTGTCAGTAAGACTTGTTTATACTGACAGTTTGACATTTCCAATGCTTACCAATTTTAAAAGTTAGTTTTATTAAATATTTAATATCATCTTCAGCATTTGAAACTGAGAATACACTGTTTAAAAGGGGTGTTCTTTTAGAAAACGAGTATTCACATACGTGAAATTTAAAATATTTTAGTTTATGAACACGGAATTTTGTTCTTTGTGAAAACTAATTTTATTTGCAAGTAACATGAAGGCTGTCAAGTATGACAAGCTAAGGTTAGAAGTAATGTATCCACTGGCTCATATATATATACACACTATATACTACTGGCTCATTCAGAAGAAACAAGGCCAGAAAAAAAAAATCATCTAGAAACAGTGGCCAGCAGTAATAAACAATATTTTGAATAATACAATGAGAAATAAATATACAGGTAAGTATATCAAACATGTATAAGAAACACAGGAGTCACTTATTAAGCATTTTACTTTTTTCTTCATTTTTATTGACATTTTTCTGAACCGTGCAAAAGTTAATCCTATCACCGGGAAGGAACATTAACTTGCCCCCCAATTCCAAGTTTCCTTCTGGGGCCATCTCTTAAATAGCTCTGAATTTGCTGTATACTCGAGTATATGAGAGTTCGCATAACCCCCTGGAATCGCCACATTTCACATTTCAATTATTGCTTCTGTAAAGTCACAACGGTTTTATTTTACCACTACAGCATTAGCCTCACATTAAAAACAAAGCAAAACCTAAAAGCCCTAAGCACTAGCACAGACAATCATGCAGCAGGATTTTAATGCTTTTTAGTAAGTACACCTCAGCAACTTAAGTCAGTAATCTATTTTGATCAAATGCTATCAAGATTAGCCTGTCTGTCATCCTTCCTGGAGCACTAAGTACAAGAAACAGCATGGCCCTTGGACATCTTTATTTGCACAATCGATTTATATACTTAAAGTTGTTGTTTTGAATTCCAACATGGTTTACATGTCTAAAACAGAGTTATTCAAGCTTAAGCATAGTTAAGCATGTATGTTTTACAAAACCAAAAGCTTCCTTATAGAAAAGGACTAACTTAATATAGTTAGTTATTTTTAGGTATCAAGAAAAAAAACCCACACACGTCTCACACTGAGACACCAACAGTCCACTAGTACCAGAAGTAGCCATAGAAGATACTGCAAAACCACTGGGTTTATACATATAAACAGTCTTGTGCGCTTTTCCCACGCCATTTTCTCCTCCCTTCTGAAATGTTTCATTGTTACTTCAACTCTTTAGAGTTTTGACTCTTTCTGTCCCACGTTGCCCTGTAATCTGGCAAATCCATTTCTTCTTGTTTACCTTACTGCAAGTTGTTTGTGCCTTCTCTAATTCAGTGCCAGTTCAGCCTTGCATACACCCTAATATACCACACATGGATATAACAAAACAGCAAAACAGCAGCCATATCACGTTCATGTTACCTGATACACTGCCACAGAGCACCAAGCAAATCTCTCGAGGACAAGAAAGAAGTCTCCATTCCTCCCCACTAGTTCAAAACCTCCATATTTTCAGGTTCCAGTGGCAGCTCTTCAATCTATGGATCCTTCTCATATCTACTTTTTTATAAATATAATTAAACCAGTCCACATATAATCTGGAAATAGAGATGTTTCTTCTTAGTGATTCATGATGACAATTCCCCTCTCTAAGCATTGAATCTCTTTCACAATGCACTGTAGTTCATGCAGAATACTCCAAATACCATAACACAAATACACTGCAGAATTTACAGTAGAGTATATAGAAACATAATTACACTAACCATTATTACTAGCAAACATTATAACAAAAGCCATCATCTGAATCTACATGACAGCTGAAACTCAGCTTACTACCAAGTGGCACACAATTCACACAGTAATTCACTAAGCCTTTTCTTCTGCAGAAGCTGACTTATAATGCAGTATTTCTAGACAGTCCAAAGAATCTAGTAACTCCGCTTCCTCAAGCACTACAAGTTTCAAATACATTTATTTTCAAATTCAAGGGTTGCTTAAGTGCTTAAATCACACAATGCTAGGTACTCAAACCTTGTCCCTAACTCACCACAGCTAAAACTTCAGAACTTCTCCCTTCTCTGTTTTATTTTACAAAAACAATGTCAACAAAACAAAGCAGCAAGTCCCAGGAGTTTCTTGAAGGAATGCAATTCCTTCATAAATGTTGGAATTGACCCTGCAATCTCAAGCATGAATGGATAACAACAAAGGCTGGAAAAGCAGACAAACCTTAAAGTGCTTAATGGTTTATACTGCAAGTTTTAATCATATTGGGCTACCTGTGCCTCAAAAGATACATTTCAAGCAGCTACAAGGACCTGTTATGTTAGAGAATAAAAACAACTAGAAATCATGAAAAGACACAGCTTATTTGTGTAAAAGCAGTTTAATTTCTGTAAAGGTTGTATATTTGAAGTGGTGTCTTTCATAAGGGCTAATTATATTGCAGCAACAACAGAAATAAGACAAGAGATTCACCATCATTTTACAGAACCTCCACCTAATTCAAAAACTACAGACTAAATTTGTCATCTGAATCTGTGTATAGGTTTCTTACACCTTTGGAAATCCAAACCCAAATCAGTCACAAACACGCAACCAGCCCATTACAGCCTCTTCGGCTCTGCTTCTATGACAAATAAGCTACTATAAGACTCTGGATTTAACAAGGAGTCCTAGCAGAAGAACATTAGAATGAATACTCTTAAATAGTGTAACTACTTTTGGATTAAGGTACAAAGACAGCTGGACACAATTTGAAGTACAACAATGATTTTATTGCACAATTCTTCATGACCACATACAGATAACAAGAACTAGCTCAAGTCCAACAAGCTTATTAATTCAGAAGCAAACCACACAAAAATGGCCACCTGTTTCCAAAGGCAGTTTAGGTCCAGGAGCCACCTTCACGGCAAGGTACCTAAACCAGTAAATCCTGCCAGATCTTTACACAGGAACAGCTTTGTGTTTCTTCACTGCATTTCCAGCAAATAGGCGCGTAAAGCAAGGAGTCCATCAGGGCTGATTAGCCAGCCATTTTCGGCCTGGACTGATTCCAAGCACTGCTCCAGGCTCCAGCAGCTCTCAGGGTGCAGAGTGCAGTAAGGAGTAACAACAGTAGCAGTGATTGGTTTTGGAGATCCTTCTTCTACATCATGTTTCAGTATTTCAGGAGGATTTATAAACCAGGTTTGGTGCCAGAGCATGGCATCATATCCCAGAAGAGAAATATGCCCATAACCCAAAATTTTGGATATAAGCACCACAAAAATACTCAATATCTGCTTTACAGGAGATAACCCAATTTAGAAGGACTGCACTGAATCAGAGCTAGTAAGTACCCAAATTACCTAGATTTTGTTAGCTCTCCTTTACCCTGGAGGGTGGCACATGTACTAATTTGACAGCAGCATGCTCTCTTGCCCAGCCATACTCTGAATTTACTGAATTATCCCCTTAATCAAACCTGTATCTCAAATAATAATCACTGAGAGATCAAAATGAATAGCTTACTACCTAAAATATACATAGCACTCCTAGAGATGTTCTGTTTAACACAGCAGAATCAAGGTAACCTTCTCCAGGAGTTATTCAACTGCTCTGGATTGCTAGTTGAAATCTATATTATAAACAAGTCACATTTATGCATGCCCCTAAACATTTAAACACAGAAAAGTTTTCTTGGTGTAGAAGTAGAATGTCTGAAAAATTATTTTAAGGCAAAGAACTAAAACACTTATTTTCAGTGCATATGCAATGTATAAAACAATCAAAAACACTAA
Organism: Haliaeetus leucocephalus; assembly: GCF_000737465.1. Taxonomy (NCBI): domain Eukaryota; kingdom Metazoa; phylum Chordata; class Aves; order Accipitriformes; family Accipitridae; genus Haliaeetus; species Haliaeetus leucocephalus. Next base: position 2,553,749 of record NW_010973062.1, on the reverse strand, counting down.
GATAATCTACAGATCCCTAGCATTATAATTATTCAGCGACTCCAGAGTTTTTTACCTTCTTATGGATCCGATTCATGACAGAAGTACTTTTCTCCCCAATTTGTTTTATAGGGATTCTCATCTACTAATTCCAAAAAGTAAAGGCTGACTTTGTCATGAGAGCCAACAGAGGAACAAAACAAACAAACAAACAAAAAAATCTCTACACGTGTTTCCTAACAGAGTGCTTAGTATCACCTGCATATTTTCCACAGATGATTTTATTATACTTCACCAGTTTCTGATGTTTATCATGTGACAGATGCCATTTGCTTCAGTGTAAATGCCTAATTAACACATATACACACACACGCTCACTCCCCCCACTCCTATATCTCTGAGGAGGTGAATGTCTGGGATTCCCCAGTGTCCCAGTTTTTCCGATCAGGCCACCCTACGCATCCCCAGGTCTCAACGCAAGTTGATATTCATGCAGCAGAGACAGTTATACTGAGTTGCAGGATGCATTTTTCCCCAAATTCTTCTGTAGTGTTTCAGAATTTATATATAGGGAAACTGTTATATCTGCATATACAGTGTTAATCAAATCTAAGAAGCAATTTAAAAAAACTCAGTTAGGAGAACACTTCTGTTTGGTACACTAGATAAGATCTCGAGCATTGTTTAGACAAAGAAATCTAATCAAACAAGTCATTCTCCTTTTATAGCTCAAATCAATATTACACATTGGAACAACATCCGTTGGTGTAAGTGGATTCACTTAATTGGCCCAAACTGCATAATACCGCTCAGCAAGACAAATCACAATTAGCTCAACCCATAAAATAGGGCTAATGAGTAAATCCTTTGTAAGGTAGCTAAAAAAACCAACCACCTCGAATCTTGTCAGCACCACTGCCAAAAGAGACAGACAAAACAGAACAAAAAGCTTATGGCATTGAACAGTCTTGAATTTAAAAAAAAAAAAAAAAAAAAAATCAAATGGATGCAAAAAAGGTTCAAACTTACTGCTTTGCCAAAAACACATCTTTCATCTGACCTGTGTCTTTAGCAGCTTCACACTAAAATACGCACACCAATAATACAATAAAACTGTGCACATAGTGAGTGTGCAGTATTCATACAGCCTTTAAAGTGGTATCTGCAAAGAAATACTGCCACATGATTACAGCATTTAACCCTAAAATGAAATAATGGAAACATTTCTAAACCATATGAAAAGCAGAACCATGAAAGCCATAAATAGCATAACTATCCCATATTTTGCCCATTTATTTTTAGTCAGCATTTCAAAAACCTAAATAAAAATTTATGCAAATAAACAAGTCAACCTACAGAGTAAGCATAAGTAGATTTCTCTGCAAGCCTATTTTAAAACTTGTATTTTTTTAATTTGATGGCCCACAAATAGCTAGGTGGGGACTAAGGTAAAACAATTCTTCAGTGGCCTTCAAACATTTGGTTTGGTGAAGGGTATTTACTTACGGTCCCCTCTGAGTCTACAATGACTCTCAAAACAGCCCATCCGTTTGCATCTGCAGGATTAGATCCTGGGTTAGCAGACACAAGCCAAGGCGGGGGC
>NW_010973062.1:2510798-2552157 GCF_000737465.1 Haliaeetus leucocephalus | reverse complement strand
GGGGCGGGGGCGGGGGGGGGGAATATATATTGGCACCCTTTCCTCTACTCCCCTGTCCTGCCCTTCGGTTTGCCAACTGGTCGAAACTTGAAGACAGCAATCACCTCACTTACTAGTGGCCTCAAAAATCCACAGATTTCAACTAAAATTGAAATGGAAGGAACCAGGTTGAACTAAACAGTCTTTAAGAGAAGAGAAACACCAACCAGGCAAGGAAGACTGCATTTCTAACCAAGACTTAAAGAATGCACTTTTCAACACATATAAAGATTTTCATCTGTTCACATTCTCACTTATAAACATGAATTTATTTTTGTAACCTTAGAAAGAAAAAGTAATCTCAAAATTCTCTCTCCCATGAACAAAGCTCTGGAACTTTGTTGGCTGCTAAAAAGACACACAATTTTACTTGACAAAGACCTCATCAACAGGAAAGGACTCCCCATTGTATTTAGAGGCCTAATCACTTATACTATGAAAAACAGACCATGCTAAGGCTGTCATGCAGTGATAATCTGAAACTGAATTGTTTGCTGGAACAGGCAAGGAAATGCCTCCGAAGTCCTGAAGACATCACAGAGAAGAATCTAGAGGAGAGTCTTCCAGAATGGCTTTGGCTCTTAAAGCCTTTTCCTATATGCTTATTCTTTGGCAGATAACTTCCCAGAGAAGCATGTTCTAGAATACCGATGGGAGAGAAGGCTTCTCCATCAGAATTTTATCTCAAGTGCTTACTGTGTTTTACCCTCCAAAACAGTAAAGACCAGAAACCAGTAATTTAGTGTCTCATGCAAACTTCAGAGCGCAGATCTGGCTAAACTTCAGTTCTGCATAACTGAATGTTGGGAAGACCATTATTAGGCTGACTAAAACAAGGTGGTGGGTTTTTTTGGCCAGACATTGAAAATTGAAGGTATGATGTTTGTTTCTATAGTATGGTCTTTTGGACCTTTTCTAGGAAAGCTTCTCTCTAAAGGCTTCTATTCAGAACAATTCAATCATTCTTAAAACAAGACTTCTTTAGCCTATCAAGTCTATCTATAGATAGCCAACAAGTACAAATAAAAGGTTGCTTAACTTCTTTTCAAGTTCCAGCTGCTTTTCTTTTTGAGAGGAAAACCTGCTTAAAGCTCTAGAAGACAAAAAACACTAGTCTGTCACAGTTAATAGCTAATAAGAGTAATTCATTTGCTACTGAAAATTTAGCAGAATTAAATGGTTGGTTTGTATCACAACTTTCCACGTGCTTTAGTCAACACCAACCAGGAACAATCAATCTTTCTTTAGCAGAATAACTTGAATAGAAGTGGAAGAAGATAGATCAATAGTCATCTTGTTTACTAATCTACCTTTGCATGAACTGCAGGATTAACAGAGGTAGTGGAATCAGGAGGAAAAAAACATAATGTCCCATTTTTCAACTCCAACTCATTGCCTCAATAGCAAAACACTTCTCACAATCTTGAGGGAAAAGCATTCTCCTTGTCTCCTTCCACTCATGGCTCTCTTTGATAGGCAGCCACCTTTGACAGGTGGGGCAGCTACCGAGTTTCTTCACCCAAGCGAAGACTAGAAGCAGCACAGCCACTCAAAACAACCTTTGCTGATTTAGGGGTGCTGTGAAGAAACAGTCTGCAAGCTAGCAACTGCACTCATACGTCTGCAGACTGTTTTTACGTTGGAGTATATTATCTAGAGCAAGTGTCTAGGAGAAAGGGGAGAATTTTACTTCAGAGCATACACTAACAACTTGGGAAGTTACTTAAGAAATCTGTTTACCAAAGCAAAAGTCTCCATCTGTTGCAAGAGTTCAGGAATTCATCATATTTAGAGCAGTCCACTATGCTCTGTATGGATGCTAGAGTTTCATCTTTGCAGCGTATGTGACTGAACTGTTTTAGAAAAAGAATTAAGCTTTTAGTGATGTTAACAAAATATTAGTGCCCTACAGTGTTTTTAGTAGCCTCTCTGCATTTCAAACAGATCTGCACCCACATGTCAGCCTTCCCCTAATGGAATCTCAGCTTTCTAAGCACATTAGCAAAGCAATAGGACCGATCTTTCTCATGCTGTTTCTTTTTCCTGCCTCTCCCAAAAACAAGCTCACCATGGAATGCATTTGATGCATGTTTCTTTGTTTTGTTTTCTAAATGGGAGAGACATGTGCGAATGGGAAAACTAGTAGTTAGGCAGGTCTAGAAAACAGCATCACATGCTAGCAAGGGTAGCCAGTTACAGAACTTCATATAGTAGAGGTTTAGCTCTTAATTGAACTAGATAACCCAGAACACATACATGATTCAGAAAAAGTAGCTTAAACTCAGCTACGTTACAAAGCAACATATCATGTGCATTGGTAGCATGCTCCTATCTAGCATTTTCAGCTTAATTCATATGGAGTTCCTCTTTCAGGTGGATGAACACAGTACACAACCATTCAGATGAGGTTCCTGTCTAATTTCCAAATCTGCCTGCCTACAGATGAATGGACTGCAGAAACTGCTTCCAGCATCCAAAGATGGTAGTAAAGCCAGGGATCCCTGAAACCAGTTCCAGGGTTGAGAGAACAGCCCACAGCAACAGCAAGGTAAATTCACCTGGCATTCCAACTACACAACAGTATTTAAAAGAAAGGTGAGAGGGAAAGTATAGACATCAGCTCAAGGCAACACAATCTGGAGGACAAACAAAAAAACAAAACAAAACAAAAAAAAAGAATCAGCAATGCAAGATACAGACCCTACAGTAAATTAAGTTCTTCCCAACGTGGACTAACTTCTGTCCCAAAATGAACCATATATTGAGACAGTAATTACGTTTCAGAGTAAGCCTCACTCTATGCCAATATAAGTTGCCACTCAAAGGATGATCCAACCCCTAACTCTCCTCCACATTTAGCTCTAGCAATTACAATGCTGTTGAGACAGATCAATGAACTGAAGAGACCCAGCGGAAAAGTAATCTAAGGGGAGGGGAAATTAACCTTCTGTCAGATCAGCAAGTTAAACCATCTCCCAGCCACATGATCATTGGATCCAATACAGTGAGAGAATGGCAAGGGGCAGGACAGCACAAACAGTCCTTTCAGAAATATTTTGGACTTAAGAGAAATTTAGACAAAATATGAAACCAGATCTAAAATGTCAAATAATTAACAAAATTAAAAAAAACAGGTTTTCTAAAACACAGGAAATATTCCTTAAGTCTATGCAATACATATATATATGTATCATATAAAATATATATATGTACATACACACACCCCTTATCCACTTTTGGGTACCTAGTGAGCGGAGTTTTTCCACTAAGGTTAAGTACTAAAGCAGTACCTACAATAAACCACAAAAATGCAGTCATGAAACCTCAAAATTATCATCATGCCCAGCGTAAGGTTATGTTTTAAGAGCACTGGAATCTTCAACACTTACAAATGCCTTATTAAATACTCACTTTATTATATAACAGTCACAAGAGTAGAGCATTTTTCCTTCAAAATTCCACTGATGTGAATACTCAAGATTTCTTAAAAATTATGCTTTGTTAGTTCTTCAATAAAATTTTTAGTTCTACAGTTCTACAGGATTACTTTTCTGACAGTGTATTAAAACTATTCATTACATTATAGGACAACTCTGAAGAAGATAGTCCTCTATATATAACCCATCCTAAGTTTTCTACCCTCGAAAGTCTTCTTTTGAAAGACAAGTCAGCTCTGAGATTCCAAGAAGCAGATGTCAAGATGAAGAGTATAAAGACTGTGTAACGGAGAAAAAGCACCAAGCATGCTTGCTGTGGGAACTCACAGAACAGAACACAGTAAGCCAGAAATCCCATGAAATCTACTTGTTAAATACCTTTTCAGAATAGACTTGCCTTTTTAAAAAATATGATTTTTAGCAAGAAATCATGCCTGCCCATGGCAGAAGTGTAATCACTTCTATCCTATCTGCTTGACAGCCACTCAGTCCTGTTACAACAAATGTAGTAAGAAAGTACAGAGCAGCATTTGTTATAAAACAGTCAACTCGCCACAAACCACTAGCCCTGACTTACATTTTAAAAATGGGCCTATGACTGAGCCTGTCAGTATTTGCAGCCCTGAATTCAAAGAAAGTTTAAGCCGATTTTACGTAGTACTAGATAAAAGTAATCACAGAAGACCCCAAAGTCAAGTACAAAAAGAATTGGGGGGGGGGGGGGAATGTATTCTGTAAAGGAGGATCGAACTAGATAACAGCCAGGGGCAAGGACCTCCAAAGAAAAAAATTAAAAAGCAGATCAGCAGAACTAAGTTACAGGATGAAGAGTTCCAGAGTTGACTGCTAGACAATGCACAAGACTATTTTTGCTGCACAGAAAATCTTAAACTGGGCAGAAAAAGTATTTGTGTCTCAAGTTTCATCTTACGGTGTAATGCTTTTAAAAAGGTCTTTATTGTTCATTAGACCATTGTACTAACCTCCATTCCATCCTTAAAGAGAATTTATATGTCTGTATTCTACAATGCTGAACATATTACCCATACATTAAGTGAAGAAGCGAATATCTGGTGTTACATGGTACATCCATACGCTTGAAAACGGTTGTATAGACAAGCAGCTGGCTCACCAAATCTGTAAGGACTGTGCACAGTCTAACAAATGGGCAGGAATGGACAAAAAAACCTGCACTGTCTAAATACAATTTTCACACAGTTAATACCAGCACTGGACAATCCAACCATGGATGCTGACGCCAGACTTCATGTGGTCCCGTCCTTTTCCAGATCATCTGACAAAAATATTTTCAACAAGTTATTTTTCTTACAGCCCTCAGAGTTCTGCCACAGCTACATCTCAAATTATAAAGATTTTGTTTTAGCATGCCCCTAGGAAAATCCTGCGTTTGTTTTTTAGGCTATTGAGTATTTTCCCTGACAACATTTCCACCTCCAAGCTGATTTCCTATGATAGACACTTTTCCATCCGAAGGTAACTCAAGGATAGCAAGCAGAATCTTAGTCTCTACTGCATTCCATTGATCTTATGACTACTATTTCAGCACATTGGGCAGATTTAGTCTAAAAACAACGCATGTATTGAGGAAACAGATCTTGATATATAAAAGCATTCTTCACTTCATTCTTTCCACTACACAGTTCCCCCCACCAAGAGTTTAAGCACAGTTCTTGTTCCAATAAACAAAACTATAGCAACATGTCAGGTCTTCTCCCACACCTACTTCACAACCTTCTCACACCCTTCCATAACAAGCTATCACTTTGCGGATTCTCTTTTTTGAGGCAAGAATTTAAGAAGTACGAAGTCAAATGCTCCTGATCTTCACCTCTTAAGACTAAATAAAAACTAGAAAATATGGGAAGTAACCACTATCAGACTAGCTCAATTGCAATATCATAAATACTTATAGCCTATACATACAAATTCTAATAAATATATATTTAGATCTTAAATATAGTGCACTTGGTCAATGTTATATATAGGTTTTGTGGTAAAAAGAGATAATTACATTCTATACAGGTAACACCTGCACAACACTGAAGAAAAAAACCAACCTATTTCTGTAAGGTGACAACTGTTTCCATTTTTAAGAAAAGTACAAGCTTTTGCATTCCTCACAAAATATAGATAATATTCACAGGTTTAATAAATTAGCTCAACCTTACATATAATTTTATAAGACACTGGAGTAAACTTCTATATAAATAAATTCCTGTTTTAAAAAAGCCTGGAATTAAAAAAAATAAAAAAATCTTTCCAACTTGCATGGAATCTACATAGCACAGCAACACAGACGCTCATGCAATGGTTCCTTCTAAATCCTCTTTCCTGTTAGCATTTAGGTTTGGGTTTTTCCCCCCTCCAACCTGCTAAATAAAGTCATATTTCCTGCTGACAGCAAATGATTGGTTTACCTATAACTCCAGGGGGTTTAACTATCCGTCCTTTAAGAAGCTTTGACAGTTTAACCTGCTGAGCTCACAGCACCCAAGGGAGGGTCTTACTTGCAGTTTTACTTCTGCTGCTGCTGCTGACCACTAATACTGACTCCACAGATAATGGATTTCAATAACAACCTCCTACAGGTTAACACTTTGGGTACTAGCCATGATACTGCTTTAATTAAGTTAATACATGAAGGTTACAGTTTGGTAGAAAGTTTTATTAAATTTGGCAGTGCTTACAATAGCAGGAAAAGTGCACACGCTCACCTGTCCAGTAGCTCTGGGATGTTTGCCTACAGATATAATTCAGTTGGTTTATGGGTTTATGCAACTTTTCTTTAAGTGAGCTTAGTTTATTAGTTCCATCTCCTCTAAATATGGATTTTTCCAACATAACTGATAATTTCATGATGGATATGAAATGGATGCTTCTAACCATGCTGGGCACAGAATGTGTCTACCTGGCATATAAACAGTCCATGCACTACAGTTAGAGGGTGTTGTGTTCAGTTTTTTATTTTGCAAGGTTTGGAGCATCCTGATGGTGGAGAAGATTAGCATTTTTGTCTCCTTGAAGCTAAGTTGCTAACATTAAAATAAATTTTATACTTTAGCAAGCTATTAATTATGTAAAAGTTTAAAGATGTTTTTAACATCTAGTTGAAAGTGGGAAATAATTCATATTTACTGAAAGCAAACATTTGACAAAAGACAAAGAGTACAGATTGTCAAGGTGCATGTTTAAATGCATTTTTCAGACTATTCACTTATTCTTTTTCAACACAGCACTTAAAAGCACATATTCACTTCAAAAATAGAGGGGAAAAGAGGTTCTTTGTTAAAAACCTGGTAATAACTTTACCTGCAAAAATATTTATTTGTTAGATTTCATTTTCTTTTTGTTAAAGTACACAATCTGACAGACACTCTGTACAGAGTAATAATGAAGCAGCATGGGAGCCGTTTAATATATTTCTTGATTAACTCATTGCCTGTCCAGTTCTCATACAGACATGTGCTCACATGTCATAATCGTCATAACTCCCATCATCCCTACAGTTAACACACAAGCTCCTTGATTAGTGCACAACTCCCAGACGAGCCATTGCTAATGCTAAATAATTCCCTTCAGCCTCCTGCGACTATACCGCAGGCTCTCCAATTAAATATAATGTCTCTGATGAGCCATATTAATACGAACAAATTCCTGCCAGGGATTCTAGCCCACTCACTTTCACCAAAGAAGCAACTGAAATAAAAAGAGGAAAGCTGTATACATAAAAATTAGCCAAAAGAATAGTTTTGCCATGAGGCTTTAATTAGAAACTTTGCTGTCACAGGTATTTTATTCTTGGAGGTGTCCGGCAGCCTGGCATATTAATACAAGTTTACTGATAAATGACAATGAGTAAATTACCATTTTAATAATTGAAAAGCAAGCATGTAAAACAGATAGCTTTTCAATCAGTTAATTACAATTAGTACTATCTAATCACATGTGATAAAATTAACTACAGAAACCCTCAGATCACTTGCTGTTGGTACAGCAATTATATTCAGCTGCTCTTGTGCATTAAGCATCATTTGAAACATTGGCATAACTGTACACACCTACACAAAAGGTTCTTTCAGGTTACAAAAATATTTCAGTAATGACCCATGCATAAAATTTTCAAAACTTGCACCAAGAAACTACCTTACTTGTTAATAGCCTGCTGCAGCATCACAGATTATATTGCAAAGTCCACTTATTTTAAGACATTTACATATGTACCAAGCAACATTAAAATATTTTAAGACTGTAACTGAGCCAGTCATGGGTCAAATATATAGAAGCCAAATTATGGTAATTTCCCCCCTTTAAAATGGGAAGAGTCACTGGAAAACCCAACCTTTTCAGTGTACACTGGGATCCCTTAACATCATTTAACTCAAAATTGCTGCCATTAGCTGGAAATTCACTACTCGGATTTTATGAAAATCATAAGGAGTTCCCAGTCCTTACAGCAGAGAGTCTGATGTCCTTAACCCTAGTGCTGACCCTCTCACTAGAAGAGATAACAACAAAGGACATGTAAATAGACTGTTGTAGGAGTATCCTTTAGTAGTTTAAATATTGCTTGCAACTGCACAAATTGTAAGATATTCAAATAACCCCCATGAAATTTTGATAAGCTCTTCCCCAAGGTCCTTGCACCTTCATCCTTACACTAATGTACTTCATCTTCATTTACCTGATCATTAGTTTCCAGTTTGTTCAGCTGGAAACCAACACACACTAATTACTTTGACATCACAAAGTCCTATCTGTCTTCACCACCTCCCCAGACAGCAGGGAGAAATTATCAAGGGTAGGCATGATAATATCCTGATAAATGATGATTCACATCACCTCACTGTCAATCATCCAGAAGTGCTCACGCAAGATACCACTCAATCTCATTACTGAATCCTAGGGCTAAGAGTACAATACACACCAGGAGTCATATTTCAAACAGCAGGCCACCTGGGTAAGATGCAGCTCTCAGAGATTTTCATGAATTTTGTTGGCTTTTTGTTTTAACACTGTAAATGTCAAATATTCATATATTTTACCATGTATATATAGGCTGGCAGAAAAGGACGTGCTGAAAGCAAGGCAATTCATCTTGAGGGTTCAAGTGCAAAACAAAAAAAATCTAGGTTCTTTGGAGGGGAGGAAAAGGACAGGTAAGTTTCATTAATTTAAGAAGAAAATGAATAAACCCATCTAAAGTTTCAAAGTTCAGTTTCATGATTTAAGCATCCTTCCTGCTGAAACAATATAAATGCATTCAGAGCTCTGAAAGAAGTAATGCTAGCTTTGAAACTCATTGACATAGGCAAAGTTTGCTTTTTCCATGACAGAAAGCAAATATTCATAAAAGCAATGTTTGTGCTTCAATAAATAGCCAATCCTGCTTCAATAAATAGCCAATCAGTCAAGAAGCAAAATAAAAAGAGCTGCTTTCTCAGAAGAGATCACCACTTTCCCTACTTCCAAATCAGTATCATCATCCTTCCAGCTCTCTCAGTCCAATTAGACACATAAAGTAACCTCCAATAGATAAATGCCCAGGAGTTGCTACTTAGTGCAGAATCTAGGAGTTGTTCTTCATGCTAAGGAATGAGGAGGGCACAACACACAACAGCTTCTAGGTCTGTAACATACTCAAATTTCTTACCCAACATAGATCATTCACCATCAGTAAACTTGCACAATGATACATCATATATTGAACAATATGATCTATCACTGATGGAACAGATGAGGGAGAAGAGAGGAAAACAAGACTGAAAGAATACGGGGGGAAAGCATGAGGGAATTCCACAACCACATGTGGTTCTACTAGTTACTGCCAGAGAACAGAAAAACAGTCAAAACTACAGACCAAAAGAGAGCATTATAGAAACAAACAAACAAAGAGTAGACAGCAAAAAAATAAAGCAAGCATGAAGATGCACATTCTACCATTCCACTGTATTTTTCTGGCTGAAGACACTTTCAACGCTCAATGCAAGTCAGAGCAGCAGAGAGCTCCCTTGCACGTATGGATGATGCTGCTACATGCCTGCTGGTGCAGCATCCAGCAACTGCCTGCCCACACACCTGAGCCTGAACTTGGCAGGAACCCTCCCATACACTTTCTTGCACCTCTGCTGCCCCAGACTGTTTGAAATATCATCACAGGCTCACAATGAAACCCTTGTCCCATTTCAAAGTACTCTCCTGTGGGGCTGCACAGGACAGGCAGCAACTTACAGGCTCCTTTTCAGATAACGTTAGCATAACATTTTTCAAGGAGAAACTCAGAGGACATGTTCTAATATATATGCAAGTGCAAATATAACAGAAATGCAAGGCTCCATAAAAACCCTGAATGAAGTCATTTAGGTGTGGCTGCACTACATACCTGACATATATACTATTTGAAGTCTACCTTTCAGAGCAGCTGTGGATCACTAAGGAAGTTCAAAAGCCAAGAGCTCTTCACAAGCTTCCTGTCAAAATACCCACCCTAACAAAAGCCAGCTTGTAGTCTACACGCGCACACAGACTTCTCACTCCCAAGTCTGTGACCAACACTCCTCACCTCTTTGGCACAATTTACATTAAGGTTGGCTTATCAACCTTACCTTACCAACCTTACCTATCATGCTAAATATGAGAGCTAAGTGATTCTACAACAATTTGGCCCAGAAAGGTTAAAAACCACATGCTTCAACAACAGAACTCAAAGCGGTCTTCCCTTCAAGAACCAAAAAGTCTGAAAATAAAACATAACCTATTGTCTCTAGCACATCAACCAGGGAAAAATTATGAGCAAAAAAACGGAACATTTTTTTTTTTCAACCTCACTGCTTTCCTTCCTAGACTTTGAGAAAGGCTGCTAGGAGGAGGGATCAAGTAACTAAAATTGTTGGTTTAGTTCACAGAAGTGGAGCATTTGAGACAGAAGGGAAGCAAGCAACTCAGACCATAAAGTATCACTCCAAACATGCTTCAAAGTGAAAAAATTTTAGAAATGTCATTCAATGATGAACTTCATCACACAAGCGTGTGAAGTTTTTATTTTAACTTGAAAACAAACAGCCACCTTCATCCCAGACTTACAGCACCAGTGATTTCTTAAAGAACATATGATCAGTTTGCACCTTGAGAAGGCCACTGTTGGCTTAACTGCTTGAAGTCATACAATTCAAATTCCTTCTGCAGAAAAAATATTGGTGCGGAGAATACATAGGCATGCATGCCTGCAAAATGAATTTACAACGATAGTTAATGTGTTAGCTTTACTCCCAGAAATTTGAGGGCAGAAAACTGTAGCAGCAATTGTATGCTTTAGTTCAGCTGATGGAAGTATATGATATTCTAGCAGTTGAAGACTTTCTTGAAAAGGCCTATCTTCAAATCAAAAACTTTAAATTTCTTCATGTTAGGGCTATGACAATTGCTTTACAAAAAAATCTTTTAACACAGCAGTGTCACTTCTTGAATCTCATTAGCCTAATTTTAAAAATTAGCTTTCAGAACTAGTTCAACACAGGAAAACGCACACATACTTCTTTGTTGGCTAAGTTGTAAAAGAAAACTCTGCAGAAAAAGCAAAAGACTGGCACAGAAACAAACTTTAATATTGGGCAAATGCTGAGTTGAACACATTAAGACATAAAAACTACATCTTTCTTTTAAGTTACTGAAGTTAACTTGCAGTAGAACTACAGGATTTTCTCTAAAGAAAAAAAAAGTAAATGGGAAACTGCTGTCAGCAAGTGTCACTACTGCAGAGCTCACAGTCTACAAGTTTATCTGTCAATCTTGAGCTCCACTCATACTGAACAAGAAGCACATGACAAAAATTCAGGCTCAATTTAACCCATATTCAGGGCTGATTCTAAAAACTCTTTAAAGTAGAAATGAAATACAAATTACACTTCAACTGTAAGTGTATCACAAGAAAAATAAAAATCAGATTTACCATTAAAATTCAGGTTATTACCAAAAAAATAAATCATTCACACAGCTAAAACCTCCCCTACATTATGGTCGTAACTTTATATTTACAGAGAACACTGACATATTTAAGGTAGCTACAGACCCTCTACATACTCTTGTTTTATCAAGTAAAAGCTAACATTGATTTAAAAGATATGAAAGAACATTATCATTAAAATGACAAAATAGCAAAACCCATATTAGTACTATGGTCTCGTAAAATTAAAGCTTTGAATTCAGCATTTAACAATTGAATAAAGAATCACCAAGTGCTGAATTTATCAAGTATTACATACGGCATAAAAAATGGCTTCTCAAACCAAAAGTACAGGAGATCATACAGTGGTTTCCACAGTTCTCGAAAATTTTGCCACGCTTGACAAGGTAAACAACATAAGCAAATACGTTAATAGTTCAAAGTTTCAATCAATCTTAAAGTTATGAGCAAGAAAAGCAGTACCTTGCTGAAAGCGTAAGAGAAGAAACAAAGGAACAGCTATGGTTTCTCAAGTCCCAGCAGCAGGTCACTGTGGCAGACCGTGGGCTGCCCAAGCCCAACCATTCTGCATTTCATTCTCCTTTCTTTACAAAAAGGAAGGTTCAGGACACTGGGGTCTGGCCCTACCAGGCAACAGTGCTCAAAGGCAACTCCTCAACGATTGTCCCTTCCCTCCCACATACACAAGGTTTTCAGCCACTAAAGATGTACAAGCAAGCATTACTAAGGCACCCACATTCAAAGGCGTTTGGGATCCTTTCTCACAGCATAACTGAGTGGCCTAAGAAGATGCCAGCAGGCAGGCCCAGCCAGGCAGGCTTCCAGCACCAAGCCTTCACTGCACTAGGCAGCAGACCTGCCAGGGCCCTAATGCTAGAGGAGTGTCACAGTACTTAAAAGTTCTTATCACAGCTTTTTTTTTCCCCACCCACTCCCTTTTTTTTTTTTTTTTTTTAAGCTGAAGACTGGATTCCTGTTAGTCTCCAACACATTCAAAGTACCAGCTTCTCACCTCCACAGAGCAAAAACATTAGCCAGGCAATACAATCACCTTTGTTATGTTCAGGAAGAGCCTTTAAGGAAAAAAAAAAAAAAAAAAAATTCAATCTGAAACAGCAGGAAGATGCAGCCCCCAGTAGCCACCCCACACGGCACACTTGTTCTGTTAGCTCTTCTTCAAGACAATCTCCTTTGCTTATTAAGCAAAAACAAGGCAAACAAAAATCAGGCTTAGCAAATTAACTTTTTCCAGGGTTCAGAAGCATTTCTAGGAGACTGACAGTTCCAATACTGAACCAGCAGTAGCATCCAGAACAGCTAGTTAAGAGCAACAGCTGTGCACATTGGAACAAAACCATCACTCAAGTTATCTGGAGAGCTTTCAAACAGCTAAGCAACCATGTGCAAAACTGAAAAACATTAAGCACAAGATCAGCAAAATTATGTAGGAAAGTTTGTCCTAAATGAGCTATTATTTAGCTTTCTGGACATTATTCTTCAGATTTTACACACAACTTTTACTAAAATTGAGAGACAACTGGAGACTTACATGTACTCTCATTATTACCTTTTTTTACCTTCTCAGAGTCACATCAGTATTTTGGTAATTGTATATGCCAAGGAAAATCCTCACTGAAAAAAAGCTTCCCCAAATCTGAACCTGATAGTTCAGCCATGGGTGGCAAGCAATTTAAAAAAAAAAAAAAATCCCACAGGTAAAGAAACAAGTCATAATTCCATAATAAGCATTCAAGTTATCTGTGAAGAGGCATTCCTCTTCTCATCCAATATGATGCCATAAATAGTGAAAGAGTGAGCTTCTTTCTTCCACATTGCATATTAAGATACTACAGGACACCAGTAAGAGCCCTGGTAAAGCCAAGGTAAGTGACATCCACTGCTCTTTTTCATCCTTCGAGCTGGTCATATCAAAAGATGGGTGCCAGATTAGCCAGGCATGATTTGCCACAAACTCACATTGCTCTCAGTCATATTCTCATACTTCATGCAAGAAGATGTGGCTTACAAAAAAATTCACACCATAATTTTTTCCAATTACTTCCCTGTAGTTCTCTGGATCAAAGAAACAGTTACTTCCAGTCATCAGGAACCTCCCACTATACTGACATTTCAAAGATGAAAGAGCAGTCTCACAATGAAATCAGCTCATTCCCTCAACTCAGATGCATCCCACCCATTCCACGGACTTTCCTACGTCCAATTCACTTACACAATACCCAGCTGATCTTTCCCTACTGTGAACAGGACTACACTTCGTCTGGCACTGCAACTAGACTCATGGACCTAGGAGGTCTAGGAATGGGCTTTCCCAGTAAGGGCCAAAGCAAATTAGGCACCAAGTATCTCAGACTTTTCCATACCCTTTGCCATTATCAGGTAGCTTTCCCAATGAGCCCGCATTCTCCTTTTCCCTTCTTTTGTTGCTGATATACTGAAACTTCCTGTTGCCCCTCCACATCCTTCAGTATATAGTCAACAGATATAGTCAACACCAGCTGAGCTTTGGCTTCCTTAATTATGCCCCTGCACACTCTGACAAGTCTTTCTCTCAGGTAGCCCATCCATGCCTTCACCTACTGTATACTCACTTTCTGCATTTGAACTCTGCCTGAGTTCCCCATACAGCCCAGGAAGGCTTCTGTCACACTTTCTCAGCCTTCTCCACATCAGAACAGACAGCTCCTGTGCTTGGAAAAGACTATCCTTGAGTATCAACCAGCTCTCCTGGGCCACTTCAACTTCCAAAGCAGTGTCCCATGGGATCCTGGCAACCAAATCCTTGCTCAGGCCAAAAACCTGCCCTCCTGAAGCCCAGGGTTGTAATTCTGCTGTTTGCCTCGCTCACTCCTCTTGGGAACCTAAACCTCATGACTTCAGAGCAGTCATAGGCTTCACATCCCTCATCACCTCTTCCCTCTTTGTAAGAGGTCCAGCACAGCATCTCCTCTAGTTAACTCAATCATTTGTCAAGAAATCATCCTCCACACATTTCAGAAGACTCCTCAATTGCTTTCACTCTGTCTTTCCAGCAAATATGAGGATGATTAAAACCCCACAAGGGTACTAGGGTCTGCAATAATGAGGCTTCCTCCAGTTTTCTAAAACTGGCTTCATCTGCTTTTTATTCTTGATCAGGGCTGTGGCAGACATCCACCACAACATGGCCTAGTAGCAGAAGTCACAGCCTTCCCTATATTGAGGGTCTCTATCTTCCGCTTACTCAAGCATAGCCTCTTGCAAAGCTCTTGGCTCTGCAGGTTCTCTGCAAAGAACCAGTCAGTCTGTCCTTCCTGATCCTGCAGTCAGCTCACCTCCTCCCTGCAGGTCCTTCACCTGCAACTCAGCACCTGGACCAGAGCACACCTCTGTCACGAAATGGAATGGTTTGGACTGCTCAAAGAATCGCCTCCCTGTATACAGGGACCAAAAATGCAATAAGGTAAAAGAGAAATTTAAAAGGATTATGAGTATAATAATAGCCTGAGATTCATTCACAATTGAATAAAGTTCACAACAGTAATTTAAGTATAGATTTGAAAAGCAGTATTTGTAATATACTTGCTGTAGAATATTCAAGTTAGTACGTACACATGCATAAAGACAGTAAGAGATATATATATAAGCAAGTAAAAGAGGTATACCTGTTAAAAATTCCCCTCGAGTTCAAGTGAAAATATTCACGTTGAATGCTTCGGCATCTTTCTCAACAGGCAAAGGGTTGAGTCTCAAGGAGCAGAGAGCATCAGCCCAAGTCTTGTTGGGTTTCGATGACAGACCTCTGATCTTCGCAAACAGGAAAGTTTGCAAGCTCTCAGAGGCATCCCACTCAGAGGGAGATGCTGGTCACAGCCCACTGCTGTCCAGGAGAGCTCAAAGGCTCTCACTTAGTACCACTGTTTACAGGTTCAGGAGATGACTGGCTTTAGTCATCAGTAAATTACTGGGATACCAGTTGCACTGGTACCATTTCACATGAGTTACGATTCAGATAAGGAAGGCTCCAAGGCTGTCAGGGAATGACTTAAGATTCAGATATGGGATGCTCCAAGGTTGTCAGAAGAGGGCTGGGATATGTCTCAAGCTTGTTAGGAGAGAACTAGTTACCTCCGCTCCTGTCCCCCACCTCTACTGGGCAGCAGGAGTCTTTGAGATGGTCAGCATGACTCCCTGTCTTAGCCACGTAAGAGTTCCTGGTACGGTCAAGGGGCGCTTAACCACCCGACTCATTACACTTATGCTAAGGCCTAGCGAGACTTCCCCAGAAAGTTTATAGATCAGCCCAGAGAGGCAGAAGAAACGCACCACCACAGCCTCACACTTCTGAGGGCCCCCGGCCCCTAGTCCCAGCCTGAGGGAGAAGCACCAGGCATTTGCTACAGCCCTAGACATGGAACACCACAGCCTTGCTCCTTCCATGTACTTTAAATATTAATTCATGACTGCTGGAAAGATTTAAGATTAACACATGTTCATTCACTCAAAGCTGCTTTTCTTTTATGCTTACAATATGGCATAATAAGGAAACAATGAGTCCACAGGACAACTTTTGCAGGGAGTATCATAAGAAACCAGTCCCCAATATTTAACTAAAATTACTTCTAAAGTGTCCTTTGGGAATGTAGTGTTGATACCATCAAAGAACAGACAAGTTTAATAGATACAGTTTTGTTCAAAGAAAGAAACTGCACTACACGAACAAGTTTTAAGCTCCTCTGTCACCTTGCTAAATGCAGAGAACCCCAGTTTGATGCAGGGCTCCCATCAAGGTCTGGTTACAGCTCGGAAGAGCTCTCTTGTATTCACCAAACTGGCATCTTCACCATGCTCATGTGCCCGCCCCTTATAAACATACATGCTGAGACACAGGATCAGAGTTACCCACAGATGTTTTTATATCCCTATGGGTAAGAAACAAGACAAAACCAAAAGCGTTCCCTAGGGGAAGGATGTATTCTCTAAAAGACTAGAATGGAAAGCTTCATTCGAGTTACCTTTTATACTCCACTACTGTCTTAAATCACTGGAAGAAATTAATTCCTAACAGAAATATGACAGTCAGATGCACCTGCACTGTTGAAAACAATTTTAACTTTTTATTTAAGTCAATACCAAGACATACAGATTTTCATTAACTAGCCATTAGATATTCATGTGAACAGAACTTAATACAAGCCTTTTAAGAACATCCTTCAGGATCGCCACTATTCAGCATTGTGACAGAGTATTAGAATGGATTAGTCCAGATACCAAGCACTCAGTTTCACACATCTGGAATACACTGTTTAGGACCACATGAAAAACAAAGCCACTCAATAGGAGAAACTTAAAACTGTCTTCCCCCCTGCCATTCTCAAGAGACAATCACTTCCAAGGTAAGTAAAGAAACATCACCATAATACCTTTACTAAGGCAGGTCACTCGATCCTTGAGAAAATGCCTGTAAGATACTTAGGTAAGAAGCTGTCATAAAAAGTGCCAACCAACAAGAGCTGGAAGATCACCTGGTCAAAACTGTTCTTACGCAACAACACAAACCAACTGCCATCGCTGGCCACACACCAGCATCCCAGATTGCTAACTGGGATCTTATCTCTATGCAATTCAACACAGTTGCCGCAGCTTCCATTCACATTCCTCATTCCTTTATCATTGGACTTGATCTTAAAGGTCTTTTCCAACCTAAATGATTCTATGATTCTCTCCCACAGGGTTCTCCAACAGTTGTGTTATTGTGGGACCCAAGCTCGATGCATGTTCATTGCACTGACAGCTTCATGCACTTAAAGAGAGCTATGGAACCCAATTATAATCTGAGATTACAAAGAAAAGGCAAAGGCAAAAAGATACAAAACAAATTTATTATTTCTTAATAGGCTTTCTAGGACAGGCATTAGTGTAGAAGAAATTAATTCCTAACAGAATTAGGAATAATACAATAGAATAATAACAGAATAATACAAGATTTTTGTATTATTGCAGAAAAGGGTCTTTGAAGATGAAAAAAGAATACACAACAGCTTTAGTCAGGCAGCTCAGACTGCTCACAAAGAAGAAAGCATGTGAAGAACTGTACCCCCTTTTCTTTCTCCCACTCCCCCCTTCCAAAGCACTATCGCTCACGGCCCCAAACAGGTACCATCAGTGCCACACTGAATCTGTGGTTGCTTCTCAGATTCATTCGAAATGCTTCAGGAAACTACATATAGAATAAAAAGGATGAGAAGAAAATTATAAAAGGTCAATCTTGGAGACATACTTCCTCGACAGTGATGTTCCATTACTACAGAAAGCAGAGAGGGGAGAAGTAATCAGTGTGTCACAAGCTTATCAACAGCCAAGTTCATGTTAAAAACAGTTTCACTTTAAGAACCGGCAGCATTCTACCGTACAAGGTCTGTAACATTACAGGTCAACAGGTGAGCAGATATTAAACACTAGCTACAAAGGGACTGCAAGAATTCATGCAATGCTATACATCAAATTAATGTCCAGTGATGAAAGTCAGAGCATTGCCCAATTAGCATGGCAAGACAGAGACAGAAACCAAAAAGGGTACTGTATCTAAACAGAATACATGCATCTCCAACAATCCAAGTCACCACTAAATATAGCTATTACCTTGCACCAACTATTCAAACACAGACTACCATTCTTCCCCTTTATTAAACAAGATACACAAAGGTTTGCAGCAGCAGGGGTTGGGTTTTTTTGTGGTTGGTTTGGGTTTTTGTTGGGGGGGTTTGTTTGTTTGTTTTTGTTGGGGTTTTTGGGGGGTTGTATTGGGTTTGCAAGGGTTTGGTAGCAGGGGGGGGCTATAGGGGTGGCTTCTGTGAAAAGCTGCTAGAAGCTTGCCCTATGTCCAATACAGCCAATGCCCACCAGCTGGCCAAGGCTGAGCCCCCATCAGCAACGGTGGTAGCACCTCTTGGATAACATATTTAAGAATGGGGGGAAAAAAAAAAAACCAAACTGCTGGGGAACAGCAGCCAGAAGAGAGGAGTGAGAATATGAGAGAAACAACTCTGCAGACACCTAGTGAAGAAGGAAGGGGAGGAGGTGCTCCAGGCGCCAGAGCAGAGATTCCCCTGTAGCGTGTGGGGAAGACCACGGTGAGGCAGGCTGTCCCCCTGCAGCCTGAGGAGGTCCACGGTGGAGTACATATCCACCTGCAGCCCGGGGAGGACTCCACACCAGAGCAGGTGGATGCCCGAAGGAGGCTGTGACCCCGTGGGAAGCCCACGCCGGAGCAGGCTCCTGGCAGGACCTGTGGCCCCGTGGAGAGAGGAGTCCACGCTGGAGCAGGTTTTCTGCCAGGACTTGTGACCCTGCAGGGGACCCACACTGGAGCAGTCTGCGCCTGAAGGACTGCAGCCCGTGGAAGGGACGCACGCTGGAGCAGTTTGTGAAGAACTGCAGTCCATGGGAAGGACCCACGCTGAAGCAGGGGAAGAGTGTGAGGAAGAAGGAGCAGCAGAGACAACGTGTGATGAACTGACGCCAACCCCCATTCCCTGTCACCCTGCACCACTGGAGGGAGGAGATAGAGAAAATTGGGAGTAGAGTTGAGCTGAGAAGGAGGGAGTGGTGGTGGGAAGGTGTTGTAAGATTTGGTTTTATTTCTCATTACCCTACTCTGATTTGATGGGTAAATTAATTTAATTTCCCCAAGTCAAGTCTGTTTTGCCTGTGACAGTAACAGTTGAGTGATCTCTCCCTGTTCTTATCTCAACCCACGAGCCTTTCATTATATTTTCTCTCCCCTGTTCAGCTGAGGAGGGGAGTGTTAGAGCAGCTCTGGTGGGCACCTGGTGTCCAGCCAGGGTCAACCCACCACAGTCCTTCTTAGTGCCCAACATGAGGCATGAGGAATTCAAGATAAGGATAATGATTGAGAAGGCAATGGGCAAAACATGGACTGAACACAGCTAGAGAGTGAAGAGCAGAATGATTGTGGGGGATTTCTGTTGTTGTAATTGTGGTGAAGGGACAAGGGGTGGATTGTGTGTAAATTGTCCACTTTTCAGTGGTGTCGTGATGATGTTATTTTGATTTTGGTATGGGAAATTCTTTTTGTTGATGTTAAGTGAAGTTTTTGAAGATAGTGTGATCAATGTGATGAATGTGTATTTTAATGATAATTCTTAAATATGTGATTCACAGAGGCGAGACTTGTTTTTTCACAGATGCGTTTGATGGAGGGGATGAAATAAACAACAGTCAAACAACCCAGTGCCACTGTTTTTTCTTTTTTTCTTTTTTCTTTTCTTTTTTTTTTTTTAAACTATGTCAGGATGTAAATCCATCCTGAAAAATAATCAAGAAAGTGCCAGGGCTGTAAGCCATTTCAGGAAAAACTCCTTTTCAGAAGCAATTTCAAACATTTTTATTGACATTATCATTTAGAAGAATTGCTATATTAATTTCCAATTTCAGGAAAATCAGGCTTCAAGGCTGACTATACTGACCTAAAAGATTAAGCTTTAGCCTGACACGAAGAGACAAGTACTAAACTAAAAATCAGGTATGTCATAATATTTATCACTCATGTTGGCCAAGAATGAAAAAAGTTTCAGGATAGAAAAAGTTTTATCATATCACTTGATATTTTAAGGCCTAGTACTAGCAAGAAATATAAATTCAGATCAACTCCTACATAATCTAATTTTTTCACAGTCCTTGCTTATTCATGCATAATCAACAGTACTTCTTGCCAACCTATGACAGAAACCTGAGTTTCAATCAAGGCGTTCATCGCAATAAACTCCATTTTAGGAAAAATTTTAATTGTGAGACATGATCAGTCTGGCTAGTAGGACAACATCCATATGTATGCAGGCATGCTAATTCAAGGAAAACAAATATGGAAGTTTCCTACTGGGGGAAAAATGGCAGTTACTGTCTAGTTATCTAGAACATCTTGTTTCCAAGAAAAAGTGAAAGTGAAAACTAATTTCTATATGAAGCAATTGCTTAAAAATTAAGGAGTTTTTTCATAAAATTTAGATTTAAATATATTTGTGTCTCAGTTAATAGTTTAACACAGGCCTATAATCTCCAAATTCAACTTTGAAGAGTCCATTCATTCATCCTAAGAAATTGAATATGAGAAATTGTGTCACACTCATTTCACAGCAAGAACTTGTTATCCAGAGATGACCTTTAAATGATGATTCTACTCCTGATTGCTCGCTCATCCCTGAGCTAGACAAGCTTGAAGGACAAACTAAGGCTTGGTTTGGGGTTTGGTTTGGGGTTTGGTTTGTTTTGTTTTTTTTAATTAAACAACCATCACCATGTGTTTGAAACAACTATCAAAGCGTGTTAGTTGCTACCTACAGACAATTCAGTAGTAATAAGTAAAAGGGTATCTCAAACTCATCCTTTTTAAATTATAGTGCTACCTTGTTGAAACTAAACAAGTGAAAGACAGATGCCTTTTAAGAACAAGGAAGAGTATAACCTGAAACCACAACACCCATGAAAGTGACATATGCATCCATACCTATACCACCTTATAACCTGCAAACTGCGTTTCTTTCCTTCTCCCTACTACAACTTCACTTTGTTTCATGTCTCCAACCCTGAGTTTTTCCATCTTTCAGACACTTCATGTGTAATTCAATTCCTTGTTTAACACTACTCCCTAGAAAAAAGAGCACCAGGATCCCATCCATGGAACCACAGCCTGTCAGCCACAGACCTCACAATACCCCAGGAGCTGTTTGTTAAGCTATACAGCTAACAATCAAGGAAAGTATCTGCTTTTAAATGCAACCATCCTTATAAGGATCTTTTAAGATGGCTCCACTTCCCGATCCAGCTCTTCATATAGTCCCATCACATATCCCACCAGTGGGGGATGTGGGGAAAAGGGAGCAGGGAAGGAAACCAATACCAGCAATACAGGCTCACACTAACTCAAGACATGAAATCTACACTGCCTCTCAAAAGATTAATCAGGTACTCTCCTTTCTCCTGGTCCCCAACCATGTGTCCTGATGGCATTAGCTCTAGCATTCATTAACCTATGCAGGGAGTCACATCAGCTTACTGATCCACATTTCTTTCATTTTTTTCCACTGTTCACAGATAAGCAGCCTGGAACCATTTAACAAAAGGCTGCACACACAGTAGTGTCAACAAAAGTGTCAGGTACACAAAAGATAGGAAGGTAAGAAGGGGAGAGAACTACTCTTAGTAGGCAGCACAGTCTTAAATCAGTTGTAAAAGCCATTTCCCAACTACTTGTGAAGATTTTTCACAAAAACTGCATCAGCTCCATCTCTGTCTAGAAGTCATCTTAATAGTAAGCAGCCCAGGGCCTGCTGAGCAGTGCTTACGCCCACACAGACAAGAAATGAGACAGTATTACCAAACAGCATTGCTCATGAATACTGCCTGAAAATAGATCATCCTTGAATGTCCACAACCACAG
Source organism: Haliaeetus leucocephalus (assembly GCF_000737465.1). Taxonomy (NCBI): domain Eukaryota; kingdom Metazoa; phylum Chordata; class Aves; order Accipitriformes; family Accipitridae; genus Haliaeetus; species Haliaeetus leucocephalus. The sequence continues at coordinate 2,530,244 of NW_010973062.1, read as the reverse complement.
CTGATAATAGCACAGCTGGGACAATATAAACCACAGAGTTAAGAGATGTGAATCTGCACAATGAAACAGTTACTGCCGAGAAGCTGGGTGAAGGATAAAGTCAGGAAAAAGATAGGACACTCAGAAAGCAAAGAAGGGGTCCAAGGACCTTCCATTCTTGTGTCCAAGGGGGTGAGGCAGCAGGAAACAATGCCACTGCAGCACCTCTTTTACAGAGGAAGATGGTAAAGCTATCTTTTTGGGTCACACTGACAATGTTTCATTGCATAAAAATTATTACATACAGCACTTTCCACTACTACCACTGGAGATTAACACAAGCAAAATGGACTACAATAGGTGTACACCCACTCGGTTTCTTGGGGCAACTCACTGTAATAAGCACAAGTTTGAGCCAGCATTACAGCAGCAGGAGCCACTGATCCAGAGCTGCCAACGACAGTATTTCAAGGGGTGTCCTCAGCAAACTCTTCGTGGCTTCAAAAGAAGGAGCTGCCTGCTCCTCCCCTGCTGCCCGAGAGAGGCAAGTCTTCAGAACAAGTGAAGCCCAGTGACTTCAGCTCTGCTTAGCCTGTCGCCTAGACTTTAAGGTTGATCGCTGAGGTGCCTGTACATTTCTCCAAACCCCAGAGCTCTGGGTACAGTGTCGGAGCCCTGGAGCTGGCAAGGCAACAGAAGTCAGTTTAACTGATCGCTGACCTACTCCCAACTCATCTTGCTTCCATACATGGCTCCAGCATCTGTCAGACTTTCCACTGAAATATTTTAATGTACTAAGTCAGTAGAAAAAATGTTAACTAACTTGACAAATAACGCATCTGCTGCGTTCAGAGCACTGAAACAGCTCAGCACAAGGTCAGAAAAGTGCCAGAGCAAGAAAAGACCCAGAAGGGCAGTATCATGCAAGCAATTAGAGCGGCTTCAGCGTACATTAGCATTTAAGTTCAAACCAGGAGTGCATTTTTTTATGTTAATCTCTCAGTCATCCCCACTTACAACACATTTGGCTCCAACACACAGCTGTCTCAAAGCACATGAACTGGATATCTTTCAGGCAAAACTCAACTAAACGATGCAGTCCAGCAAGCACATCAAATGACCACTAGCAGGCACCGAGTCCACAGCACCAGACTGGAAACAGAGATGCTAAAAGGCAGGCAGCAAGGACACCATGTCTTCAGCATGAACCATTTCACTCTACAGATCCACTCCTGTTATTCTACCTACTGATGTAGGCAGTCATCAGCACCCACAGAACCGCTGTTTCACTCTCCACAGGGCTGAGCACCTGCACATTTAAGTTGCAACTAACTTCTCTGACTGGGCTTCCGCATTTTCCTGCCCCAAGGATGATTCCGTACAACTTCTGACAACCGCCACTTCTCCCAAATGAGCTTTATGCCAAGAAATTAATTTTAATCCATGCATTGATCCTTCAAATAAATCAGCTTGGTAGTTAAATAACCCTCCCCACAAAGGTCAAAAGATCTGGGTTCAACTCCCTCATTTCTAACACATACTTCCCACCTCCAAGGAAGTGTCCCCAAAAGGACTGCAGCATGACGCTTAAAGCCTTCTACTCTACACCCTTCCTCTCCTACTCAGCGTTACAGTTTTAATCAGAGTCCAACACAAGCCACATTTCAGCTTAGCCATCAAACTACACAAAAGGAGTCTGACCTGTTCCAAAGGTCATATATGTATTTCACATCATCCTATTACTGAATAAAATGCACAGCCAGTCTTTGGAGAACAGGCTGAAACTTTAGGACTCTAGAGCTCTGATGAGCCCCTGACTTTTAAAATTGCAGATCAAGCTTTCATTGCTCCTCACAGTCAATGAGAAATTGATTATTTCCTCATCAACAGCACCCTTCACCAATCCACTCAGCTTAGAAGCAATGATACAGTTTTAAAAAGAAAAAGCAGACTACACTTGGCAGGCAAGATACAATTTTGAACAAAAACACACTCCTTCCACAGAAGTATTGGAGTCTTCACAGGATGACCACCACTGACATCTCTTATGCTACTAGTTCACTAGATAAGGCAAGGGGACAGGATCGTAACATCACTTCCACCATCTCTTGTGAAGAAATAAGCAACGTGCTGTCTTGGCTTTGAATCAAAAGGTAAATGCATTGAAGGAAGAGCAGAACACCAACTGCAAACCTGAATGTAATGTTTCCTTGGCACAATCTGATACGTTCATATTCTGCACACCTTGGAAACAACACCATTTATGAAGAGGGAATTTCTCCAGACAGTACATGGAGGCAGAGTCCATTCTATACACTCTGGACAGCAGTCTAGGAATCATGTGTTTAAACAAGGCATTAAAATACTACCATTTCCTAATATTAGAGTACCTAGAGATATGTGAACAGATCTCTCCTCAGGTTATCTGAGCACAAACTCCTGAAGTGCCATTGGGAGACAATGAGCTGTCAAAATGACTGAATTTCTAGTTTTGTACCAGATGATGGAAGAAAGTTTTGCATATTGGATATTTTAAAGAAGTAAACGGAAAAAAAAATTAGTAAATGAGAGTTTGGACAAAGTTTAAGACCTCTGTATTTGTAAGTTAGTTACAAGTAAATAAAACTCAGTTTTGGATAAAATTCCATTTTTCAATCTAGTTAAATTTTTTAGATTAAAACTTAAATGCCAAATTCCCCCACAATATTTATTTTTGCCAACTAGATTTCTTAAGAACAAAAGAACCTGACAGCACCCCATTAAACTATAGGGAAGTCTTCAGCAAAATTCAAAGTTTTTATTGTTTCAGTCAAAAGCTCAACTTGTTCACCCAAATTCATTCAGCTCAATGCAGATTTGGTGTAGAAGCTTACAACCTTAATCAGCTTTGCAGTTCCTAAACCACATTTCCCCCAACTACCTTTTGAAATACTGCCTCAGACTCCAAGCTTAAAAAAAAAATAATAAAATAAAATAGGAAAGGAATATAGCTCTTCCATTTCTAGGTAATTTGATTTTTTTCCATTTTCTTTCACTCTAAAGACTACAGTTTCTGGAGAACAGCTGAATTCTGTGCAATTATTTTTACATCAATAAAAGCATTTGCATCATTTTTGGTTGTGTATTATCTAGTAGAACAAGATGATCTGCAAAAGCTAAAAACATTTGGAGATGTCTATGCTTAAGGCAATTTAATACAATAGCACCTGAAGTCTTAAGTGACTGACAGAAAAAAAAAAACTATCTTAAAGAAGTATAACTAACTGTCCACTACTCTGTAAAGTTTTAGTAGTTTACATTACTTTCCCATGGGATTTTTTCAGTCATTTATAGTTCATTGCTTCGTATGGCTATAGAATCCCTGCTGTGTTAAAAAATGCCAAATAAAATTATATCTCATTCACTGCTTTATGCTATACCTTCTTTTGTTCAGATCCAATTAGTGAAAGCTTGTTCTTCATTTATCATACTTTTAGCTGATTACATTAGGCATTACAATAGTTCTCTAGCTTTCCTTGACAATGTTTGCACCATCAGTGTTACATTTATGGTTGAGGAGGCTCTTTCATCTTAACCCTCTATTCCAATCAGTTCAGGGGGAAAAAGTACATACGATTACTCTTGTTCTCCCGAAACTTCTTTGCTTGTTTTCTCATCCCAAAAATAATTCCACCAGATGTTTTAATTAAAAAATTTTCCAAATTCTATTGGTCCTTCCCCACTTTGACCTATCCAAGTGTAAAGAATTAGTGTCTTGCAAGCTGAACTCTGAAGTTTTAAAGCAAAAGAAAAAAAAATCAGCTTTTTGAACAGTATACAATTTCTTCCCTTTGCTTTCCCCAAAATAACAGATGTAACGAAAAGTATTAGCCAGGATTTTCAAGACCCTAAAAAGCATCCATTATGACCTACTTTTCTCAACATAATCAGTACCACATGAGCAACTGTATGTTCTATGGGGGTTTCAGAAGCCATTTTGTCAGGCTGTTTTCCCCAACCACCACAATGATTTTATTTCAGGACAGTTGTTAAAGCAGCAGCTTCTCTTCTGCTGCATAAATAACTTTGGACATAATCTTTTTTCCCCCAATTCACACCCGCTCCCACCTCTAAATGTAATCCAATCCCATTTAATACCATTTCCAGCTACCTGTAACTCTGCCTTAGTACACAAGCACCCAAAAGTCTATGAAATCACCCACCTCCTTTTAAGCTTTGTTAACATTCCCTCCCTATCACCTTAACAATTTTAACCTATAGAAATCCTTCATATCTTTGGCAATTTTTTTAATTAAGTGCACAAAACAGTATTTTTGTTCTTTGTATTTTCCTTCTCCAGGTAAGCTTAATTTGGCTCTCAGTAGGTTGTTCAATTTTTGCCATATTCATAATTTATAACAGTCCTTTCTGCTGCTTCCTGCTCATAACAGTTAGTGAACTTTTAATTTCTTGAAATGAAAATTCCTTTGTACTGTTATAGTCTAGTTACTTCTCATTTATATGTAAAATTAGTATGTCAAAATGAATATTGCTCTACAGCATACTCAAGACATTTGCCATTGTTCCATAGAAATTAAGTCTGAAGAACAAGAAGTAGTAGTTTCACTGAAAATCTATATGTATTTAGGCTATTCCCAGCACCTCCATTCAGCACTATAAACTCCACAGGGATTTCAGAGAATTTTAACATTTAAAAAAGAAAAAAAGTTGAATATTCAACAAAAAAAAAAATTTCCAAAATAAAGTTCTAGGATAAGATTATTCACTAATGAATCTTAGAGTATCTTTATTCAAAGAACAATGATTTTAAGACTATGTATACCATTCCCATCCAAACACCGGTAAAAATGCCTGCTTGAGTCATTTATGCATATGACACTGGATGGGGAATAAACTAGAAGCTATCACTTAAGAGCCTGAATTGCGAGATACCTTGCAATATTTTTTCCCCCCTTAAATAGTTTGCAAGCACACTCAAAGAACCCTGCTTCAGTGCAATTTCAATTCTGTTTTCAACCAGCAGGACAGAAAGGAAAGCCAGAGAGATGTAACAGACTGTCTGGTTTGGCCTCCTTTTAAAGTTATTTGTAAAAATGAATTAGTATCAAGAGTATCAGACTACCCATATTTCAGCAAGTAGCTACACAGGTAATGTAGTAAGGGGCTATTACTACATCTCAAAGGTTACTCTAAGTTCTAAACAGAAAACTTACCTACTGCAATTAATGTTATTCCTAAACACTTCAATCAAAAATATTTTTGTAAGCCATCCCTACCTACTCCAGTCAGTTAAAACCAGGTCCCCCTATTTATAGTAAAGACAAACAGCTTTGGGTTGAGCAACTAATTCAACCACATACATCTACATTTATTCCTACCTTTGGTTCAACAGCTATCAACCTCGGGGTAGCTACCTATGATATTCATTGCCTTTGTGATACAAGTCTTAAAGGAGTGAGGAATGTCTTGCTTAATCCTGTCAAGCACAAAATAAAAAGGATATTCACAACTCTTTTACAGCATCCCACCACTGAGCAAACAGGTTTCTCCTAGCTACATTGAGGACAGAGGTTCCTTTGGCAGGTTGCATCAGCTCCTAAGTTTGATTTCAGAGTGTTTGAGATTTTGCTACCACTAGTATAACCAAGAAGGTCACTGTTGATGGAACCTGAACAAAAACGAACACCACAGGGCAAACATGGTTTGTTACTTTACGGTAAGTAACACAGTCAAAGAATTCGGCCTCTGGACTCATCTATCCAGATCGTCCAAACTGACAGTCACACACACCCCTGCAATGGCCAGGTTGTTCCCACAAACAATGAATAACTGGAGGTAACCAAGTCGTTAAATGACAGATGACATTAAACTGTTTCCCAGTGCAAGCACCCAAGGTAGTGATTAAAGGATGTATGGTAGACAAAAGCAACATATGTATAACTAGACCAAAAAACTAGCTTAGACTTAATACCACTACCCTATTTTTAAGCACAGAGAACAGTGTTTCAAGTAGCCTTTCATTTTCCTTCAAACACTTGGAGCTTCTTCAGTGCACACAGCTAATGCTTAACCTTGTACAGATAGGTTTGATTGGTCTTTAAGCAAGCATACAAGGAGCTAAGCAGACACTATTTCACCCTTACAGCATTTGTTAGAGCTTTCTCTCTAGTCCACGAACTCAAACTATCGGCATCTCATTCAGCACACCTAATGTTATCTTTATGAACTGTTATATTAGTGCATTTCTGAGATACCAGCTTGTATTTCCTTTCTCTTATGAACTGTTACAAATTAAAGACCCTGTTCATATTTTAAAGCTAAGACAGCACTGCAGACTGAAGCAGAATAGACATATTTTCAATTTCCTCTTTGTAATGCACTATTTGCACTCCCTTCCCTAAGGTCATGAGTTGTACTTTTTCCTGTCATTCTTATTCCCTCATTATGTTCTTCAGTCTTGGTTTTTACTTACTACTATCAGATTTTTTCATAGTCTCCAGCTCATAGCAGAGCCCACACAATAACCAAAGCCATCCAGAGACACTGGAGAGAAGACCAACTCATTTTCTCAAGTCTGTTGCACACTAGTGAAAGAAAACGTTTTCTTTTTTTTAACCTATTTTCAGAATGAATTCACTCCAGTGAACAAGACTATGCAATGCTGCTAAACACTGAATCCCTTTATCCTAACAGCAGTTACGATATACATAAGATAGAATACAAGTACCCATCAGCATGCTTCAGTTTTACTAGAGGGATTATAGATCATACAGAGTAGTTTGTATTCATATCCACTTAACCTTTGGCTTCCAAAAGAATTAGGATTTATCATGAAGTCTGACACCTATCCATTAAGAATTCATTTCACAGTCCATTGAGCACCCACAAGCTACTATAGTCTCCCAGTTATGGCTACCAGTTAAAATCCAGACCAACTATAATTCTTTCTGAGGTGAATGAAGAGTACTTGGCAAAGAAGTCAAGTAGTAGGGCATTTGTCCTATCTCAGAAAATCCAGTTTCAGTCGCTTGCTCTACCTACAGCCTATTTATATGAACTGAGCTGGTCATGTAGGAATAGAACCACAAAAGGACTCAGACAAAAGCACTGTCAAAGTCCAAAACTCCCACCAGTTCTCACCTTTCACTTAACTCTGAAAACACCTAAGTTCTAATTACTTTCACAGATTCCATCAACCATGCTTCAGTTTTTCAGTGTTGAGCAACCCACCACCTATATTCACAAGTCCTGTCCTCCATAAAATACAAATTTATTTTTTTCCTGATAGCTTGTCTGAGGGACCTCTTCTATTAAATCATAACACAGGGGTTTAACTCCCTTCCAGATTTCAACAAACTATCCCAGGACACAGAGGCACCCCCATTCCTTTCTCTTGTACCAGTTCTTGCAGGCAAGGAATAATATGATGTTCTCTCTACTCAACAAGGATATGCACGTATGACTACACTTGTTGTTATCACAAAGGAAATTACCTTCCTATTCTTGCTACAAGTCACTTAAAATACTTCTAAAATAAAGTAGACAAAAGACTACAAGACCTGAAAATGGGCAAGTAGTTAGACAAGTACCTTACTTGTCTAGATAGCAATTTTACCACCTTCTTGCCATGCTGCTGAATATTCAAGGCACCTCAATATCCTCACCAAATGGAACAGCTCCGGTAGGCCCATTCAGCACACCTGGTAATAGAGGCCATTCCTCTGTGAAGTGGGAAGCAATGACTTGGATTTACCAGGCACAGGAACAATTTATACCAAGTTCTATACCATCTCCTAAGATCCACTTTTCATTGCCTTTTTTGTGTACATTAGCAAAACAAAATTTAGGTTCCTCTGCCACTCTTACACTTGGTGCACGTATCTACCAGGTGTTACTGCCTAGCTTAATCCAGGGAAAAAGCAAGGTAACATTTACATGTGCAAAACACAGAAGATTTCACACAAAAAAACATGCTAAATACTTGTCCAATCCTCCTCACCCTTGTCACCTCCCCCCTTTCAAGCACATGGAGAAAAAGGACATATACAAAGATACTTCAGAATTGCCAACATGCTCACCATGGTAATCAACAAGCCTGCATAACAGTTGCAAGTCTTGTTGAGCTACTAATAATCCCATCTACCATTTGAATTCAAGTAGTACTTACAGCATTGGCATCAACATCACTGTGTATGGCAACTGTTTTAATCCCCATCTTCTTACATGTTTTGATGACCTACCATATAAGAAGTGACAATTATCAATATTTAAAATACCAACAGTTTAACTACAAAAAACTTAAAAGATTACATACTTACTCGGCATGCAATCTCCCCTCTGTTTGCAATAAGGAGTTTTTCAAAAGTCTGAAGGGAAAAGAACAATAAGAATCTTGAGAGATGAACAAAACACAAGTTTTTCTCCCTTCAGAAATAAGCATTCTTTTCTCCTCCACTTCCACTAAAACCCTAGCTTATCCATGAGCTTGTAAGTCCGAGATCACCTACTTTCAAAGGGGTTCTGTTGATTTAACAATGATGATATAGCATAAACAGTATGCATGCTATACTAGATCTACCTAGCATAGGCACAGGTTCAGAAAAGTTCAGAAGAAAAAGGTGTTGACTATTCACACCAACATTCCCTGACTCTCCTTACCACACACTCTGCAGAAACTAGAACTCTACAGAAGCTCTAAGAGCCAGCCAAGTCCAGGGAAGAGACATGCTGGCAGGTACGGTGGTCAATGCCTCTAACCAGCACAGACGACCTGGAATACAAGACTCATCTGTTTTGGGACATCTTTAAAAGACATTCCAATCATAAGGAGGAGAGGTTCCTCCCTGACCGGAGCACGGAAGGTAAAAGACCAACACTTCTGCCCTGCACAGGCATGCTTGGAATTGTACCAGTCTTGCTCCTCCTTGCAGCTGAGCCTCAGGCAAGGAACCTGGCAAAATCCTGCACTGCGATCATGACACTGCTACACACTCAATACAAAGTAGCAACCAAAATGCAACACAACAGCAAATCAAATCTAGTACACCCCTGAAATTCACTGTCACTTCTCACACTAGAGTGAACTTGATGCTGTAAGTATACCTTCAATACTCCTACCATGCCTGTAAGAAGGGGATAACAAGCTGTCAAAAGTCAATAAGCCTTACATCCCAGACAAAAATTTCCCATTAAGAAAGAGTGGTGGAGGAGCAGAGTTGCTCAGCATAAAAATCTCATTTCTGGGAGTAAGGGTTATTGCTGTCACTGGCCTTGCTACTAAATACACAGGTGCACTTTGATACTGCACCTGCTTGGTTGTAAATACAGACTGCCACTGAAAGGGACAATCCTGCTTTACACACTGACTCCCACTGCTTTCCATGCATCAGACCTAGCAGGGATGCAGCTTCAGGACACATCAGTTCAACACACTAATCGAACAGTCCTACTCTGCCTCTCATGCTCCAAATCAAAAAACAGGTTAGGGAACCAGCAGGACTCTCCCCTTCAGGGGCAGCCTGCAGTCACACCAGATCAGGTTTATCAAACTATACCGCATGACTTTCGATAGCTATTCTCCCTCCCGTACACCAAACAACTGGTTTTTATATGGACTGGGGGGAGAAGTATTGCCACTGCAACAGTAAAACTGTTATCCCCACAGTCATTAGTTAATCTGGGGAGGGGAAGGCAGGTGTAAGAAGAGAGGAAGGAACACTGCAAAACCCCAACAAGAACTGTTATTGACAGACTAGGGTATGTATTGTTTGCTCCCCTACTCCAAACAGACATACCAAGGTGCCCTTGACCAAATTTACTTCTTCAAAGTCAGGACTGAGCTGGCATCACATGACCAGTTTAAAAATACTACACAATAACAATCTACAGAAATTAAGCAATAAAACCTTCCACGTAAGAGCTGCAGAAAGCTTATATGGTAAATTCAGCCAAATCTGCTGAGGAGAGTGTACCGCTGTCTCGTACACAGGCATGCACACCCCCCACTCAAAAGACTGATCTTAAACATCCCTAAGCAAGCTCAATTATCAGAGGTACAAATACTGTAAGAACACCACAGGAGCTAGCAATTTGTTTGGAGACTTTTTTTAGCTGGGCACCTGGTCTAAAATCCAGTGAAAAAACTGAAAAGTTCCCAACATGCTCACAAAAATCAGTTGCTGAATCTAAATTTCAGCATTCTAGGTACTTGAAGTTTTTTAGGCATACAAACTTAAGGGGGAATTAAAAAAAGCTCCCAAATACTTGGCATTGAAAAGTTTAATAATTCAAATACTTCATCAACTTAGTTCTTGGTATATAAGAGTTGTTTCATTAATCAAGTATGGTCACTGTGCAAGACACGACTCTCAGTATCAAGATGTTAAGAATATTTGACATACACTTTTATTTTCTAATTCTGCAATAAAGACACTAACAGGAAGAGACTGGACTCTCGCTCCTGCTGTTAAAGGCAAGTCTCAAGTCCAGCATGTTAAAAAAAAAATAAATAAAAAAAAAAAATCACATGCTGCTTTGAAGTAACATGCAGCATTTCTTTTTTATGTCATTTCCACTAATTAGCTCCAAAAGGTCTCAAATGAAACTTTTGTCATTACAAAGACAGTGGAAGGGGCAGTGAATGGAAAAAGCAGAAAAGAGGTTAAACTATCTGTAGTAGCCACCAGTTGGAATGACATAGCTCGTAGTTAAGAGAAACCAAATACTCAATTACATTGTCTAAACATAACTATGCCTTTAGAAAAGGAAGGCAAACTTGATTAAGCAAGGACCTTAAGAATACAGATTTCTTCAAAAGACTTCTTTTTAAGCCACGGTTCTAGGTACATACAGGTTTTCCCCATTTTCTAATACTGTTTCACTCCTGGTTAATTCCTTCTATACTGGTATACAAGGGCAAGCCTACCAGTCCTGAGTTGTCAGCATTCTTGCCCTTCAATACTAGTGTACCTTCAGCCACATTATTTTTCCAAGTGTGTTACTTCAGAGGCCATGCCAAGACAATCTCCCACAAGAAAAGTTTTTCTTGGCTTGTAACTGTAAATTGAGATGGCTGCACAAGTCCCAAGATGAGGATTTACTATTCTCTGCAGGCCCTAAAGGCCCACCTTTATCCAAGCTCTAAAATTCTCACCCCTGTGTCAGATCATTTAACAATCATGCTGCCACTATTGCATGCTTTTGTTTCTATGAAAAGCTTTTGGTTAGTCTACCTCCCACGTGTTTTAACAGGCCTATACTCCCCCATGCAGAATACTAATACTTGTTTCATAATTATAACATGTTCAGGCCAGTACGTAACTTTCCCAAGCTTGCAATCACTTATCCAACCTTCTAAGGTATGCACCTGAAGTAGCATCCAATCTTGACAAGTATACTGTAAAAGCAACTTCCTTTTTGATTTAAAAAAGGAAGAAAAACATGCTATTAAACTAGTGACTGTACACAGGTTATACTAGGAGAACTACCACTGTTAGTAGCAGCACGGGACAGGATAGCTTTAAAAGACAAATGTCAGTGGTACAGTAAAATGTTAAAGAGAAAACATGCACCATACTACTTACCTTTTCATTTGGATCATACACAGATGAATACAGTTTATGTGAAGTTATAAGGCACCATCTTGAACACAGTATTTCACACTACAGAAGAAAGAGGGAGTTAAATGTTTTTCTCTTGCTACAGTATTCCAGTAAGATAAAAACAGTTCACATACTAACATCTTGAGCAAACTCTTCCATATCCTTCCATTCTCTCACCAACTGGACAAAAGCTTATAAAGATCTGCCCTCCCACAAGCACACACCCAACAAACAGTAACCAAAAACAATTCAGAAGCTCTAGATACGAAGTCATTAGCTTAGGTATAAATGATTTTTAATAAGCTTGCCACTATACCACCTTCTTTCCTTCTTGTTCCAAGAAATACCTACAAAGTTCTCAAAAGAGTATGCATCCATGTGTGCTGCGTATAGGAAGAGGTCTTTGCTGCTAGGGAGCTGCTGGGAATAAGGCAGGTAATGGACTGGACCAGTATGGAGAGCACAAGTAGAACAGACTTTAGATGCTAGTTCAGCTCCCAGTCTTCCCTACCACAACCCCTGATGGTGGTCTGAGGAAAAGAGGCCTTTTTCTCCTTTTCTCTGAGACTTCTGCTCTGAACCAACTTCTACAAAGACAGCTCCTATAGTTTAACAATTTTGCATGACATGTCAGGAAAAAGCAGCATACACGTGCTATTTCAAAGAGAACACGATAGATGATACAACAGATTTGCAGGTGTATTAAGGAGGAGATTCAGACAGGTACTTCTCAAGCAAGTCAATTCACAGCATAATGGCAGCTACAGTTAACCATAAACAAAAATAATCAGACAGATAAATGACCCCACACCAAAGTTGCATCAATACAAACAGCTCTGGGAGAACTACACCTGCTCACCCAGTTGGAATAAAAAAGACTGTAAAAAGCCCTAATACTGAATATTGCCTAGTAGGAAGCATGTAACAGCAGTGACTGGCAACTGCCAGAACTCAGAACCTGTCAATTCTGTCTGAAAGAATCATTTTCAGAAGTTGCAGAAATCTAAGTAGTAGAAAGTAAAGGCTCTCCTGTGAGAAGACTTTAAAAAAAAAAAAAAAAAAAAAGATGAAGACTGACTACACTAAACTAGAAAGGAGACCAAAAATTAAGGAAGTATATGTTCATATAAAGAATATTGAGAGAGAGCCAGAGAATTCAGCTGCCCCTTCCACAACAGCAGTGAACATAAAAATTCATCAATTTTTCAATTATCTTAAGTTTACTGTAAGCTCATATTGGTTCTGAAGTACCAGTGGCTGGCAGTAACTGGAATGAGAACACTCCTTACGCAGCCCTCTAGCCTGATCTAGATACTTTTCATGTATCACAGAAAGCAGAAACCACCCCAGGAATGAGAAGGGCATCACATTTGTAATGCAGCTGACATTATAATGTTAAAGGAAAAACAATATATTTCAACACAAGCCCTGTGATACAGAACTAAAGGAAGCCTTAGAGCACGCTACCTCATGTCAGCTCAGACCAAGCTTCATGACTAGAAAGCTGCTACAGCTTCACAGAAGATTTAGATGCCAATCACTAGTGGCAGACATAGCATACACTGTCCCAGGTAATCTAGATCAACTTAATTATTCTGGAACAATTCAGATATTCTTAATTATTCTGGAACTAAAAAGTCAGTGGAAAGCAATTGTTCCACCCTGTTTCACATGCTGGGTTCTCTCCCATTCTTGTGTTTGTTTTGGTAGGGTTTTTTGCTTCTTTAATTTTTTCTCTTCACTCTCCAAAAATAAAATCCAGAATAACAACCTGAAAGGCAAATCATTTGATGTGCTAGAATCAAAACCACCAGAGGTTGCTTTTTTTGTAGGGGTATATTATTGTTCAACTGAGAATGTGACACTACAAGCTGTTTCAGGCATTAAAGAGGGAAGATACAGTTAAGGACAGAATTCCGCCAGCTGCAACCATATCTACCAGCTGGTTATTATCCCAAGTTTATGGCAGCACAGTTACACCTTCAGTGACTATACTGCAATTTAGATCTTGTCAGAGGGAAGAGCAAGGATAGCTATAGCAGAAGCAGCAGACTACACTCTCCTGCTCCAGAGTACACACAGTTAAGCAGATAGAGTTCCTCTCCTGTCAAACACGATTGACAGAAGTACTTGTGAGACCACAAATAGTCCGAAGAAGGTCATACAGGACCCCCCCCACAAAAAAAACAAAACAAACAAAAAAAAAAAACAAACGACACACCTCCACCGAGTTAGTATTATTCATTGAAGAAAGTGCTTGTTCAGGGTCAGTGGGGCTAATCTAAATACTTGCAGTTAGCTAGAGGGGGAGGGGGCAAGGGAGGAAAAGCTTCTGAATTTTCTTGTAAACACCTTTTATACAAAGCTAGTTTTGAACACATATGAGAAGCCAGAAAAGTTATGCCACAGATGGAGACTGGAAGGAAAGGTTATGATGGGAAAATTAGTTAGCATTAAGGCTTGGAATCTTAGCCATGTGCTGTCTTGAAAAAATGCCCTATTCAAACTTTTTATACAGAAAGAGTAAAGTTACCAAGCAATTAAAAAAACTGAAAAAGCATTAAACCACACTCAGCTCTGTTTTTACACTACAGAATTAGACAGATTTCACATAAAGATTTTGTAATAGCCTAACCTAATCATGGATCTATGTTTAAAAACTTAACTACCTCCTCTCACACACACACTAGAATCACTTAGAGAACCAGGTTCAGCCCTGAATTGAATACATGTGGGGTAATTTCCTAAAACAAATCAAGCATATTGCTCAACTCAGATGTGAAATTCCAACTCTAATCCACAGTTTTGGAAAGAAGGAGCTGGGGGGTTTTGTATGTATCTCTACCAATATACACTAAGGTTTAAGAGCTTGCTTAATCTAGAATCCACTTCAAGAAAAGTCTCTTTAGAGGTCTGCTCCTAGCCACTATTAGCAATTGAATAAGTAGTTAAAAATAAAAAGACATTTTGTAAATAATGCACAGCTAGGGCCACGAAGGAACACCGCTAAATTGCCACCTCCAAATCGACAGCTACTCAGGTGTCACCTGCCCCAGGCTCCCAAGCTCCTGCTATAGGTAGGTTCATTAAAAGATACATCAAAACCCCCAAAGAACTCTCAAACCACCAACCAAGGCAAGCCAATCTAACTCTCAAGGTACATGCTTAATTGGCTGCCCCCCCCCAAACCAGGGTATTATACCTCACATAAAAATTTCCTCAGAACAGAGCCCAGAGAGCTCAGCTTGACCTAGTGACTTTTTTGTATCTTGCAAAACTAGGAGAGGGCAGCAGAGTCATCAAGTATAACCTATTTTTGTCATGACTTGTTACTTTAATTTGATGAAGCTTTTGACTCTTGAAAGCCCAAGAACGCAGACTATTCATTTATGAGAGCTCAACTCTGGACTTCTGAGTTTGGCTTGGAGTTTCCCACCTCTACTGAATCCTCAAAAAACAGATAGTGTTAGTACCGTATTTTGGAAAAGCACCCTGCTTTATCTATTAACTGCACAATAGCCAAACTGAGCTCAAACCTGAATAGCTGTAACAGTTACAAAATAACTTCATATACATCAACCTACCCAGTAATTTGTAGAACTGTATGCTCACCATAACACTGATGCTTTGAGGTCTAGCTGAGAACCTGCCTCCCAGGGACCCAATGCAGCCCTGGGAAACCTCTTCAGGTGGTTTAAGGACACAGCACACAACAGCAAAACAGAAAATTAACTTGTTATTTATAGATGGCTTACATGTGTGTTTGTAAAGGTTTATATGTCCCTCATTGAGAAAATAGATTTCCCTACCATACTGGTCATCTTGTAAATTACTCATTGATACTGAGCTTTACAGGCAGAAAAAGGTCTCAATGTTGCAATGGAGATGCACAGTTCCAGATTCCAGACAGGAAAAGCATCATATACCAACATTTGCTTTAAGAAGTCTAATATGGGAAGGAATGTATATTTTAGCATTACTAGAAAATACAGTAAGCAATGCCCAATAGTAACAGCTAGAGTACCATACTTATTTTCATTAGTCATAAATTCTACCTCTTCCTTCTGTCTTCCGCTAGCAATATTACTAAGATTTTTGCCCCTATGCTTTCAGGGATTCAAGTTTAAGACACCATGAGAATAGCCCCTTTATATTTGCAGTGTACTTCCCATTAGCCATAAGTATTCCTGAGTGCTTATAAACATGAAGAAAACATATTTTTTTCCACATTTTCATTACAAAGAAACTGTTTTGAAATCTTTTCTTATTTCAACTCACTTGACATGTTAATCCCCTGTTTATGGGCCTCTACTGATAGAGTATGTATAAAGCATACAAGAAACCTTCAGGTGTCTGCAAGATTTAATCTACAAGGCTGAAAATGTAGCTTATTAATACAAGAGTGTATAAATCTTTTAAACATGAAAGCAAACGTAACACTTCTGTATTTTTTTTGTCTAACAAAGCCCTTGCCCTTCCTCTTTACTCCCTCTCTGAGAGTGCTGAACAGCCAAGCACTTGTAACTGTAAGCAGATCCTCTTGAAGCCAACTGTAAACAAGATGTAGTACAAGGTTTTGTAAGGTACACTGTGCTATACACAACAGTTCTTTCACTCTTACGAGGTTTAAGAACCACTGGTAATTCTACGAGGAAGAAGAGAAAACCCGTTTTTCGTATTTGCCAACACAGCACACAAACTACAAGCAAGGAAACACTCTTCCACCTAAGGCTGTTTTTTTTAAACTAAATCATTCCTACTCCCAAGTACCTTCTCCTTTGTATGGATCCCAAAAGTTTGTATATTCACATAGTGAACCAGACTAGGGAATACATCCAGCTGAGAAGATACTCACAAGGACTGGGAAAAATGTGTTCTCAGCCAGATTTCAGTCCCGCGTATCCACTTAGATATTCAAGCAGCAGTGCCAGCACAAGTTGGAGGGAGACAGGAGCTCACAAGGAACAGCCTGTGATGAAGACCTAGCAGCTCCAGAAAGCTGGAACAGTTTCTCATGGCAGCAGCTTAAACAGCTCCAGCAAGGCTAGTGCCTGTGAAATAATCCCAGCACTGTAACAATCGTGCAGGAACCACCAATGCAAGTTTGGGACAAACAAAATAACAAGAAAATTAAAACACACAGCGTTTCAGAACACGACTGAGATTTTTTTACTCAATCTAAACTTTAATGAACTCTTAACTTTTTCTTCCAGAACTAAGATTTGCCCACAGTAGATGGCACAGCATGCTTTGCCTGCAGAATCCAAACAGCTGCTCCTGGGAGCAAGGAGAAAAACAGAAATCTCTACCTGTGGTATGCTTTGAGAGTGCTTGTTTGTACTAAAATCTGTAATTTACGTACTAGAAACAATCACTGAACTCCAAAAGTTTAGGGCTACATTCATGTCCCTAGATTGGTGACCATTTTAAGTCCCTTCCCTAATGACAGATGATCCCATCAGGCTAATGCTTCTGTGCTCATAACCAAGGGGAAAAACGTTTCCCTGGAATAACCGCATGCTAAAAATAATGTCACAGAAGAGAGCAAGGAGCTCCTGCTGTACAGATAACTTCCATGACTTAAAAATGGTGGCTGCATAGATAACAACTTAGGAGGGCACAGATGGCAGAGAAATTTTCCATACATTTAGTTCAATGGTTAGAAAACTAATCTACCCTGATAAAATCCGTATCACCACTTCACTCTCGATTTCATGATGTATAGTATTTATCACTTTCTTCTACATTATTTTAAACAGTCTGACAGCTCTCTCCAAAGAGTTTCAAGATTGAAAGATCACAAGCCAACTCTCATCCTCATTCTGTAACTACAGCCTTCTTTCAACATCAGATTTTCTCCCAGCTCCAGAAGTGGAAAGCACTCAAAAAGAAATTTTGGTTATATTCTAAACAGCACCAGTTCTGCATAAAAGCTAAACAGGAGCGCTAAGCATTAGATTAGAAACACAGCAGTTAAGTTGAATCCCCAGCTCAGTGTTTTTGTACCGTCTCTCGGGTCCTTTACTTATTCCCACACGAGAGGGGCAAAAGAAGTTAAGGACAACTCAATAGCTACTAGCCCTTGCAAAAGATGTAAGCGCTCCAAGCACATTAAAGTTTGAAGACATCAATTATATTATTCGCCTATGTTAGCAAAACATTAAAGAATCTATGAAAGTGATTCCCATGCAAATTTGTCTTATTAAATGCTTTCCAATATACTGATGTCCTGAAGGTGACTTTCATACATAGATATTAAGGGCTAGAAATCACTTCAGTTACATAAGTCACAAGTGCTATTAGGTAGCTATAAAAATATTTTGTTTTGCAAAGGTGTCACTAATGTAACTTTTCTATACTGTCTACACCAAGGCAGTCAGACCATGCCCTTGAGGTGTTAGAATGAAGGAGACAAAGCAGGCCTTTCACAGGGAGGCTCCAAAGGACTGACTGACATTAAAGTCTTTGGACTTTAGTGGGAAGAGCAGAAGTCTTCCACATCTATATACACATACGCGTGTGTATGGCTACCAAAAGTAAAGTCTTTAAACAGCATGAGCCCTCTGCTAATTGCAAATCATTGCCTCCAAACTTCTTTTTCTTTCCTTTTCAAGAAGCTTCTCTCATGTACACCTTAATGGCAAAACAGGTTTGCTATGTATATTTCCTAAGGAAAAATACTTGGGTAGAGCATATCCTTTCTTCCTCTTTAATCCCTTCTCAAAATGCCCTGCCCACATAAACCACCTCT
The DNA here is from genome assembly GCF_000737465.1 of Haliaeetus leucocephalus. Classification (NCBI taxonomy): domain Eukaryota; kingdom Metazoa; phylum Chordata; class Aves; order Accipitriformes; family Accipitridae; genus Haliaeetus; species Haliaeetus leucocephalus. The sequence continues at coordinate 2,511,914 of NW_010973062.1, read as the reverse complement.
TTTACATGATCCCTAGAGACATGCGAGGAGTTCTTTACAGTACTGTTATGCGGTTACATTTCTAGAGAGGAACCTATCCCACACCCTCAGGGGTACACAGAGCAAACATTTTCTGCAAGTCACTCCTCTCTTCTCCACTGGAACTTGCAGATCTCCACAGTCATCTTCCTTTTCGGGAAACAAAAAAATGATATATTCTTCCCACTGTATGCAATTACAGGTATTTTGCACCACTTTTCCCATACACAAAGTAGCTGTAGTGTCATTCAACTGTTATACACCATGCGCTAACGCTGCTTGTGCTTATCCTAATCTCTTCTTTCTTTTAGCACAATCTGTAGAAGTAATAGAGAAGAAAACATAGCAGCCACCTCAGTGAAGCTCCTCCACAGTCTAAGGAATAAGGCTTTCTAGAAATTTAAAGTCTTCACCAAAACCATTAGTATAGTTCTGCAATGAGTTTATTGCATTTTCATCAAAAGTAAGAAGAATGAAAAACCACAGTAAAGCTTTACAGTGACAGCTGAAAGACCTGTAAGCATCTGGGGTAAAGAGGGAGGGAGGAAAGAGACGACAGTTTCACAAAGCCTTTTTCTATAAGCTAAGATTTTACTACTAAAAATAGTATAAAACTACACTCTACCCCCCAAGTTTTTATAAGCTCCTGTTTAACAGAGGGAGAAGGCAGGAATAAACAGGAAGTAGCACATAACCCTCTCCGGCAGGAGAAAATTCAGTTAAAAAGAGGAGAAAGAAAAAAAAAAAACCACACTCCTAGCACCACACGGGTGGGATACACTGAGGAACAGGCTCTCGGATGCTGCCAGCCCGCAGCAGCCGAACCCAGGACCCAGGCTGGGTTTCTTTCACGGTGTCACGACAACCACCCCCTTTCCAGCCAGCACCCGCAGACCACCGCCCACCCACCCGTCCCCACGCATGTGGGGACAGCACCCGCCCGGCGGGCCCCATCCGCAGCCCCTCACAGGGGAGGGAGACCCGCCCCGGCCCTCTACACAGGGGCCGCCTCAACCGCCCCGGCGAGCGGCCCCACAGCTCAGCGCCGAGCACCGCCCGGGGAACGGCGACGAGGGGAGAAACCGCGCCCCCAGCCCC
>NW_010973062.1:2481198-2510657 GCF_000737465.1 Haliaeetus leucocephalus | reverse complement strand
TTGCGCGCGCCTGCCTGCCTGGCGGCCGCGTGCGGCGAGGCGGGAGCGGGCGTGAGGTGATTCAGTCAGCGCCTGGGTCGCCCTGGGGAAAGGGGAGAGCGTTCGCCGGTCCAGCAGGGCCCCTGCGCTACGAAACGCGGGCGAGGCTGGCAGGAGGAGGGATGCCGCTGATCCTCTGTTTTCCAGTCATCCGCAGGAGCTACTTGCCGCTGGGCTCGCTGGCACACGACGCTCCGAGTCGGCCTCTTCCGAAACGACCCGCGCAGCTGGGCTCGGGTGCGCTGCCGCAGGTGTCCTGGGTCTCAGCTGATGGAAGTGACAAGAGTGGTGCGAAGTAAATCCGTCACCCTTCCCTGGAAACACTGTGAGAGTTTTACCGCGAGGAAAGTGCCTAAGCAGCATCGCTGTTCCCATCTTGGACTTTTGTTGACATACAGCAGAGGTATAAAGCTGCCCACAACACCGAAGTGTAGAAAAGATGTGACCCGAGGCATTCAAATCGGAGTTCACAAGGCAAAGGAACAACCGTTCCTTCTTTAAATAGCATTATTAAAACAATGTTGACATGGGAAGGGAGGGTAAACCTGAGCCTCCTCTTTCTCCTCACTACAGTAGCAGAGCAAGACTACCATTTCTGAATTTGAAAAGCAATTAGCTAAGGAAACGGAGTAGGTCATAGGCCGTTTGCAACACACCCAAGATATGCTTTGCCACAAGATCCCCACAGGGCTAGAAGACAGAAAAAAAAAAAAAAAACAACACCCATAGGGAAAATGTATATGGGCAATATACATAGTTACATTAGGAATAAATCCCTCAGGCTTTAGACAGAACCTAGGTCCTCAAGCAGGGTAAGAGGATATTTCCTATACAGTCAGATGATTGTGTAACTGCATTAATCATTGTTAGAGAGGTTTTACCAGAGTACATCACTCCCTTAACTCATGCGCTACATCAACCCTTACTTTTTTATCCCACCTTTATAGTCCTCAGTAAACAATACCGGTCCTGCACTGGGACCAGTACTGTTCAATATCTTCATCAACAATGTAGTGGGATCAAGTGCACCCTCAGCAAGTTTGCAGATGACACAAAGCTGAGTGGTGCGGCTGACACACCTGAGGGATGGGATGCTAGCCAGAGGGACCTGAAGAAGCTTGAGAAGCAGGCCTATGTGAACATCATGAGGGTCAACAAGGCCAAGTGCAAGGTCCTGCACCTGGGTCAGGACAATGCCCACTATCAATACAGGCTGGGGGATGAAGGGATTGAGAGCAGGCCTGCGGAGAGGACTTGGGAGTATTGGTGGATGAAAAGCTGGACATGACCCAGCAATGTGTGGTCACAGCCCAGAAAGCCAACCATATCCCAGGCTGCATCAAAAGAAGCGTGGCCAGCAGGTCAAGGGAGGTGATTCTGCCACTCTACTCTGCTCTGGTGAGACCTCACCTGGAATACTACATCCAGTAAGAAATTTTTTACGACAAGGGTGGTGAAACACTGGCACAGGTCGCCCAGAGAGGTGGTAGATGCCCCATCCCTGGAAACATTCAAGGTCAGGTTGGATGGGGCTCTGAGCAACCTGATCTAGTTGAAGATGTCCCTGCTCATTGCACAGGGGTTGGACTCTATGACCTTTAAAGGCCCCTTCCAACCCAAACCATTCCATGATTCTATGATTCTAAATTCTCTCAGGCTCTGAGGACGTTCACATCCTGCAGTGAGATCCAGTATGTCCCAGAACAACTGGCATATTCCCATGCTGCAGGGAGGCACAGGAGGAGGAGAAAAACTGCTGGGTGACTGGGTTCACCCAAATGTGGGTATTTTCATAGGACTCTAGCTGCACAGTCCCTGCGGTGGAACGCAAGCTCCTGCTTGCATTTACACATAATATTGAAAAATTTGGCCTAGTTTTATTGGGTTTTACATCACTTTAATTTCTTGTATCAGTACTTATGTTCAAAGTGAAAAGAGGTGAAAGCTGTGACAGAAAGGAGAACACTAGGGCCATCTCTGCTGCATGCTGAAGGTACATGAAACAACTTCTCTCCCTTTCCTCCCAAGTGAGAAGCAAAAATAAAATCAGCATTGGGTCACCTCTGTTGCATGTTTATGCATTTGCTTTCCTGTATTAACAGTACCCTACAACCACACAGGTGGGAACAATGTAAGAAAAATGTTCTTAATACATCTAAAGGAGGTCACTATTCACAATTGGTAGTCACAAGCAGACACCGCAGATTTTTTCAGTACACATGGAGGGTCTTGAAAGTAAAAGAGACCAAGAGCAGAAGGGAGGTACAGACCACATTGTCCTTCACCACAGGCTTTCCGTTAGATATATTAGATGCACAGAGATACACACCACAACATCACGTTATTGCATTAGAACAATATCCTGAGGCACTTGACGTCAGTTCCTCCAGCATGCATAAAGCAAACAGTCACATGGCATCACCAGGGTGTTTTCTTTTCCTCTACAGAAGAGATTCTCTTTGCAGGCCCCGGTTGAGGGATCGGCAGCCACCTACAGAGGCACATCAAAGGAGGCCCCCCACAGCTGCAAAGGGAAACTGGCTGGGATTACACAGAGACACCGCAGCAAAGAGAAACTTTGCAGCCAGCTGGGTGCATAAAGAGCCTGATACAGTGAGAAATGGCCTAATGCAAGCCCGTTTCCAAGTGAAGCTAAGTCTCCTTGCATATGGAAGGGACTAGGAAAAAACCTCGAGAATGCTAATCTTCTTCTGTTTGCTCATGAAGTTTTCTGCTTTTACTATGATTTGATTTTGACTGACATGCTTTACTAAGAGTCTTCTTGCCTGTTCTATGTTGAAGTGGGTACTGCACATGAATTACAAAATTTTGTTTCTGTAAGAAAAGGGAGATACCTAATGGATCAAGATTATACACAATTACTATTGAACAGTTCAAAAAACAAAGAGAGGTTAACATACATCACCATTGCTAAAGAAATTGTAGATATACAAAAATGAAATTGCAAAAATAAAATATCTAGAATAATTAAGGGATATATGAGTTTGGATAAAAACAAAGACCCTAGTTCTGCAGTCTCTAAGCACATTCGTAATGCTGTAACTCTCACTGTACACTCCTGTCTCAGTTACTAAAGCTATTAACACACACAAAGTTAAGCAGGTTTATAAGAGACTGGAATACTGGGCAACTTATTCTCTCATTATTTTGAAGGAATCTGGGGAACTGTAGCTTTCAATGCTGAGAATTTCCTCCATCCCTTCTCTTTACAGCAGAAAGTTACCTTTGCCTTCTAAGATAACTCCAAATTTAGACAGGAATCATAAGCTGTTGCATCATCACCTAGCTTTTAAGCTGTAACTGAGGGACAAAACTAGACTAATTGTAATCCTCCTGCCTTTATCTAATAAGGAGTATATTGTATCAGGTTTACAGAACATGAAATGCATTATGCACAAATGCCTGTGTCTGAAGAACTCAAAGCTAGAAAAACTCTTTGAAGTATCTGTTATATATTCTGTAAACAGCCTTTGCTTCTATCAGCATTCTGCTCAACGCGCTGTGAAAGACAGAAATTCAGCCTTAGAGTCAGCCAAGTCAATATCTCCATACATCTCTCTGCTAAGTACCCACAGAAAAATCTTGACTCTGAGGAAAGATCCTTCATGCCAAATTCACCTAAGGGAGTCAAGAGTTGGAGGCCAGGGAGTTGTCAGAGACCCCAGAGAAGCCCCAAAGTCCAGCCACAGACATTGGGAAGCCAGGATGCGGTCCAAGCTACCAGCTCCCTACTCCTCTGGAGCACCTTGAGGTCAATCCCACACCCAGCTGCCCAGGCTTTGGGGCTTGTTGGTGCCCCTCAGGAGTGGCAGGAACACCCTTCCCCTTCTAAGGCTCCTCAGGGGTGACCCTACCACACACACACACATGCTTCAGGGTGGCTTGATCCTTATCTTTGCCTCATGGCCTCAGGAGTGGTTTGAAGCCCATGCATGCCATATTGCCTCTGTTTCTCCAGATGCATGAACCTCCCAGTCAGCATCATTCACCTTCCCCAACCTCCTCCAAGGTCTCCTCAGGAAAGTCCTGAATGACCCTGGCCTCAGGAGCAACCTGAGAACCCCTGGCCCATTCTTAGGGGGGGCTTCACCTCATCCTCCACCTGGCTTCAGGGGTGGCTTAATCCCCAAGCCAGTTTGGCTTGCTCTGGGACACTGTGATCCCCTTGGCCCCCAGGGACAACCTGGCCCTCTGCAACCACACAGCCTTCAAGGCTGCTTAGGACCCCCCTGGATCACCCCAGCTGTTGGGGTTGCTCAGGGAGGGCTTGAAATCCCCAGACCCCCCTGGTTTCCCCAGGTGCCACCTCAGCCCCACTGACCAGCAGCCTCCAGTGCTCCCTAGCTTCCGAGGCTGCTCGGGGACATCCTGAGCCCCCAGCCTCATGGGTGCCTTGATCCCCATCCCAGGGATGCCTGCTCTGTGATACCTTGATTTCACCCCTGCCCAGCTACACAGGGTCCCCCAAGGAGGCTGGATTCCCCTCCCCAACTGGTCTCCAGGGTGACTTGACACCCCTCCAGCCTTTGGGCTCTCCCCAGGGAAGGTCTGAGCCTTCACCCAGCACAGTATGGCCTCAGGGGTGATGTGATCCCTTTCCCACCCTCAAAGGCTGTTCTAGGAACCTCTGTTTTCATCCCCCAAGCCCTGCTCCCAGCCAAGGGACCATTCAGGGATAGCTTGCTTGTCCCACCCTTGCCCAGCCTCATCCCAGATTCCTGCCGTTGGTCAGCCCAGCCCCTACCTTCCACCAGCCATCCAGTCCCTAGGGCTCTTTGGGGCCAGCCTGAACTGCCCCCCCAGAGGAGCCTCAGAGCCCAGGCAGGGGTGACTCAGGGAGCCCTTAGCACCAAGACGCAGTCCTGCAGGATCTGAACAGGGTGGACAGACCCGGGTGCCGGTATCGAGGTCCATCGACAGTCCCAGAGTGTTGAAGGCAAGGTAATGACTCAGGTGTAGGTCTATCCTGGGACTCCTGTCAGGGAGACCAGCAAGAGACAGGGCTGGAGACAAAGCTGGGACAGTAGACCAAGGTCCAGCCAGGAGATAGGACTGGAGACAAGTACCCCTCCAAAAATATAGCTTAAAGCAAGGCTGAAGGCTCAGGCCTGAGCTTAAATGGATGTACCGGGCCATGGGCAGAGGATGTGGGTGGAAGCCCCAGGTGAAGCTGGTCAGGACCATTAAGGCCTATTGATGCACTCAGTGCCCCAACACCCTAGCAAAGTTGCTTACTGCAACGCAGGTCTGATTGGGGAAACATGCAGGAGGTCCCACATTAGCAGAGTGAGAGCCCCTTTGTCTTGGGGATGATGTCTGGCTTCCTCTAGTCTGATAGTTTAGATAAGACACAACTTTTAACTTTTTCACATCCTCAGGACGTTAAAAGCCTGTTGGCAGAAGCATGATGTAAAAACTAGGAGTTAAGCACCGCCTGCCTCAGAGCTAGCTGGAGTTCACACAGTCTGCAGCAGGGAGGGCAGGTGAAGGCTGGGAAGCAGAGCGACTTGCAGAGCGTTTCAAGCAGCTCATGAGATGGAGCCCTAAATGGCAGTATTTATCAAGGAGGGCATGTGCACGTTTCGGGAAGGCATCACACTGAAGTGATACCACTTCATGAAATTTCTTATGAGATTAGCACAGGAGTCACAACTGCTTTGACACCGTGGAGTGATGTCTCTGTGGGAATTGTGTTCTTCCTGTGATTTCATGGGCTGAAAGGTTCTGCAGGACTGCATCAAAGTGGCAGAGATCCAGACAACTGGAGAGAGTTCTTCAAGGAAGAAAAGGATGAGAATGTGAAATTCACAGAGAATGCAAAAAGAACCCAAAAATGTATTCCAGTGTAGCCTGGAGGTAAATACAACCCTAAAGAAATACTGAAAGAGACTTGGGTCTGGGGAGGACTCAGAATGTGCCAATGTAAAGGTCTTACTTCCTCCTCAAGAGCCTTGGGGACAAGGGTGTTACAGAACCAGGTAAGCAAAATGGCTCCACAGGTCTGAGCAAATATAAACTCACACTGTTGTTCACCTCATTGCACAGAAATTAGCTTTGGCTTGGAGCCTTGCTGATGAACTCCTGGAGCTGTCACACTTGTAGGACCAAGGAGGAGTTAGCACGATCGTACTGCTAGGATTGCTGCTCAGCACCTGTATGATGCCTCCAGAGGTTCTGCATGATTGGAGGGTCATCTGCCCAGGAAAAGGGGCCGTGACTTCCAAAATCAGGGAGGTCCAGAGCACTTGCTATGTCTGAAATACATTAAAGAACTCCAGTACACGGACAAAAATTTTGCTGAGCCTCTTCTCTGTGGTATCATTCGCATGGAGTGACAATGTGCTTGACTAGTAGTTTGAAATTTACTGCCTGCTTGTAATGTGAATACAGTTTTAAATAGCTTTGGATCCTTTCTAAGGCATTAAGAGTAACCTCAAAGATTAAAAACAAATTTGTAATTCCTTTGATTAAAAAAAAAAACATGTTGTCAGGACTAACAAAGATTTGCGAAATGGCTGGCTGGGCTGTCAAGCCCTAACAGAGTCTTGGTGAATTCCTGCTGTAGTATTTATTGCCTGAAGGTTCACTGCTCAGTAAACACAATGGTACATTTAAATTTAAGATTGCTTTTAGAATTTGCTACTCCTGGGCATGGACAAGCTAAAGGAGATGATGGAGTTCCTTGGAAGAGACAATAAATTCAGCAGGGCTAAATCATTTGTTTGGATTACAGCCATGGCGTGAAAGCTTGGAGCAGAGAGAGGCAAGCTGGTTTGATGGAGAGGAAAAGAAGCTTTCTTCTTGGTTATGTAGAGCAACCATCCCCCTGAGTACAGAGATGGAAATGAAAAATTGAGGGAGGAAAAGGGAACAGGCCTGAGAGAAATTATTTGCTCAGATCTGTTACTGATGGTGGCACCCAGAACCGGCAATAGAAACAATCTTGGGTGGGTCATATCTTGCTTTGCTGTAACAGCAAAGACATATGTTCTTACCCATCTCCTTCTGTTTTCTGCTGGAAGCACTGGAAATTTCAAACTTGTGAAAAGGAGATCAAGAAGTCTGAATCTCAAGGTCAAGCAGCGCGTTCATTTAGTCACAGCTGTGTGGATTATTCCATCCCTTTTTCCTCAGAATGATCCGTATCTTCTGTATGTGGCATGACATATGACACTTGGGTGATAATCCTCATATCAACCATGAGGATACTCCTGGCTGGTCCTCACTTGCCTGTGAAGGCTATTTAAGCCATCGGTCTTTACAACTTTGCTCTGGTATCAATTTCTTGGTGCCCATGGTTTCATATTCCTCCTTGGACCCAGTGATGACAAGGAAGGACAATGCATTCACCATATGGTGCTAGAAAGCACTGGATTTTGGTACTTCAAAGGGCGGTGGAGTTAACAAAGACCAGCTTTTGAGGCATTGATTTCAGGAGCCCCTGAGCACAAATAAGAAGTTAAACACTGAGGGAAGAGCGCCAGCACCACTGCTTGCTCTCTCTCTGCTGTCTCTGAGGGAAACAGAGAGTTGTTATCCATTCAATCCGTGACCCAGAGAGGTGATTGAGGAAGGCTGTGCTGGGCTCCGAGGCCCTAATTGTCCTGGTCAGCCTCACCACGCCCGTACCATTAGCCCATGGGCCCCATTTCAGCTCAGGTCTGGGTCATCAGGCCTGATCTGAGCTGCCTGTTCCTGAATTATTGTTCAGATTTTCTGGATTGACCTTGGACCCAACTCATGACCTTATCTCTGCCTGATGATGGTCAGATTGTCAATGGGACCTGTTGCTGTCACCATGCCAGTGGGCTGCTGTGGGACTGCCTTACCTGGGCTGTGGCCACCCTTGGCTCCTGGCTTACATGATCCCTGAAGACTCATCCCATTTTTCATGTCTCTCCTCCTGAGGCCTCATCACCCAAACCCTATCCATTGCCAACACATTGCCCCTCCAGCAGTCATAGTGCAGGGGCAACCAGAGTACCAAGTGAAGTAAATTTTGCACAGACTCTAAACCAGTTTGGGGGAGGATTCAATACCTCACTAGCTGGCCAGGCTATAGATCCGAGGAGCACTCCCAGGAACTCCCAGTTGGATTGGCCAAAATCAGAGCTTTTCACGGCAAGTACCCCTCAAAACCCAGGGTGTTGTTAGGTGCAAGGTCATACCATGATGGGAAGGAAGGCTGTGCTGGGCCCCAAGTGCCCCCATAAGCCCTAATTGTCCTGACCAGAATCCCTTGGGACCTCAACCCACACCCTCTGCCCATGCTCAGGAGCCCCATTTCAGCCCATTTGCTGGTCTGAGCTGCATCATAGGTGTGTCCGTGCCCAGTCCTGTTCCCCACTGCTCCTGAATTGTTTGGATTTCCTGGATTGACCTCAAACCTGACTTGTTAAGTTGCTTTTGTCTGAAGGTTGCTGGACTGTTGATAGGACCTCTTGCTATCACAACCCTTGCTCTGTTCGCCCTGCCCAGTCATGGTGGGACTGTGCCCTAACAGTGAGGGCACTGCCCTGTCTGTGCTGTGGTCGCCCTCAGCTCACCTTCCCTCACAGAGCAGCCTCATGATTGCTCCTCTCTGACAGGCTGTGGGGATTGTAGGAGAAAGGAAAGTTCTGCAAGGTTGGCTGGGAAAGAGAGGGAGGTGGGAAAGGTCCGGGGAAGGTGGCATTCCCCTGCCACAGCCACTAATTCCTGTGTTTCTGACAGCTGATCTCAGCTGTGCCAGAGGAGATCACAACACATGTGCTGATAAAATGCTATCCAGCTGTGCTGGTTTTGGCTGGGATAGAGTTAATTTTCATCACAGTAGCTGGTATGGGGCTGTGGTTTGGATTTGTGCTGAAAACAATGCTGATAACACAGGGATGTTTTAGCTGTTGCTGAGCAGGGCTTACACAGACCTAGGACCTTTTCTGCTTCTCACCCCACCCCACCAGTGAGGAGGCTGGGGGGGCACAAGGAGTTGAGAGGGGACACAGCTGGGACAGCTGACCTCAACTGACCAAAGGGATATTCCACACCATATGACATTGTGCTCAGCATATAAAGCTGGGGGAAGAAGAAGGAAGGGGGGACGTTCGGAGCGATGGTGTTTGTCTTCCCAAGTCCCCGTTAGGTGTGATGGAGCCCTGCTTTCCTGGAGATGGCTGAACACCTGCCTGCCCATGGGAAGCGGTGAATTAATTCCTTGTTTTGCTTTGCTTGCGTGCATGGCTTTTGCTTTACCTGTTAAACTGTCTTTATCTCAGCCCACAAGTTTTCTCACTTTTACTCTTCATCGTCTGATTCTCTCCCCCATCCCAACTGGGGGGAGTGAGTGAGAGAGCGGCTGTGTGGGGCTTAGTTGCCAGCTGGGGTTAAACCACGACAGCAACAAACGTGCCTGCCTGGTGAATTTTTTTTCTCCAGCACTTCAGGAGGAGCAGCAATGGTTCCCACTCTTTTTGGAGGTAAATATGTTCTCTTCCCATTCACCTTGTTCCTGCTGGGAGCTACCTACTTTGGAAATATTTCTGCGTGGTGGATCAGCCTCTGTTAGGGCTGAAGGAAGATCTGAAGGCAGCATCTTTTTTATTCCATGGGGTAACATCCAAATTCTGATCACTACTGCCTCGTGAGGAGACAGATTACCCCCTTTCTTCCTCCTACCACAGCTCTGGGATGGCCTTATTGCCTCTCCCCATTTCCCCCCCTTTTTTTTTTTTTTTTTTTTTTCCTGTAAGGAGCTTGGCAAGCCCATGTGCAGCCACACACAGTTCCCACAGCTGCACCTTGGAGAGTGGGCACCAGTGAGACTTTATCTCCTCCAGACCCAGCAGTGGGAAAAAAAGAGACCCTGGTTTTGCTGTGACACTGCCAGTCCTTCAAATCCCTCTCAGAGCAGAACCTCCCTCTGCTTCTGCCCATTCTGTGGCCAGCAGCGATGCTGCGGTGGAGTCAGGAGTCATCCCCTCGCTGCTGGGACAGAGTTGGTTGATGTCCTGGCCTCAGCTCCTGTCCAGCATTTTGGAGTGTCCGTTATAGTCCCCATAGGGTCGTACCTGGAGGGACTGAGGAGGAGAAGGTGACAAAAGCAAAGCCTCACGGGTAGTGTTCCACCAGGTCAGAGTTTGATTAATAATTAGAGGAATGTGTACAAACAGCAGGGATATCTGTAGTTGCACAGCTAAAGGACAAATAACGTAAATACAGATCAGGGTAGAGCTTGTCCTGTGGTCCTTGAGGACACATAATATCAACCAAAGCCAGAGGAAAAGAGCAGCAGAAGAGCCTCTATTCAGCAGGGAGCACATGCAGCTGCATAAAAGACCTTCTGAGTGTGGCCGGGTTATTCACATGTTCACAGTTAAGTGTGTACTTAGGCTGTCTCCTAAATAGAGACCCAAAGGCAGTCAGGATTTGACCCAGATCACATAATGATTTAGTGAGGCTATAGGAAATAATCTCTGGATACTCTGTCCCTCACTCCAGCCAGTGAATCACAGTGCCTCTTTAGGCCGTCTGACTGGCATAATCCTGGGGGGAAAAGCAGGAAAATAAAACAGGATTTCCATTTTATCAAGATAAAGCTGTAGCCAGAGCTGATAACAGGTTACTTGAAAGAATGCTGGTCATGTACACTTAGTGATTGTTGCTTAATTTGTTTAAGCTGAAAAAGCCTATTTCTACAGTGGAATACAAATTAGGGTAATTATGTTGTGATGGAGTACTGCATGTATACGATGAAAGCCTTTCTTTACAAAAGCTTCTTCATCACTTGAGTAGAAGAAAATAAAATCCTGCTTAAACAACATGTTGTTTTCTGTATTTCCATTTGAAGAAAATACTTTTTAAGCTTTTTTTTCCCCTGTAATATTGCATGGCTTGGGTTTCTAAAAGTACTTTTACTTTTGACAACCTCACAATTAAACCCTCCAACATATACTCTGATATGTAAATATAAAAGGCTGAGGTAAACATAGTAATGTATAATCGTTTCACAGCCTCCATAGGCTATTACTAGCTGGGCATCCAGGTTATATATTTTTCGCATTCTCCTGACTGTCACAGTTGCTCATAAACTTTCTTCTATCTTAGTACTCTATATGTGTCATAAAAATACAATGTACAGTGACGTTTGTAGTAGGTTAAAATAAAGTACTGATTTTTTTTAGATAGGTTTTATGAGATACAAGCATTGTCTAGCCCCTTTGTATTTACTAGCACTATTGGGTTCTCTCAAGAGTTGAAATAGGTACAGACAGATCATCTGATCATAAATTACTCAGATACAGATCGAAAGCAATTCATTGTAGATATATATGTATCCATGATAATTATTTTTATTTCAACCTCCAGAAATCTTCGTTTTCACTTTCGGTGTGAACTGCAGTTACTGTTTTGCACGGGACATCTTCTAAAACATCAGTATGAAATGCTTATTGCACAGGCTTGTGCTTACTTGATGAACATACACACTTGCACGCTTACCCAAATGATCTTATCCAGGCCATCCTTATTCACATAACCAAATCTTCCTGTAATTAGTTCCAGTGAATTGCTGTGTGACTAAGACCTACTTGCAGAAGTAAGAATTTGCTGGATTGTGCCCTCAGTTAACATGACAGGTGAGAAAATCGATTTCCTTGTACGGGAAAAGTAGGCAGTGTTAAAGTGAATACATAGGATCATTATTCATTCTCTTCACACAAGAATTCAAAACCAGTATTTGAAGTTTGGGGAAATTGTCTTAATTAGGATTATTTTAAATGATGGCAATTTAAAGGCAGGCAATTTAATTACCAGGAAGACAGATCAAAGCAAATGCTTGAAATGGACATTTTAAAATGACTTATCAAGGAAGACGGAATTTAATAAAATAAAGGGGGGAAAGAAAGTAAATATGCAGATTGCCCAAGTACTCCCCTGCCAGGGAGCTAAGAAGACTCCCTCCCTGGCTTCATGTGCTTGACTGGAAAACCAGTCATACTTGTAAGAAATAGGTATGTCAGACCTGGTACATGTGCAGAGAAAGACAGAGAATTGCTTCGATCTCCAAAAGAAAATGTTGTTTTCTAGCTTATTTTTGCAAAAGTAAGGCTGGTATTTACACATTCAAGTTACATTGCTGTATTTGCAAGTGAGGTAAGGTGTCTGAATTATAGCATTTACAACTATGATTGACTGTGATACAAGCAGGCACTAAAAATGGCAGATGTAATTTGACTTGCCACAGCACAAAACCACCCTGACTCCCAGGAGTCTGGGCAGGGGGGCAGATTGTGCCTACTCCTGCCTACCCTTAGTAAGGTACAAACATGCTAACGGAGGCACAAGGAGGGGAACAGTCCTCATACCTCTGTGTATGGGTGCAGGGGGAGCTGAAATCTCTCAGTACTTCCTATGGGGACCTGTCACTGTTTGCTTCTTCGTGTTTTGTTCTCATTGGTTGATGATGTCCAGTAACCTGAGTTAAAACATATTCCTAGAGTCTTTAAAATTACACAGTGCAGTATGTATAAGAAGCAAACGTCACTTACTAGGTATCTATCCTTTTTGTAAGAAAATGTCTTTAGTCTATTACAACTGTGTTTGCTTTTGATACATTCAATAAATGGAAGGCCAAAACAAAAGGCTTAATAGGATTAAAAGGCAATCAAAACAATTAGCAAACTTTTAGACTCTTAAGTGTTTAGGGAAAGTCCACTGGGACTTTGTGACTCTATGCAATAAGTGATCTTTCAGGCACAGCATTTTTATTGCCGGGTTCTTTTTTTTCCTTTCCTAAATGAAGAGGTTGGCAGTACAAGCTATGGAAGAAAATATTTTGATTATATCATTTGGTAAGCATTTGCATTGACCTTATCTTGTCTCCTTCTGACATCACTTGCAATATTTTTTCTGTATTCTAAAATAAAGAGCAGGTTTTCTCCATTTTAGTTCTCCAAAGTGATGGTTGCAGTCACACAGCCCATCAGGAAGCACCGTCCTTCCTTAGTATAGAGGTATCACACCTTACAGTAGAGCACGTTTTGACCAATAATATTCAAATGTTTTGTAATAATGATGCCCTTATGTTCAGCTCTGACAAAAGAGAGAGTACAGGGTTTTATCTCTGTGGTCCAAAATAGGCCAGCTCACAGTACTGACCTAGCAGAGCTCTGGGTGACTATTATCATAACACACTTATATTTTTATAAGATTATTCTGCCCTCTGAACCTTCCACTGAGATCCCGTGGGAGTTGCCCCTGTGTATCTGACAGCTGAATTGGTCCTCAGTGAATTTTTAGCACATGGAGCTGTGCACACAACTTTGGTTAACAATAACGTGTTGCTATGGGAGCTCTGTGCGTGCAACTCCCTGCTTACTGTGCCGAAAATTGCGCTGGAAGGCAAATGTAAGTATGTGTAGTATTAGCCTAATTATTAAGTAGAATTAGAATCTGGTGCTCTATGAATATCAACCAGAGAAGGAGCGTAGCATGAATAAGGATGCTCGCCAGCAGTGGCTGAGGTGCTTCTTCTGCATTCCTTTAAACGGAAATCACATCCATAGCCGGGAGACTAATTATTTTGGAACCTAAGGGAAATGCAGCCTATATAAGAGAGAGAGTGATCTGCAGTTAAGGATCAGTGAGCCAGCTAATGGCTGGTTAGTCAGGAGGGTACAACTCCAGAATGTTAATAAAACGTGTCTGAAGTCCAACACCTCAGGGAAGAGGCTGAATGCTGCAGAAGATACATGGAGACAGAGGGTCTGTTGTCTTCTACCACTGAACTACTTCTTTAAAGCAGGTTTTAAATCTGTTTCAAGACTTATTTATGAATTTCAAAATACCAGCAGGATAATAAAACAAAACTCACTGTGGCCAAAGCAAATGCAGCTTCTAAAAGCAAAATATTACTCTTTTGTGAAGTGCATAAAACAGGTTCAGTGCTTGCTGTGCAGGTGTACAGTACGGTACTCTTGTACAGTAGAGGCTTGGCTGGTTTTCATCATGCCCTCGCTAATATAGATCACGACTTATTAACCAAAACAGCATGTAACATTTCAAAATATTATATAAATGCTAGCTGTTTAATCCTCACAAGAAACAACTCAGGTCAATACCATAGCTTTATTTTGTGGACGGAGAGAATAAAGCAGAAATCAGTTAAAGGTTTTGATGAGAAAGCCTGTAGGAAATACCAAATTGCTACTTAAGGTATGATACTTAAAATGCTTGTTATTTTATTTCGCTTGATATAGTGCAGCTGTGGAATAAGTGCTGCAGACTAATATCTTGATAAACACAAGAGAACACCTTGCTCCTTAAAATGTCCCCTCTCAGAGGACCAGCTGCTGTGATCCTGCAATCCCCACACCCAGGCTTGCTTGGGGCTGAGAGCCACAGGACAGATCCCGCGCACCTCGGAGACCTGAGCATCAGGGATCCCGCAGGAACAGCTCAGAGGCAGGTGAGAGTGGACGCAGCTCCATGTCATGGTGGCTCAGCCACAACAGCCTCTACCACTCCATCCCTTCGTGCCGCAGCAGGAGACTCTGGCTCAAATCCCTCTGTCCATTGCCCTCTGAGAGATTCCTGTCCATCACGGAGCCCCTTTATAACTATGGGAAGAGGCAGATACGTGTTTTGCAACTCTTTTACATCTCAAACCACAGCACCAGTCGCTTTGCTTGCATATATTTGCTGTTGGTAGAATCATAATAGTTTCCTGAACGACAGGGACAAGCTTTCTTTATCTGAGAAGGGTGCTAGTGAGACTGTGGTATTGTCCCCAGGGCATTCTGTAATGTCACCCTGATAGAAGCGGTTCTCAAGGAAAATGAAACTTTTTACATTAGACCTTGAAGATGACTACAGTCATGCTTAAAGTTATGCTGTCGACAGCAGCCTTCTGCAAATAATGCTATCACACAAGTAGTCTCTTGTAGTCTAATCTCTTCTTCTGCAAGAGTTTATAATGCATAGTCTAAACTATCTGATTACTCCACCTCCTTCTCTACTTCTGCTACCAGTTGTTGTAGTCGTGGTAGTTTCTCTTCCAAAAAACTATTTGAAAGGGAGCAAAAAGGTTTTATACCAATTATAGTAGTACAAGAACTCAACTGTTACCAGTAGAGTTATTCCAATTTACAACACTCTAATTAAACTTGCTCTTGAGTTGCCTAAAGCACCCACAGGAAAGATGTGCCAGCAGGTATTTTTGTAGTTTTCAGCTTCTGAAAATTGAGATATTTTAGTATATTAGTCTTTTTACTGCCAACATATAATATTTAGATAAAATATTTTTAGGAGTTAGAATAAATGAGTGTGTGTATATATATAACAAGGGGGTAGGAGAGCCCACAAGTAGTCCAGAGCCACTGAAGGATTTCTCTTTACTGAGAAATATTAAGTATCCAGTTTGGAAGATTTAATAGTGGCAAGTTTTAATCCAGGAAGGAAAGCGAAGTGGTCAGACCATGGTGTCCACATTCAGATGGTGCAACGACAGATCAGATGATGAATTTGCACCTGCAAGGAACAGGGCAGTACCAGCCTCTAATGAGGGCTCTTGCTAATGGCTGTGCCATTAAATGGTATCGTTGTTACCTGTTGGACATGCATTACTTGGATTGTTGGCATTTTTTAATTCAGCCATTTTATCACACCCCTATAGGGATTTGAATTAAAAATGTCCAGAATATCCCTTACAACCAGCAACAGACACAGATACCAAATACAGTATAGGAGCTTTAAGCAAAAGTTTATCCTTATTTCCGCATTCTTTTGCTTTCAATAAGCTCTGGCGTCTTTTTTATATTTGTAATCCCACATTGGTAGAGATGGACATAAATTCGAAACAATACTTTGGCATACTTCCCGCAAAATGAGTTCATATGATGAGAAATGGATTCTTAACAGAAATTGCATGTTTGCGATTGGTTTTGACCTGTTTTCGTTTCCACATCATTTGTAATTTTGTAACAATGAAGTTTGCAAGAAAAACTCATTGAGTGTTTACAGTGAGACCCTTCCAAAATGCAGTCAATGTGTTTGGTATTTGAAAACACAGCCACAGCTCACGAAGCCCCAGAGTGAAAGGAAATCTGGACTGAGTTTTCAAAAGTGGAAAGTGGAGATCCGCACACAGAATTGGGTGTTGGGTTGCACAGCTGCAGTGGACTGTCCCCTGGCTGGGAACCGGAGCAACCAGGCAAAAACTGGAGGTTGCCTGCATTGCTGTGCTGGTGAGGAAATATCGGCCTCCGGTATTTCAGTGATGCCATGGTGTACCTGTCATTTTGAGATGATGTAGGAGATCCTGCTTTCCTATCATGGGGGAAATCAAAGAACTACGGGCAGTTTCCTTGTTCTCAGCCACCCATAACTTCCCTTTCTGGACCTCTTCTGGGCTGTGCTAGCAAGTGCTTGAGTGGAGGAGATGACAGCACGGCACATTTCTACTCAAGCAACAGCCCCAAAAAGTGTCTTTACCCAAAATGCTTCGAATTCCTGAGCAGACTAATGCTTCTGGTTTGACTTGTGACTTCTGCGTCAGGTCCCTGAGAGCACCCTCAAGCCCTGCCGTCCCCGAGGGGCTTCCCAGGGAGGGTGCTGGACCCTGTTTTGGCTCAGCCATGCCCCATCCTGGCCCCATCTCTCCACTCTCCCTGGCCAGAGCTGGGCCCAGCACCACAGGGAGCTTGTCTCCTGGGCTCACTGCTCCCCAAAAGCATCAGGGGCTTTCGGTGCCCATGGGACGACACTCATCGGGGGTCACCGCCAGCCCTGGGGTCCCTGCAGCACCCCACAAAACACCTGGCTTTTGCAACAACCCTAAATGAGCAATCATCAGTCTCACCTGAACGTAACCAACCCAAAACAACTGCGGTTTCCCACTCAGGCTGGGCACTGTACCTTCTGATGGGGAGTTTGGGGAAAAAAAGTCAGATTTGTCCTTTTCATCCCTGTGATTATGTTCACAGATGTGACTATACAGTTTCTGTGTGTCCAGGTAGTTTTCTACCATATGGAACTGCAGTTCTTTTTATGTCTGTTTTCTTTTCCACTTTTTTTCACCCTGTTCTTCAGACTTCATTTACTGATGTGATATACACGTTTCGTTATCTCTGAAACCACGGTGCTCACAACCTAGGAACCAAACCTTCACAAGGGCCGAAGATCGCATTCCTCATAGCTTCAGTTGCTAAATCCTAACTTTTGCATGCAGTCTGATGGCTTGAGGGCTTCTATCTGAGAAGTTGACTGAGATCGGTTTGACATTTTTTTAAGAATATTAAGTTCACTATACTCTTCTCTAAACCTGGATGTTTTATTTCCTCAGCTGTTCTTATTTGCATTACATAAGGAATAATATTGTGTCTCCAGTCTTCATTAGATATTGTTTGTAGCCCACACTTCTAGCCTGCAGTAGACAAGAAAATATGTTTTCAAAGACCAAACATCAATAATGAGTTATTACAGCTGATGTAGCAGAGCTATAGCTCATGTTATCACCATTTTTTAGTCGACACAACTTCCTGGCCTATTCCACTCAAAAATCTGCTTTCTCACAGTCTGCTCAAAGGCAATTTTTATTGGATTTTTGATCAAGACAATGCAGCAATCTTTGAGCCTCAAGACAGTAAAAAATACTTTTTTCTTTACTTAAAAAAAATTGAAAGCTGTTTTTCTCCTGTCCTATGGACAACAGGGCTGGGAGTTGAGAGGATAACATTTGACAGGGTAGTTCTTCGTTGAAAAGCATCTGTGAGTGATCCAGGGGAAGTCGGCTGAGATTTGGCTGACCTGCCAAGCCTTGAAATTCGTACCTTGTACAGAAGAGTCAATTGTTGTTCTTCCTCCGTGTTGAGAAAGAGTAGGCTGCCGTGGATCTCACCTGCGTGGGGAACGGCTGTGTCTCCCGAGGACCACGCTGAGGGGTTCAGGGCTGCGTTACCTGCCCCACAGCAGCACTCGTGCTCGGGATGCAGCCGTGCCAGGTGCTTCTCCGTCACGCTGAGCACTCTGACCACTGACTCAGGTGGAAAACGAGTGAAGGTTCACATCTATTTGTAACAACTTACAGGACTAGTTTGTGACTTTCACGCTCTATCACGTTCCTGTTCAGCAGACATCAATTTTAAAACCTACTATGCAGCATTTTCCACACTTGTCTGTGTCAGTCTCTACCAAGATCTTACTCTTATCAGGAAACTTCCCCACCGTTTCTGCTCCTTCTGGACTTGAATGGTGTTACACGAGTTAACTTCATGTTGCTTACACAGAGAATTAAATGTGTCTCAACTCCGATTCCTTTACAAATGGACTTTTCCTCTTTGCAAGTCTCCCTGTAGATCTAATTTAGGCCCCATCTTTCCATTAATCCACCGTAATTTCCATTAACTTCAGTGAAACAGTGTCAGGACGTGGCACGGGCCAATATTGTATTATTGCAGAAAATTATGGGATATTATCTTTTTTTTTTCCAATACACTTACTACTATTGTTTTACAGACTTCTTGTAGCCTGCATAAACCTCTGAATTTATTTAAAAACTTTTTGAAGATCTAAGTTAATATATTTAAAACATTACTTGTTTTCAGAGTATTACAACTTTTAAGGACCTTATAGCAATAAGACCTTTGTTCCATAATATCTGTTTACATTGTGTTTTCCTTAGTAATTTCCACATTTGATCTCTTAATAGCTTTTGCAAACTTTCTCAAAGTTAGTGAGAAAGTAGTTTCCCATTCATGACTGAGTATTGTATTGCTATTTTTGTGTTTCTGCCTCCACCTCTTTTCTGGGACAGATATTCAGAAATACATCACCCTCTTGCAGCAGATAAATCTGTTCATTTCCATTTCAGTCATTTTTCTCTTTTCCTCAGGTGGATATTTCTTGCCCGTTGTGACACAATGTCATTATAGGAAGAGATATTAAACTTGGCATATTTGGAAACATGTCTTAAGTGTAAACATTTGGTTGCCTTTCAGTATATGCCTGGCTAAGGTCTGAAGAACACAGCTACTGACTCTTTGGAGTTAAAAGGAGTGGGGTTTTCAACCTTCCTGGAAATTAATTTTAAGTCCATCCATCTATAAGAGGCAGATATGGAATATTGGCATTTATCCATATTACTTTAAACAAAAAAAGACAGAATAACCATCCCCAACTGCAGAATTAATGTTTTATTTGAATGTGTTATTGGTGTATTTCCCCCCTACCACAAATTACAGTATGTCTATGACAAGGCCTTTTTGAGTAGCTACGGCTTACCCTTACTCAGATGTTAATGCACCAGGTTCTTAGCTGAGTAGGTTCTGTATTTAACACCATGTTAATGTTAAATTAAAGAAGGTAAGTTGGCTGAATCCGAGAAACTCTCAGTATGGAGGCTAAATACACTCTCTTGGCTCTGCTTCCTCAGTGTATGTTGGCCTCTGCTTGTCAGATATGCTATATAACGAGGCAAAACTGGAATTATTTACTGCACCGCTGCACTGGGGATAAAAATGGCACAAGTACATGATTTCAATAAAGAATTGTTCTTCATCTGGATCCCTATGCAAGGCGCAGTCAGGATGGCTGGAGGCTAAGTCTTCTGCAGGGGATGGCCAGAGCACCTCGCTGATCTAGGGTGATGACTTCAGCCTATAGCTTGGCTATAGTCCCTACCCAGCTGGAGGAGTTGCCTTAAGTGGATTCCTGTTTCCCTGCAGAGGGAACCATGGCCTGGAGTAGCACCTAAACTGCAACATCATCTTTAATGGGCGAGAATGGGAAACAGATGTCACACCAGGGCTTGCAGCCACTTGCCCAAGACAGGCTCCTGATTCATTATGTCTCCAAATGTACACGTGTATGTATACCTGTGCATACATACATATATAT
This sequence comes from Haliaeetus leucocephalus, assembly GCF_000737465.1. NCBI lineage: Eukaryota > Metazoa > Chordata > Aves > Accipitriformes > Accipitridae > Haliaeetus > Haliaeetus leucocephalus. Next base: position 2,490,728 of record NW_010973062.1, on the reverse strand, counting down.
ATGCTACAAACATACATGTATTCGCATGAGGTCCAGAAGAGCACTTCAGCACAGGATTTGGAAGCGATTAATGTGCCTTCATCTAAAAAGTCATGTAAAAAAGCCCTACATAGTAACTGCAAAACATATTGATGCTTCTCCTGATGTCACCAGTGTCCTAGATGGCCCCTGAATGTGTTTATTGCATGCAAGAGCATGTAGTGCTGCACAAAAACATAGTCAAAGTGGTAGGACACCAGGCTGTAGGCTGTCCTTTGCCTCAAAAGATCCAGTCTCAGCTCCTTAACCACAGGCTTGCAGGCACTGGGGAGTTACTGATTTCTGGTTTGGCTTCCCAGGATTATTTATGTATTTGGCTAGGTGTCTTCTCTCTTCTGGCTGACTGCCCTACCCCCTAGGCTTTTATTTGATGTTTCTTCTTGCCTGCCTTCCTTCTGGCCTCATAACTCTTGCATTCCTGCCCCTGCCGCAACCCAGGGATGGAGGATGTGGCTCCCACTCAGCCGCTCTCCACCTACAAGGCTCCCCAGCACAGCCGTGCTGTACCCCTCAACCCTACAACACCTCTCAGCCCACCTCACTTAAAACTTCTCCTTTATCACTCAGCCTGTCTCGGAAAACAAATTCAAACTCTCAGTTCAGAGCAAGTCAGGCTACTGAAGCCCTAATGAGGGGTGAGGGCTAAAGCACAGCATTTCTGACCCAGCTGTGCTGTCCAATATTGGGGGTCTGGTAGGTTGTCTTTTGAATGTAAGCATTTAATTTTAAGCATTTCACTCCACTTTTTTGGAACACTCCTATGTGGCCAGGCACCTAATCTGCCTGTGAAACCTACTCAGGAAGCAATAAGGTGCCTTTCTGGATCACACCAGGGTTGTCAAAACCCTGCTGCATTCAGCAGCCAGCTCACCCTGCTCCCACTGCCAACACTGCGGTCCAAAACCCATTGCCAGGTGGGATGTGGTGACTGTAAAACGTTTGGCACCGAGTGCTACATGATCCCCGAGGACACTGGTTCTTGGAAGGAGAGGAGCTCCTGCCTCCTTAGAAGATTCCCCAAGGGATGGATTTTCTTTAATAGCTTCTTTTTTTTTTTTCCCCTCACTACACCTTGCAGTAGACTTTGTAGATGCAATGTAGGGGTTTCAACATTTTTAAGGTAGCGTGGAGATGTTGATAAAATTTGTGATAGTCAATCTCTCTATGAGTAATATAGTCCAAGCTGCATTGTATTTCATTCATTATTTTGTAAATGTTTTGATTAAATTAACTTTTCTTTAAAACCTGCTATGTATAGAGATGTGTCTTTTTCCTACAGAGGCTATACTGCTTTTGCTTCACACAAGTAATTTTGCCTTTTCCTTTATCCTTTTCTAATTGTTGAGAAGGGGGGAAAGTGATTAAAAAATAAAACATGCAGTCAAATAAGAAATGTCATTTCATTCAGGTATAAACAGACTTGAGGGAGAGACAAATGCCTTTATCTCCATCCTTACTCACAGGTAATGCAAATGATATCTGGGAAAATACATCTGAATGCTGTGATGTTCCACAGCCTGCAGTTGCTTTTCTAATAGATATGAAAAAAGCATCAGATGGTTCTTGGAAAATCTGAATGGTGATACTAGAAATATCAAAAAACTGCAGCTAAATGATATCCTAGTACTGCAGCTGTGGAGTGGGCAAATACAAAAATCCATATTGAAAAGCTGTACTGGTTTCTTTTTGTTCAAGACAGTGAGTCTTAGCAAAAGGCACTACAGAAGACAAAAAATTATTTTTAATCTAAGAGTTGGTTAAAGCAAGCTTCCTAGGCAGATGTGTCTCCAAATGATCTGAGACAAGGTTGTCTGGTAATGTCAACTTTTGTGGTGTGTTGGAAAAAAGTAGTCCTAAGCATAGCTTTTTCCTTAGTTGTAAATTAGCAGTTCAGGCTCACTCTTCAGAGAGAGGAGGATTTTACCACCACATCCCAGTACCTGTCGCTCATGTTGCTACTCATGATAACTGCCAGGTGACATCTGTCATGGAAAGAAATACTCTTCACCCTTCCCAATTTTAGCAGCTGGTCTGCTTCTCACTCCTGCTGCTGTTGCTGCTGTCTGTCAGAGCTTTCTCAGGCATATTGGGAGTCAGGATTTAGTCCCATTTAAGGGTGAGAAAACATCTGAATTCCCAGATTTGTCCCAAAACAAAGTTTGGTTTATTTTAGTTTAGTTTTGTTTAGTTTCAGTTTGGTTCAGTTTGGTTTTACCCACAGTCATACCGAGCTTTTATCTGTCCTGACCATCACTTTCTTAGAAAATAAGTGTCAGAGAGAAAATTGAGCTTAATCACCCTTTAAAAGGGCCACATTGCAGCCCAAGTCCTCAGCAGCGCTGCAATGGGGAGAATTCATTAATTCCTCACAGAGGAATTAAACTGAGAAGAGGGGAGAGTAGCCATCCTTATAATTTGAAAGAGATGGCCAAGTCCCTCCCAGCCTGCCCCAGTCTGTACAACTGGTATGTAGTTTCAGCTTAACAGAACTGATCTATAGAGACAAACTTAACTGGGAATATACCCAGTAGCCATTGTTAGAAGGTAACTTCACTGTTGGGGTTTTTTTTCCCCCAAAGCATAATTCATCTAGTTTGCTATATATGGAGCAGTCTATTTATTTTCCTGAAGTTGTTTATGCCACTGTGACAAGTAATAGATTTTTTGTCTAAGCCCAGTCTCTAGATGGCTGAGAACACCTGAAAATACCAGTGTTACAGCGACAGAGCACTGTTAATTCAATTTTATGCATGCCTTGCCTACCAAGATCAGGGGAGTTTCATGTTAATTTTTTATAACATGGTGGAATTGTTTCTCTCTAGTTTATGTCTGAGCAAAGAATTAAACATGATAGAAACTCTTTAGGCAGCTCAGAAACCAGATTGAAATGCTGGAGGACGTTTGTAGCTGTCCCTGATGCTATGTCTTTTGAGATGGGTACAGATCATGCAAATCTCACTGTAATAATTCTTGAAGTTGGCTGACTTTTGAATGCTTAATCTTTTGACCTTTATGATGCATTAATGTTTTCAACATATTTATCTAAAGTTTTAAGGAAAAGGCATCTCAAATTATGTGCAGAGGGAAAAAAAAAACGAAAGGAAAGAAATCTGGAACCAATAAACTTGTGGAGCTTGTAAATTCCTTCTTTCCAAGTTATTCATCCTAAAGAGGGTACGAGCTCTGCTTCTTAGAAACAAAAATGCAGACAGAGGAATGGGACACTTAATGAGCATAATATATCTGGAGGCTTCGGACTGAGGACAACCTATGCTAAGTATCTGCCTTTCCAGTCAATTCTCTTAAATTTCTTTCCCAAAATGAAAAGTTCCTACTACAAAACAGTCAAAATTAATGAAAAATTAATCAAAATCTGACTGGAGGGCACTGGCCTTCGATGCAGGTTATGTCCATGTTAACTTTGCTGTGACTCTCATCGTTTGAGAGGTTTAGTCTATGTGGAAAACATTTTTTTCTTTTTTTTTTTTCTTTTTTTAACCATCACCACTTCAAAAGTGGATGAAAGAACATTGTAAAAAAAGACTTAGGAAAATCATTTAGGGGCAAAAACCACAGAGAGGAAATTTGAAGCCACAGAATATTTTTTTAAGAAAATTGATCACATGAAAACAGGAAAGAAGATTATTAAATTGAAAATATTTGGCAACCTTAAGTATAATAGACACCAGTAATCATTTGCTGCTGTGTTTACTGTATAAACTGTATATGAACAAGCTAAGTATACACAGTACACGTCAGATTTCAGGCGTGAGCCTGGTTATGTGTGCATTGCCTTATGATTCACAGCAATGTGTGTTTTCTCATCAACAGTCCCACAAGCCTGTGAAATACGGAGACTATGGGACTGAGACCTTAAAACTGAAATATTGCATCAATAAAGCAGGGTAAGCTACTCTAGTGTTCATGTGTCCCATCTCCTATGGGAAGTGTCACACAGCTGTGAGGCCCCGTGCTTCATGTTGGGGTCTCTCGTTCAACCTCAAGGCAGTTAGAGTGAAAAGACCTCACTGCAATAAATCAGGGGAGTGATATTACTTGTCAGTTCTATCAAAGGTTGATCATTTCATATTGTTCTGCATGAATTGGGCATCTAGATTATCTGTAGTGCTTACCCCTTGAAGTGCAGAAAGAAAGGCAATCTGCGTGCCCAACTCTGCTGCTTCTGCTCTCTGCTCATATCCCTGAGCGTAGATATAGCTGGTTCTATAGGATGATAGCATTTCATCGTTTTTAAAATAGATTTCTATAAATGAAAATGGATTTTGTTTATCTTAGGACAGTCAGATTTAAGATACCAGAAGGAAATACTGGAAATCCTTGTAAATGTTGGAAGACAAAAATGCTCTAACAGTTTCCCGAAGAATCGATGCCTTTGAGGTTAACTGTATCTCAGAGAGGGGGAGATTTAACCCAACTCCACGGGTCCCGTGGCTTCACAGGGATTATCTGCTGCCGTCAGAGGAGAAGGGCTGTATTATTTCAGTACAGGCAGTCTCCAGCTTTTTTAAGTGACCGATCACCCACACTCCTGAGACATGACGGAGCGTCTCACCAGTATAAGCATTTCCAAGGGGGGAAACCCCACACAGCAAAACAGGCTCACGGCACAGCATGCTTGGGGACTCTGCCTCCAAAGCCTCACGATTTTCCCGTCAGCAGCCACAGCGCAGTGATTTCTGTAGGATCCGTGCAGTGAGATGCTGCCGGAGGAGTACTGCTCATCACGTCCCGCTGGTCAGGGGACGCTCAGCCGAGGGCACCCGAGACGTCTCTGGGGTCGGACAGGGATGGCACTGAGCTCTGGATACCGGCGGGACAAGGGCCCCACCTCCTCGGCAAGAAAAAGCTAAATGTTTCTCCAGTTACAGTTTGAGGTAAAAGTTAGGCAGGGACAAAAGCATTTAGGTGGAATTTGGTTGGCGTCCTCAGTGTTGTATGAGTCCCAAGGTCACTGGAGACGCTGGCGCTCAGTTCCCTTTGAAAGCCCATGGCCAGGTGATGCCATCCCCGATGGAAACAGGCAGGTTCCTCTTGCGCCAAGGTTTCTTTCGAGTCCCCTACAATTTCGGTCATAAGCCTGAGCCTCCGTATTTCTACAGAAAAAGGAAAGACGACCAGATCAGAGGGCTGGCAGTCAATTCCCCCGTGCTCGTCCTCCCCAGGGCAGCACGGCATTTCAACCCGCAGGGAAAGCAAGAGCACTTTTGGATTGTGCAGGCCAATTTAGTAATGAGAAAATTGTGTCCCTAATGAGAAATGAGTAGTCACACTAACGCAGGAGGGTATATTGAACATCGTCACTTATTGCCAAATCTATCGTCATAAGCTTTGAACTCCAGTTACCTGTTCATGGCAGACCAAACCACCCCAGTCTCCTTGTGCCACTGGTTGCAGACCACAGTGCTGTGTTTGCTTTTCTCTGAAATCAGCTTGCACGTCCCCTTGTACCTCCTCAAAAGCCAACTTGCTTCTAACTATCGGTTGTAAGGTGAACTATGAGCACAAACTGTTTTCAATATCCATCGCCAGGTTTCCACATTGCACTTTAATTCTCAAATTGTATGTTGGCAGTTGCAGTCAATAATGACTACAGAATTTTCTGTTACATTAACTGTAGCAAACTGAAATCTAATACCTCTGAAAATACAGAAAATATCCTGAGTGTTACAAAAATAAAACAAATATTTCTGAATGGAGCCCAGCAGCTGTCCTTTAATTACTTTAAATTTCAGTATATAGAAACTAAGTTGAGTGACAAGTCAATTTATTTGCATGCTGGAAATGTTCATGTTCTAGGCATGTGTTTATATGATAACAACTTCAAGCATATGCTTTTTATTTTTCCCAAATAGACAGAGGTGGTTTTTTTTTCTAGAGGCACATAGTAGGTTTTCTGCTCATACGCTGCAGTTAGCACATATTTTTCCTTATTTATAGTTTTGCAGGTGTGAATCTGCTGTTCTTAGGAGATGTCAGATTGACAGTCCTGCAAGATGCTCCAACCTGCCCTGCTACTTTCCTTAATCCTGACCTGACGAAATCACCTCCTGGGGAGAGAAAGCCAGTCGCTCTTCATCCCCAGCTGGTACCTGGCTCTTTCGCTGAAGGCTGCTCACAAACCTAGCAAGCAGGACCACTTCTCACAGCACTTGGTGCAGTTTGGGCATCTGCTTGGAGGAACTTGGTTGAAGATTTATATTTGTTTACTAATCTGTTAATTCTACAGATACAGAAGCCTAAAATCCAGTTTTCTTTTGCGTACTAGGAATGAGGATACGTCTCAAAGGACAGTCTTGCGCGAAGCTGAATTAGTCTTATAAAATTTAGTGTTTTATATAGATTTCTAAAAGAGCTCAAATGTCCTTGTTTTATACAAACATTTCCATTTTACTAAGACATATCCTGGGGGGAAAAAAAAAAAAGTTGATTCTCTACTTCTCTGCTAAACTCCAGGTCCTTTTCACAACAATCACAATCAAGCATTCAATCATACTAGATTTAAAACTATCGGGGGGGGGGGGGGGAGGGGAAAAAACCTCACACAAATGTGTAAAACCAAACTACAGCTTGGGGCTAGAATTTGATGGGGTGAGTCTTCATAAAATTCAACCTTGAGAAGATGCAGAAATACCTTCTGGAAATAAATGGCAATTGAGTGTTCTGTTCTTTACTAGATCTATGCCCATGAGATTTTTAAAACTCAGTCCCTGAGATACGGAGTGTGGCCCTTGCCTTGGCAGCAGTTCAAATCAGCTGAAATAAACCTGGAGGTTTCATTTTGTCCGGCTTGCCCGAGAGACAACTCTAATCTGTATGGAGGCTGGATATAAAGCATGTAGGCATGCAGTGACAAAAGGTGCCTATGGGCAGCAAAGGGCAAGAAATCAGGATGGGTCAGCTGAGCAAACATCAAAGACTCTCAAATAACCAACCGAAAAGTAAATATTCTCAAGCAAATGCCCATAACACTATTGAGAATTCATAGAAACCAGTCTTTGAAAACAGTTCCGCTGGGGTGTCTCTATTTGTCTTTCCCATTCTGGAATATTGAATTAAAATGGTCTGTTTGCTCTTAAAGTTCATCCATTCTTGCTGCTCGCTCCCCACCACAGCCTCTTGACTCCTCAATTAGCTCTTCGGCAACTCCTGATAGTACCACGGCTGTTGGTGTTGCCCATCTGGATATTTCTAATGCACCCCACCGTGAGACTTGCTTAGCAAAATACACTCAGGTACAGAGGATAAAAGGTATTTATCCATAAAGGGACTGTGCAAGGTCTAGGAATTATTTAAAATCCACTTAAGCCCTGTGAAGGCAAGAAATAATGCATTTAATAAGGATTATTATTTGAGGGTATTAAAGGAACATATTTTAAAGACAAAAATCCCCACGTGATTTCCATTGCTTCATCTCCTGCAGAAATTAGGATGAAAGATTAATTTCAATGCTTAAGCCGGTAACTTGGGCGAAACCCAGATTTTTTGCTGTTTCATTTTCTCACATAGCTTCCGCTGTTCTTTGGTAATAGCAAAACCGAAATGAGCTGCATATGATGTAATCATCGCTTACGGCTGGTTTTTTGGTACACCAGTGTCATTCTGGCTTAGGTGGTGATATCTCGAGTGGACTGCACATGGGAGCTGATCATTTTGGCTGCACAAGGAACCACCCCAACAGCTGATTTAGTCACTCAATATCTGGCATAAGTGGTGGGATGAATGAGTTCTGCTGGAAGCTAAATCTCCTTCAACAGCTGTACCAGAAGGGAGGTTGCCAAAATCTCACACTGCAGCCTGTGATTTCAGGCTAAGGTACAGCAACTTTCTGGAAGCACGGTCAGACGATAAAAGATGTGCTAAACATACAAGTCCATGGAAGGCAAATAAAATACATGAGATTTTTTTTGGCTGGTAGTGGTGGTTGGTTGCTTCCTTGGTTTTGCTTGGGAAGCAAGACCCTGAAGCTTTTTCTTTGCACATCCGCCTCATCTTCTGCCCCTTCTGCTTGCTATTCCCTTCACTGGAAAGAAAACATTGCCGCTGTATAGACAAAGAAAATTGATTTTTCTGTGTAACTGTTCCAATACCAGGTTACCATTACATTTTCCAGTACCTTTTGTGCAGTGGAGCGTCGTTTTTTAATCTTACTCATGTTTTCAGCAGGTGTGGGTTTCCACGCGTGTTTTAGGACGGACAGGGCCAACGAGCTGGAGCAGAGCCCCTGCGGAGCAGGCAGCGGAGAAGCTCACACGCCGGGTGGGTTGCTCCCGCGTGGGTGCCCTTGGAAAGCCTCGAAAACGTGAGCCGTGGAAACCAAAATGAAAGGGCGCTAATGCAAAAGGGCTCGTGAATGTTATCTATATCCAACCCCCCCAAAAAAAAAGAAAGAGTGGAACAAAGACAGCTTCTTCCCTTCTCTCGCTGTCTCATAGATATGCTATAAATGTCACCGGCCACCCACCCCCCCCCCGGACCTCCCTGAGGTTTCTTGCCCGCTGCCGCTTCTTCCGACGGGGCGTACGGGACCCCGGCCGGGGGGGCGCAGATCCAGGAGCCCCGAGGAGCTCCCAGCACCGGGGGGGGCACTGCGGGGGGCGGGGGGGGGCTGGGGATGCCAGGGACCGGCAGGGAACCGCAGCCCTCCTTGATCTTTAAAGCCCTCCACGGGTGGGTGTTTGCTGGGATGTCGGGCACGGGAAAACGCGACCCGAAACTCCCCGGTGCCCCGGAGCGGCAGGGGGCTCAGGTCTCCATCACTCGGGAAACACGGCGGGTGGGAGGGGGTCCCGCGTCTCGACCGGCAGCGAAATTCAGGGCGGCGGGTTTGAAAGGAGAAGCCGGGGACGGGACGGGGCGGCCGCGGCGGGGGAGGCTCGGCGCCCCTCACCGCGGCGTCTGGGCGCTCTGCGGGGACTGTTGCCGTGCCTGCGGGGCTGCGTGTCGCCGGGCTCGGTGACCGAAGCCTGGAAGTGCCGGGGAGCACATCCCCTTCGGGACCTTGCCGAGGGGAACCGCTTCCATGGGCTTCCCGGGGTGGGGGACAAACCGGCAAAAAAAAAAAAAAAAAAAAAAATTAAAAATCGAAGGAAATGAAGCTCCGCGTCGCGTCGCAAAAATTGCCTTCGTCGTTTTTCGGGGGCAAGAGCCGTCTCTGGCTTTTACCATTCATTCCCCCCAATTTCGGGGACCCCTCAGGTCGAGAGGGAGCAGCCCGCAGGACTTGCCCGTCAAATCCCCTTCAGCCGCGGGGGCACCCGGGTCCCCCCCCTTGCCTCAGCGACTCGTCGATGCTTTTTAATTAAAGGCAGCTCCCCGGTTTGGTTAAACCCCCGCCTAGGAGGGTTAGGTTCCCGCTTTTCGGGAGGCAGCCGGTGTGGGGCGGCCGCGGAGCATCATCCCATCTCGGGCTTTTCTTTAAGAGCTGAAAACGAGAATCTCGCCTCCCCCACCCTTTTTTTTTCGAGGCGGGG
>NW_010973062.1:2479446-2480888 GCF_000737465.1 Haliaeetus leucocephalus | reverse complement strand
CCCCCGCTCCCACCCCGCACCCCGAAACCTGCGGAGGGGCACGAAATCTGCCTGGTCCTGCCGGGCACCTCCACGGAGCAGGCCTGCAGGTTTTCCTGCAATTCCGGGATTCCCTGTTGTAAAGCTCTTAAACAGAATATTGAAACCATTTTCCTTCTGGTGCCTGTTCTAGCCTTGTAGTGCTGGCATTAAACAAATAGGAAAAGTGTGTTAAAGGGAGGCTACGGTTACAGCGTCTTGGCCTGACATTCCCACATATAATTAAAACCATAGCCACAATAATACATAAATAAATAACAGCAAACAGAAGGATCCGTTCCTGTTCCAGTCGAAATCGACTGTTTTGGCTCCGTCACTGTATTATTTTATAGGAGCGGTCTACGCCGTTCCGTCCTAATTTTATTTTATTTTATTTTAGTAGGAGGGACAGCAGGGAAAGAAATGATGCATTTGTTTTTCTTTTAAGTCCGTGTTTAGTTTTAATTTTCCTGTATTTTAAAATAAACACGTCGGCTGGAGCATGTTTGATCTTTGCAAGAAGGAAGTCTATATTGTAAAGGAATGCGCAGCAGTTTGGTATGAAAATGGGGTTGTGACTCACAGCTGCAGGCAGAAAAAAAAGGTGTTGTGGTGTCAGCCAGAGGTGTTCAGTCTAATAACTCAAGCTGTAAACTGTATCCTCTAAAATTACTTACGTAGTAAATCACTCAGGGGTTAAAAAATAGACTGGAAAGTGTAAGGGAGAAAAAAAAATCTTTTAGAAGTTCCCTTCATGAAAATTATTTGTAATGACGGGAATTAGGAGTTTAATATCTCCCTCATTTTCTTAAAGGTCAGCCTGATACAGTTAATTGCCCCTGTAGAGTCGACGGTGCTTACTCCAGGTCGTCCGCGAAGCACCAGAAACTTGAACCGCGGGTTTGGGGATAGCTCTTTCATTGACTGCTTTACCCGATTTACAGCTAATTTTGACCATCTCGGAGGGAAGAAAAAAAATAAAAAAAAAATAAAAAAAAAATTTCCAAGAGGCAGCCGGGGCAGCGAGTGATCCTTAACCATTTTCCATCGCCGAGGAGATCCTGCTCCGCCTGCCTGGCCGGGCTGCTCTGCCCAGGCGGGGAAATCGGTTCTGCAACGCCTCTCTCCCCGAGACAACGGCCGTTTTCCAGCTCTCCTTGCCCTCCCGTAGGTGTACCTAGTCTGGGAACAGTGGGGAAACTGGGGAGGCTTGGAAGAGAGAGCTCTCTTCCAGCTTAGCTGCTGGTTTTGCCGCACTTGTGCGGGAGAGGAGGAGGAGGAGGGCGGGGGGGGGAAATACAACTCCGATGTCATCTGCAGCCTTTTGCTGCGAAGGAATGGAGCGAGTAATGAAGCAGAAAGCCGAAAGGTGGATCCCAGGTCGAAATATTGCCTTTCAGAAGAGCTTTCCCCGTTTTCAGCCC
>NW_010973062.1:2477007-2478514 GCF_000737465.1 Haliaeetus leucocephalus | reverse complement strand
TGGGACGCGGGGGAACCCGCTCGTGTTTCCTGCCCTGCGAGGAAGTGGGCTCGGCGGTGCGTTTGCTGCCGCGCTTCCTCTCCTCGGGACAAGAGAAGGGCAGGCACTTTGAAGTATTATTAAATAAAGACATGAAACCGCTGGCGAGGGTCCTCCTTCTCCCGGTCGTCTTCTTCTTCTCTTTTTTTCTTCTTTTCTCCCCCCCCCCCAAAGTATTAAAGGCAGAGAAACGCTCCAGCCTGATCTGGGCCGAAAAAAAAAAAAAAAAAAAAAAAAAAGGAGAAAACCCAAAGCAATGGGGAGGAATTGCACTTTGGGAGGGAGGGGGGTACCGTGCCCTGCAGGGTGGGACAATAGTTTTTGCTTGCTCTGCCGGTAAAATGCGGCTCCTTCCCCGGCCGTCTGGGTCGGGGGAAAAGGAAAAAGAAAAAAAAAAAAAAAAAGAAAAAAAAGGCGGGGGGGGAGCAAAAGGCACCAACCAAAAAAAAAAAAACCCAAGCGTGCACGGAGATGAAAAATATACGTACCTCGCTGTGCCCGGGAGCACGTCTAGCGTGCCCGTGTGGCTGGGGAGAGGTTTGGGGGAGCCTGGTATGTCTTCATAGCGGGCAGGAAACGTGTACGAGTTTCTGAAAACAAAGGGGAAACTTAAAAGGCCGTTAGGGGTTTGGGGAGGTCTGGCCAACGCCAAGCGGAGCGGCTGCAGCCCGGGCGGGGGTTTGGCCGGGCAAGGGCAGCCCCCGGCCCGCGGTGGAGCCCCGCCGGTACCGGCACCCACAGCGGCACCTCCGGGCTCGGCAAACCGCTCGGGTTGGGGCGAGAAATGCCGTATTTTATTTTATTTCGGTTTGGGCTGTTGTCGTTTCTGGGTTTTCGGTGGGAGGTTGGTTTGCCTTTGGGTTTCCTTTTTTTGGAGGGCTTGGGTTTTGGGGTTGGGTTGGGGTTTTTTTTGTCTGCCACCGCCGGCTGCAACACAAAGACACTAGAGCAGCCAAACCAGGTGAAGAAGAGGGTTTCGTTCGGTAGAGGCAGCGGGGGGCAGGTGAAGGCAGGGCAGAACCCGGAGCTGCCCTCCTATTGCGGGTGCGTGGGGCAGAGCGCAACTTGGTTTATGGAGGGAGCCTCGATTTTGGGGGGGCTTGGCAGGAGCGCAGGAGGAGAGAGCAATTCCCAGGGAAATCACTCCGTCTTTTCAGGGGGTCTCCAGGCAGAATCAGGAGAGAATTTTATGATTAATAATAATACTCATAATAAAAATCAAAACCACCACTCCGCTCTGTTTTTCGCCGTTAGACGAAGAGTCACGCCGCCGGAGAAGAGCCGGCCAAGAGGGGCTGCCGCAGCCGGGCACGAAGTGCCGGCGGGAGGGCAGCGCCGTGCCCCAGCCCCCCCCCCCCTTGCCACCTCTTCGCCCACCGGCGGCGGTGGGGGAACACGCGGGGCCGGGGCGGCCCCGGGAACCGTCGGGGCAGCGCCGTCGGGGCGGCCGGGGCACACTGCCCGCTGC
>NW_010973062.1:2473566-2476997 GCF_000737465.1 Haliaeetus leucocephalus | reverse complement strand
GGAAGGAGAGGGGGCAGAGGAAGACTCCGGGGCTGGGGGTCCCTGAGCCCGGGCCACCCGTGCACAAGGCTGCGACGCGGGTCTTGGCTGCCCTCCCCCCGTCCCGCCCCCCCCCCCCCCCCCAAAAAACCCAACCCCAAACAACCCAAGCCCTGAACCCGATGAATTACCGCTCTCCCTTAAGCGTGGCAGGGCCGGGCCGGGGTCAAGGCCCGGGGGAGGCGGGCGGAGAGGGGCTGGATGCGCCAAGGCCAGGGTCAAGTTCAGGGCCGGGGAGGACAGGGAAGAGGGGGGGGAGGTTTGCTGACGGCCACGGACGCCGCGGCCCCCCTTCCCCGGGGGAGAGACAGCCGTGACCAGAGGGAACGGGGCTGCCCCTGCTGCCACACGACCTGCGCTTTGGGGGGGGGGGGGGGGGGACACGGGACACCCCCGCTATCACCCCCTGGGGCTCCCCCAAAACCAGAAGGGCTCCGAGGGGAGGGAGAAGGGGGAGCCCAGCTTCTGGCCGGCCGGGGGCAGGGCTGGCCGTGCCCCCTCCCCCGGGCCCGGGAGGGGATTCGGGCGAGCGGTGGCTGGTGGGGGTGGGCAGCAGACCCGGGACCCCCGTTCGGTTTTTCGGCTGCTGGGAGGCCGGCAAGGACAAAGAGGGATCCTCGCAGCTCCGTTTCCCACGGATCTCTCCGAGGGGCCGGCGGCATATGCCAGTGATTTTAATAAATATTTTTTTGGCGTAATATTATTACCGAACATAAATTAGGTTTTAATAGCCGTTTGATTACCCGGAGAGCCTGCCCGTGTGCGTGGGGCTGGCCGCGCTGGGAGGGGGGGGGCGGCCGCAGAGGAGGCTCCGTCTCCGCTCCGCATCCGAACTTCGTTGTCATCGACGGGACGGGACGGGATGGGACGGGACGGGACGGGGGGGTCTTTCCCACCCTCCTCCCCTCCTGCTGGGTGTAGGTAACCCCCACCTCACCCCAGAAAGGAGCAGGGCCCCGCGTACCCTCAATTTCTCCCCCCGCCCCGGCTCGGGACACCACTATCGCGATTTGAACATGGGGGAGAAAGCTCGAAAAACCCAAAGCGACGGGGTAGAGGGGTGGGGGCGATGGGGTCGGCAGGGTGTGGGGAGCCCGGGGCTTTCTCCCTGCCTGCACAAGCTGCCGCTGAAGGCAGCGCAGCCACCGCAGGGCGCTCGGAGCCCGGCTCACAGCGTTTGCCTCTTCGCAGGGGCGTATTTCGGTGGCTTGGCAAAGGCCGAGGTTTTTCCACCGTTTCCCGGCTGCTGTCACACTCGCCTTGGGTGTCCCGGTGCGGGGGGGGGGGGGGTGCCCGGAGAGCCGCTGCCTGCCGGTCCCAAACGGGCGGCTCCACCGACCGGGCCCCGACGGCTCCCGCGGAGCTCAGCGCCGGGCCAGCACCCCGGGAAAAGCATCGCCCGGCAGCTCTCGGTCCCTCGTTGAACACGTCTGACAACCCAAACCGCTCCCTGGGCTTAAAAAAAAAAAAAAAAGAGAGAGGGGAAACAAACAAACAAAAAGCTCCAAGAGAAACGTGAGCTCTCGGGCATCGCCACTTTCTCCTCTCCAGGGCTGGATAGAGGCTACCAAAACCACGGGAGGAGCAGGAGGACACGGGTTAGGGCTGAAAGCAGCCCTGCGCAGAGCTCAGCGCCTGGCTGTCCCCCCTCCACCTTCGCCCCGCAGCACCCCGCTTCGTCCCCCGGGGGGGCAGGGAGCTCCCCAGCCCCACGCGGCCCGGGAGAAGAAGGGGAAAGCCCGAGGAAGGCGAAGGAAGGGGGCTCTTGCCGGGTAAAATCTCTTCCTAAAGGACATCTTGCCTTGCAAGTCATTTGGGGAATGGGCGAACGCTCACCCTTTCCTTGTAGCCCAGAGGCTTCCCAAAATGTTGGGGTTTTTTTGGTCTGGTTGGGGGTTTTTTGGGGGTTGGGGTTTTTTTTCCTGGGCGGGGAGCCCAGCTGGAAGAAATCCTCGTGTTCCAGCAACCGGCGGATTTTTGAAAGGCGTTTGTTTTGCGGCCGCCGCTCAGCCCCTCACAGGCGTTAGCGCAGGTTTCAGAGAGCCCTTGGCATAAAAAGGAAACGGCTCGTGCAGTTTCAACACGTTTTATTATATTTCTGTATGCATTACTCTCAAAACATATCACAAGAAATGATGAAACCACTTAAACCTTCAAATAAAAAATCTGAAACAGTTTATGCTCACAATTGTACATATTTATAGTTAAGAAACATTCTTTATAAATACTGTTTCCTCTGTAGCAAGTTAATACCATAATTTAATTACAAATGGATAAATATGGTAACAGGTATTTACAGGAGGAAGGGTGTTATTACGGAAAAGCTAACGGCACGACGTTTATTTTTCCTCACAATCTTCCGAACAGGAACTAACAAATTGAACTTGCAAAAGCACTAAAACATCACATGTAAACCCAGCTAACAGAAAAAATACATTCACAAGCGTTGTTTGTTCGTGTGTGTGTCCGTGAGTAACAGAATGGAGACTTTGGCACGGTATTTCTTCCCCAGTCTATAGTTGAAATGCAGTTTACAATCAAGTTGCCTCTTAAAAAGGAACACAATATTCAAGATATCACAATTACAAAAGAAACCATTTTTTCTTCCACGTTACTTTTTTTAAAGGGGTGAACTAAAAAAGGAGGAGAGAGGGGGGCGGGGAGGGGCAGCGGGAGAAAAGAAAACAAGTCCATCACTTTCTCGGGGAGGGAGGGAGGAAGAGGGGAAAAAACCCAGAAAGACGACCAAAAAAAAAAAGGGGGGGGGGAACCAATCCGCGGTTTACAAACGGGACGAACTTCTATACACCAAGAATCCAGGAAAACTTCGTTCCCCACCTCGCCGGAGGAAGGAGAGGGCGGCTATGTACACAGTTCGGGGGGCGGGAGGGTGCTGGCTGCTCCGGGCGGGGAGGCACAGGGGCCGGAGGAGTTTGAGTCTCTGATCTTTTGTCTGGAGGCTCCGGAGGGAGAGTTTTCTTTCCGCCGGCTTGAGAAGCTTTTTGCTGGGTGGTGCGTTGGTGGCGTTCGGGGTTGTTTGTGGTTGTTGGTTTTTTTTTTTCCCCTTTCTCTCTCCCCTTTCCGTTCCTCTCTTTATTTGCTCATTCTCTTACGTTTTTCAGCACGTACTTTGATAGATTGTTGTTGGTTTTGCTGGTTCAAAATGTTCTCAAAAAGGAGGAAAAAAAAAAAAAGGAAAAAAAAATTCCAAAAAAAAAAAAAAAAACCCCCCGAAGGCGGGAGGGGTGTGGGGAGCTGAAGGTCCCCCCGTCCCCATCCTGCTCGGCCGTCATTTCGCTGCCGGCGAGTGCGGCGGCATCTCCCGGCTCGTCTCCGGCGGGCTCGCTCCCTCCTGCCCGCCGCCGCCGCCGGGCGGGGACGGGACGGGACGG
>NW_010973062.1:2469990-2472636 GCF_000737465.1 Haliaeetus leucocephalus | reverse complement strand
CACACACACACACAGCCCGGGCACCCCCGGCCCGGCATCTTGCCTGATTTGATTTCGACCGGTGCCGACACACAGCCGGCCCCGAAAGAGACTGAAGAAGAAAAGCGATTAAAAAAAAAAAAACACACCAAGGGAAAAAAAAAAAAAAAAAGGCATCGAGCCTTTTCGCCTCGGTACCAAATCCGCTATCCTGTTAAACTGGAAACCATTACCGACAGATTTAAGGCCGGGCAGATTGTTTCGTGTATGGATATTCGAGATAAACGCACATCCGCTGGGAAAACTAAACGTCTGTAAAATACTTCATTTAATTTTCATAGGGATTCCTCTCGCCCGGCTGCCAGGACTCCAAATGCCGGGGAGTAATTTGGAGGTGAGAACTCCACATCCCCCCGCCTTTGGAGGGGGAAGCATTTAACATTAAATTCCATTAGCACCTAAATTGTTTCTTAAAGACATCCGCTCAGACACAATGACTTCAGCGCGGGCATCTCATGCAAATACATTTCTCAAATTTTAAACCTTGTTAAAGCTCGTCTCGCACCTCGCATCGGGCTTAGCACTTGAGAAAACAATAGGCCCGGAGATTTTTAGCCTTTCTCCGGGTAAATATTTAGAGTGGAACTCGCTAAAATATTTGGCCGTCTTTTATGAAATAGTCTGGCACGGTTCGAGCCGGCAGGAGTAGTAAATGAATAATAGATGAGGCGGGAGGATGCGTTTATTTTTGTTCCCCTTCGGCTCAGGCGGTTTTCCATCGGGAAAGCCCGGGCTCCTTCGCCCCTCTTCCACCTGATTTGGGTGGAAGTTCCCGAGCCTCAAATCCTCCCTTCCCTATTACATAGTTTAATAAACTCTTGCAAAAGCACCTTCAATCACCTCGAGTGAGACTTTAAAAACACTTTTTTTTCCCCCGAAATGAGAACATTTTATTGCCTTGCTCACACCATTTAAATTTAATGGAAAGCATTCCCAGAAAGGGACGTTTTGCCACTTCCAACGGGATGTTGGACTAATGACGGCGTTTGCACTTATTTACATCGTTTCTCGCTCTCGGGATCCGTACACGAAAGCCACGCTCACAACCGCTGCTGAAGTTACAGGCAAATACGTTGCGCACTACAAATCTATAAGGCGTTTCGCGTGTGCGTGTGTGTATATACATATATATACACACACACATAGACACGCACGTCTTCCCGTCTTTTAGCAGGACGGCAGAATTTAGTTCGCGCTGTATTTTGCGTTTCTGCGGAAAGACCCACGCCGAGCCTCGGCACGAATCTACCTCGCTCACCCCGCAAATAAAAAGAACTCGGCAAAATATCCTTTCGAAATCTGGGAAGAAGAAGGGGTGTGTGGGGGGGTGGGGATGCCGGTGGGGAAGAAACCAAAACAAACGCAGCCGTGTGATGGAGCGGGGAAAAAAAAATAAATCTTAAACGGGATCCTTATTTTATCACTCTCGTCTCGTACATCTCTCTCTCTCTGAGCCTCTCTATCTGTTTTTATATATATATTTATATACAGACATGTAGGCACGGGCAGAGGGGGAAAATCTGCCGAAAGGAACCCGAATTACCTGTGTGCGTCCTTTTGTGAATTTTGAGGTTTTCCGATCTGGCGAAAACTTTTCCGCAGCCGGGGAAGGGGCAGGGGAAGGGCTTCTCTCCCGTGTGCACTCGGATATGATTGACCAGTTTGTATTTCGCTTTGAAGGGCTTGCCTTCGCGGGGACACTCCTCCCAGTAGCAGACATGGTTGCTCTGCTCGGGTCCCCCAACGTGCTCCACCGAGACGTGGGTGACCAACTCGTGCATGGTGCTGAAAGTTTTATTGCAACTTTTTTTGGGGTTGTTCAGCTGCTCGGGGTCGATCCACTTGCAGATGAGCTCTTGCTTGATGCACTGCTGCCGCATGTAGCGGAAAAAGGCACCTGGGTGGTGGTGGTGGTGGGCTGCCATGTTCATGCCCATATTCATATTCATGGGGCCGTACTGGTTGTGCAGCTGAGCCGCCGAGTAAGGGTCAGTCCTGGGGCTGGAGACCTGGCGGTACTGATCCGACCGGGCGAACACCTCCCCCGGCAAGCCCAGGCGCATCTGCCCGTTGAGGACGTTTTGGGAGGCGTGGGGGCCGTGCTGGTCGTGGATGCCCGGGAAGAGGAGGTGGCTCTGAGCGTCCGTGTGCGGGTGGTGCAGGCTGCCGGCCGCAGGGCCGAAGATGCCGTGCTGCCCGCCGGCCGGCGAGGAATCCCCGAAGCCGCGGCTGCGAAACAAGAAGTCCCGGGTGGAGTTGAAAGGCGCCCCGGAGTAGGAGCCGACGTGGGCGGCGTGGGGCCCCAGGGCGGCGGCGGGGTAGCCGGGCGCCTGCGAGGTGAACGCCGAGCTCTGCCCGGGCGAGAGGTCGTGGGCTCCGGCGTTGAGCTTGAAGGCGCCCATGTGAGCCGCCGCCGCCGCCGAGTCCACGAAGCTGTTCTGCGCCGCCAAGCTCAGCTCCCGGTCCTGCATCTCCGCCGCGGCCGAGTGATGGTGCCGGGCGAAGGTGCCCACGCCGAGGGCCGGGAACTGCGGGCCGGCGTCCAGCAGCATGGTCCGCGCCGCTCCGGGGACGACGACGCCTCCCCCGCTCCTACCGACCCGGCCC
>NW_010973062.1:2467902-2469805 GCF_000737465.1 Haliaeetus leucocephalus | reverse complement strand
CGTGGCCACCGCGGCTGGGGGGGGGTAAATAAAAAAAAAGAATGAAAAGAGAAGAGGGAACGGTCGCCCCGAACGGTGTTTGGGCTTTTAAACCACTTGTGCGGGAGCAGAGGAGTCGATCTGTGTGTGTTGTGAATGTGCATCCGAGAGCAGATGCTTTAGGACTTTTCCTTGTCTCTTCCCTTTCTTGAAAATGAAACAAAAACAAAACCGAAAAAAAAAAAGAAAAAAAAAACCCAAAACCCACCCTCCCATTGTTATTTGGAAACCGGATTCTTACATGGCAGGAATAAAAAAAGCGTACAGCCGGCACACACACCCGCACCCGCACACACACACAGAGCAAACAAGTCCCTTCCCCTCCCCCTCCGGTAAATACATGTCTGGCCCCTGCTTCGGTTTGTTTTGTAGTGCCTGAAAAATAATCATCTCGGGGCCAGCAGCTCACCAATAAATAAGGCTTTGTCAAAATTAAAACCCGACATAACATTTGTCGTCTTAACCGTCCTGCACTTAACCTTCCGTCTCGATCCCCACCGGCTCTGTCCTTGGCGGAGAGGCAACCCGAAATCCAGGGGTTCGGGGGGGGTTTGGTGGGGCTTTTGGAAATTCTCCCTGCGACATTCCTCCTGTGACTCCTCACGGCATTAAATCCCGCATCAGGCACAGGCACGCTCAAACCTGGAGCCAGCGTCCGAGCAGGGTTTTTACAGCGAGAGATAGATAGATAGATGGATAGATAGATAGGAAGGAAGGAAGGAAGGAAAGAAGGAAGGAAGGAAGGAAAGAAGGAAGGAAAAGGTAACACTGCCCAGCTAGGGTTGTTTAAATAAGGTTTTCCCCATCACTGTCACTAAATAGTTAAAATATTTCCAAGCCTGTCCGAAAGTGGCTGAAATGTGCCAGTACCGGACATCACTCTTTGAACAAGGCGAGGATTTAAGTTGGGAAGGAGTGGGATTCCTTCTAATCCGAAATGGGCATTAGATGGTAAACTGAATATTAATGCAGAGCTACACCTCTGATGCCAGCAGCCCTGTCCTCTTCACCACGCCGTCACTCGATCCTGTCTTTGCAGGCAGGAGTGTCTGCTCCCCAGATACTGCCTTCCCAGGCTGCAGCTTGGGAGCATATGCTGTCCTTGTCCTGACCCCCCAGGCTCCCAGGGACAGACCGCGAACAAATTCTATTTTCCTTCTGTGCAAGGTTTCCGAGGCGGAGGTCTGAGAAGTGTCCTCCACCGGTGCTGGGGATTTCGAGAGCCCAACTTGGAGAGGAAAGCTTGGTCTCCCGCATCGTCTGCCTCCGGATTAGTGAAAAAATCACACGGACAACTAGACCCTTAAATACACTTCTTTTTTTTTTTTTTTCCAAATATAGAAGAAGTTACTACATCTGAGATTAGAAAAAGAACCAAAATGTCCAGGAAAATTCCCAGTTACAAATAGAGATTTAAAAAAAAAAGAAAAAAAGAAAAAAAGAAAAAGGTGAACGTTCATACAAATACCTACCTTCTGGATTTTCCCCTCGTTCTTTCTTTTCTTTCTTTCTTTCTTTTTCTTTCTTTCTTTCTTTCTTCCTTCCTTCCTTCCTTCTTTCCTTTCTTTCTTCCTTTCCTTCTTTCTTCCCTTCTTTCTTTTTCTTTCTTTCCTTCTCTCTTTCTCTTTTCTCTTCCTTTCTTCCTGTCTTCCTTTCTTCCCTTCTTCCTTTCTTCCTTTTCTCATTTATTTTTCTCTTTTCTTTTTTCCTTCCTCCCTTCCTCCTTTCCCTCCTTTCCTCTCATTCTTTTCCTTCCTTTCTTCTCCTTCTCGATTCCTTGCTCTCTTTCCCCCTGCCTTTCCTGCCTCCCCTCGCCCCGCGCTGTGCCCGCTCCGCACCGGCACCGGGACGCTTTGGGGGGGAC
>NW_010973062.1:2465677-2467210 GCF_000737465.1 Haliaeetus leucocephalus | reverse complement strand
GGGGGGGGGGGCGGTAGAAGAGAGGGTCTTGCCCCCCCCAAAATTCAGCTTTCGCTTCTTCCCGGAGTAACGGGACGAGGTGCGGGGCGGCGAGGGGGCGTGCGGCCGGTCCGTAGCCGGGAAAGAAGAGGCCAATTGAGCGGAATCACTTGCCCCGTTGTCTGTATCACAGACACTCATAAATTCAACAAGCTCATCAACAGGATATTAAGTTGCAGGTTACCTTTGATGGTGCCGATCCGAGGCACTTCTAGGCCGTTCGACCTATGACCCGTGAAGACCACATGTGTTGTGCTGTAGCCTCCCTCTGTAAAACACACTTCGGGACAAAAGTTCTTTGTCAGGCTCTACCGGCAGCGTAATGTAAAAGAAAAAGGGGAAATAATGAAAATCTCAGCCAAAGCTGTAACTTTTAAATACCTTTTAAAAAAAAAAAAAACCCAAACCAAAAAAACCCCCCACCAAACCGCTAGGCAGGGCGGGGGCAGCAGGAAGGAGCACCTCGTTTTCGTACCGTTAATATTTATTATTCTCTCAGTTGCACTCAGATAGGTGATAGA
This sequence comes from Haliaeetus leucocephalus, assembly GCF_000737465.1. Lineage (NCBI taxonomy): Eukaryota > Metazoa > Chordata > Aves > Accipitriformes > Accipitridae > Haliaeetus > Haliaeetus leucocephalus. The sequence continues at coordinate 2,466,650 of NW_010973062.1, read as the reverse complement.
TAAACGAAGTTGCCGTGTAAAACCCCGCTCTCGGCGGTGATGCCGTGAGGAGCAGCGGAGCCGTGATTTCCCGGACGGGAACCTCGGCCGAGCGGCAGCCGGTGCTTCTGCCTTCCCCAGCGGCGGCCGAGGGACGCGCAACGCCGCGGATTTTGCGCGCCCCGCGCCCTGCCCCTCCGCAGCCGGCGCAGACCCCCCCAAAACCGGGGTCCGCCGCAGCACCGCCGAGAGGCACCTTTTTCTGCCCGGAGATGCCCACATAAACGTTAGAGGCAGGGGAGAAGCGTCCCAATAAAGCGCCGTGGACTTTGTAATACAATTTCTGCTGTCATTCATAAATAACAATGCCATATGGTAACCATATTGCTTATACAAGTAAAGCCGTCAAAGTGTCACTATTTGATTTATCTCAACAGCTTCTTCCAACGGTGACGTTCATCTGCAGGGAGAGGGTAAGAGGGGAGAGCGAGCGCAGAGCAAAATTTGGCCTGGGTTTCCTGAGGCTGCCTCTCTCTTTATCTCTTTCTCTCTCTGTATGCATAAACGTATAGAGAGATACATACAGGCATTGAAGGACGGACAAATTTTTTGTCCTTATTTTGTCCCTATTTGAGCAAATGCCCGAAGGGGACGTGCGGGGATGGACCCCTCTTTCCCCGCCGAGGCGCGCACTGGAAACTGCAGCTCCGAAACTTTTGCCCCCAAGTCCCCGTTCCCGACGTGCGGCGGGTCCCGGCAGCCCCGACGGCGGGTACGGTGCTGGCACCCACTCGGGGCCGTGTCCCAGCCCACGGGCTACCGTTTGGGTGCATGGGGCGACGAGAACCGGGCGTTTATTGGGCGCAGGAGAAGTTTATTTTTAAGGGTAGAAAATACCCATCCCCTGATCCCTTCTAGAAAGGAGGGGCGGGGACCCTCGCCACCAAATCTCCCCTCTCTTTCCTTTTCGTAGCCCGTGGGCAGCCACGACCCC
>NW_010973062.1:2463503-2465667 GCF_000737465.1 Haliaeetus leucocephalus | reverse complement strand
CGCCTCCGTGCACTCCCCCCCGGCGGGACGGTGAGGGGGGGGAACCGGGGTTACTCCCCACCCGTGTCGGCCCCAGCGGGGCTGTGACTCGGGGCGCTGGTGGACATCATCGGCGATCACGCGTGTCCGCGGAGGGAACCGCGCCAAGGGCTGCCCCACGCCGCGGGTCAGCCCCACGAGCGAAGAAAGGCACCGGCGATGGATGGGGCCGGTGGCGAGCTGTTTTGGCAGATTTGGGGAGATTTGGAGGTCTGGCCGAGGAAAGCGGCAACAGCGCTCTCTTTCTAACGGTTCCCCAGAAGAATGTTTTTGCACGTTATAAAATATTGCTCCCCGCTCCCTAACTATCAATAAGACGTGCATTAAAGACGATTGTTTGTAAATGGTGTTCATGATCATTAGCATACATTTGCATAACGCGGCTCACAGCCCAACATTTTACAGCTCAACACCTCCTCAAGCCGATAGCCCCAGCTCGGTTTCTAGAGGAACCTTTACGAAATCCATCTGAGGGCTTCCAGGCTTTCCACCCCGCCTCCGCAGCCTCCTCCGGGGTCCCTCGGCGGGTTTGCCGGCAAACGGGGCACGGCGGGAGGGCTCTGCAGCCGGTACCGCCGCGGGAACGGGGCGCGGGGCCGACCCCCGACGGGCGCTGTCGAGTTTTTTTTTGGGGGGGGGGGGGGAAGGAGAAGGAGGAGGAGGAGGAGGAGGAGGAGGAGGAGGAACTGCCCACTGTAGCCCCCCAGGGCTGCGGCAGCCTGGGCCTGAGCTGGGGTCAGTGCGTTAATGGCTTTTAAATTCTTCACGACCCTTTTGGAAGTGGCACTGGCCAAAATTGTCCCGGCCCGGGCAGCCCTGCCTTCGCTTCCCGGTGTCTGCAGCGAGTCCTAAAAAAAGGGCGAATTTCCACGGGAGTCTTGGCCAACCCCTCCCTCCCCGCAGTCGCAGGTCAGCTGCCTATTACCCAGCTATAAAATATTTTCTTTGTTTTATAGCCCCCCATAAAAAGAAATTGATCGGGGGGATATATTTGAATTAAGACGTATTAAATCGATGACAGATACGTATCACGCTGTGTTTAACAAGAGCGGGACGAGGAGGGGTGCGCAAGGTACGGAGGGGCCGGGATGCTGTTCTTCACCTCCGCAGCATCTCCCATCAAACCATTACACCTCGGGAGCTGGGTCCAGCAACGGGCCCAGAACTCGGGGAGGGAGGAGGGCACTTGTTGGACGGACGTATAGAAAAGATACGTCTATAAATATGTCTCTAGCCGTACGGCTAGTTTGCGAGGAGAAGTTTTTACTGTGCAATAAAACCATCGAGCAGCCCCTTTTAAAACCCGGGGATTATTTATTCGCGTTCCTTGCCTTGCAGCATCACTGAAACCCTCCTCAAGGTCAGGCGAGGCGGGAGCAGCGGTTCGGCTCCCGGGGGGGGGGGGGGGGGGGGGGGACCGGCGGGTCTCGCTCTCCCTTGGAGGGACGGGGGGGGGCAGAAGATGGGGTTCCCCTCGGGGCCGGCTCCTGCGCTACAGCCCCTGTCCAGCTTTTGGCAGCCGTGGGCCAAATCCTGCGAGTTTCCCCCACGTGAGTAGCGGCGCGGGGGGGGACACACACCTGGAGCCTGGCCCAGGAAATGCTGGACCGGGACGGGGCTTCCTCGGAAGGCGGCTCGGCGGCGGGGATGCGCAGATGTGGTTTGGTCAGGGGGATTTAGGGAGCCGGGGAGGGTCGGGAGAGGCTCTGTGTGTGTGTGGGGGGGGGGTCCGCTGGCATCCCCCACCCCGTTTCGTCTCCCGGCGTGGTGGAGGAGCGTCCCTCGCTGCCCTGCAGGCAGGGAAGAGCAGGCAGCCTGCCTGCACTTTTCCAAGGAGGGCGGGAGCGCCCGGCATTCCCAGGGGGACCAGCGACCTAGGGAAAGCAAATGACATATCAGTAAAGGCCACCTCTCCTCCCGCAGCCTCCGGGGAAAAAAAGCCACGGCAATGCTCTTTTCCCCCTTTTTGGCTTGGCAGGGAAATCCCCGGCCCTGCCTCCTCGGCACCCCCAAACCGGCAGCACGCCCCTTTGTGCGGAAGGGGCAGTTTTGTCTCTCCGCAAAGAGTTTCCCTTTCGAGGACCAACTCCCCCCGCACCCCAGGGGCGGTCCCATCTCTCCCCCC
>NW_010973062.1:2462683-2463401 GCF_000737465.1 Haliaeetus leucocephalus | reverse complement strand
CTCCAGCCGGAGACACCCCCATTTCCCAGCCCACCACCCTCCTCCCCATCCCAAACCGTTGAGGGGCGGTGATGCTCCGGGGAGGTGTAACCGCGACGGCTTCACCCCCGTTTTGCCATTGCCGGATGAGGGCTGAGATGGAGGCAGCTGCCTGGGGTACGGCTGGCGGCCCCCCCCCCGAGGGGCGTGGGGTGGCTTTTCCGACGGGGCGACCCTGGATGGGGCTGCGGGGCGCTGGGGGGGGGGCGAGGAGGAAACCCCCAAGGAGGCGGCGAGCGCAGGTTCCCAAAACTTCTCCCGAACGTGCGCTGCTTGCCTCCCCGTCTGCTTACTCATTTATTTTCTAAAGGAAAGGAATCCCCCCCCTCCCCCGCCGCCGCCTCCTTCTTTTGAGGAAAACGTTGGCTGCCTTCCCCTACTGTTGCCTTCCATCGCCCGCCTCGGGCAGGAGTACACACAGCCTCGGCCTCGCGTGGGTGTGGGGTGGCGTGCGTTGCCATCAGTGCTTTCCCGCCTCATCGATGAATGAATGACAGCCCTCCAAAAAAAAAAAAAAGAAAGAAAACAGAGAAGGATAACCGAGCGGAGAGCCCGGCGGCAGCCCCGCGCGTGGGTTGCTCCGAGGCGAGGGGAGAAACGTAAACACGGCGGCTGAGCTCCTCCGAGCAGGGCGAGCCGTCCAGCGCCGGGGGGAGCGGCAGCTGCTGCCCGCTGCCGG
>NW_010973062.1:2460806-2461317 GCF_000737465.1 Haliaeetus leucocephalus | reverse complement strand
GACCGGGAGCCGCCTCCTCCTCCTCCTCCTCCTCCGCCTCCGCCGCCGCCGGGCGGTAGGAAGCCTTGCTCCAAAACTTTCAGCACGATGCAGGAGCTGGTGAGCCATGTCACCGTGGAGCACGTCGGCGGGCCCGAGCAGAGCAGCCACGTGTGTTACTGGGAGGAGTGTCCCCGCGAAGGCAAGCCCTTCAAAGCGAAATACAAACTCATCAACCCCATCCGAGTGCACACGGGAGAGAAGCCCTTCCCCTGCCCCTTCCCCGGCTGCGGGAAGGTCTTTGCCCGCTCCGAAAACCTCAAGATCCACAAGCGGACTCATACAGGTGGGTGTCCCCCCCTCCCCCCCGCTGCCTCTCTAAGGCTTTTCTTCCTTTTTTTTTTTTTTTTTTCCCTTTTCCTCCTCTTTTCCTCCTCTCCTACGCACCGCCGGACATGTGACTTTTTCATGAATAAGTAATTCTGCAGCGCACGGACCACGCACACCCACACCCCCACAGAGCCACGCACAC
>NW_010973062.1:2458746-2460796 GCF_000737465.1 Haliaeetus leucocephalus | reverse complement strand
CCCCCCCCGCCGCCGAAGGACTCCGGTTCTGCTTTTCCTGCCGGTTCTGCCGGCGGGGACGGACCGGGACGAACGGGGGGGACGACCCCTTGGCTCGGCGGAGATGGGGCCCTGGGGGCTCTTGGGGGCGCAGTTCCCCTGCGCTGCGGGCGGCGGCGGCGGCGCTCGGGGCTGCCGGTACTGCCGGGGCTACCGGGGCTGCCCCCGCTATACCGGCACTACCGATACTGCCGGCTGTGTTCCCCTGCCGGGGTTACCGATACTGCCGGCGCCGCCGCTGCTACCGGTACTGCCGGTAATACCGGGGCTGCCCGGGATGCTCCCTCCTCCGGCGGTGCCCGGGGAGGAGGGCGCAAGGCGGGGGAAGTTTACCGGAGGACTTTTCCCTCTCTTCGTGGATCTGAGGAGAAAACTTCAAAGCAGTCCCGCCGGTCCGGGGGGGTTTGGCGGAACGGGAGCGGCGGGAGGAGGGAGCGGCCCCCCCGGGGGGATGCCCCGGGGGACAGGCTGGGCCCGGCGCGGGGCTCCTGGGGGGGCTCGGGGTGTGTTTGAGCCTCTCAGTCTTTTTTTTTTCTTTCTTTCTTTCTTAATTTTCTTTTTTTTCTTTCTCTCTCTTTTCCCTCCTTTCTGGCCACCCCCGAAATACGCATTTCGATCTGGGTGTAAAAACTCTGCCGAAAATGAACGAAGCCGGGATTTATAGTGGTAGACAAATATTATTCCTCGGAGGACACTTAAGGAAGTGGAGTTGCCGTAATTGCTTTCTTGATTTATTGTGTGCTGCTCGGGAAGAGAAAAGCGGCGACCGTGCAACGTGTTGTTCCGATGTAAAACCAAATGGCCCATGGCGGAAAGGATTATAGATTTTTATCTCCAGAATATGTCAGGCATGAGCCCATATGTAGCTGCAGAGACCTGAGGATGCCCAGCTCTCTGCGTCCGGGGCGGGGGGGGGACGGGACATTTCTCCTGCGGGGGGGGCTGACACATTTTTGGGGGTGGTGGTTGTTGTTGTGTTAATGGCACCGCGGAATGAGTTAAATGCTGGAGGGCCGCGTTTTTGTCATCTAGCCTTCCCCATCTGTCTTGATTTGGAAAACAAAACTTCACCGTGGACCTTTCTGGGCTCCTCAACTCCTTCCCCATCCCAGCTCCAAAGGGGGGGAAAGGACCGAGTCCGGGGGAGGTTTGGGGGGGGGGGCAGAGGGATTCAGAGGGAAAAGGAGCTCCCCAAAAATATGTATCGAGCAGAGTCTGCAGCTCTGAGCTGTGGTCGAGCATTGCCCCAAGGCCCTGCATGGGACGTGGCCCCTTGCAAAAGAAATTTGGAGGAATTGCCGTCCCCCTCTCCCCCAGCCCCTCGAGGGGTGCACAGCCCCCGGGAGGGTGCCCACGAAGGAAAGTTGTCTCCAGGCAGAAGGGGCCGTTGCAACAAAGCAGCCCTCGGGGCTCGGGGTGGGGGGGCAAGACCCCCCCCTCGAATGACAGCTCGTCCCACGGGAGGGCGAAGGGGACCTGACTCTTCCCCACGCACAGCCCTCGGGTGGACAAGGGATCCCAAACCTTCTGCCCGTCCCTAGCAGATTAATTACTGTAATTTTGCCGCCTCAGCTTTAATTTAGTCCTGTGCAGCCTGGGAGCAGGAGAGATTTACAAACTATTCGGTTATTATGGGCATGTTTGGGGGGAGGGGGGAAATAATAACACCGTAATTGTATCATTAGGGGATTTTGCGTGTTTCTGGCAATCCTGCAGGAGGAAGAGTACGTTGGTAATTCAGGAAGCATTTGCTTGCTTGGGTTTTTTTCCCCGCTTTTCCTCGAAAGCATCACTCCGGGAGCTGCACACTGCGCCCTGTGGCTCCAGCCCCATTTTCGGGACAAATCACTGTCCCCATCCCCGGTGCATCCTAACGGGAACGGGGACACCCCCCCCTCCGCAAAATCACTGCCCTCTCGCCGGAGACGATGCTCAGGATCGCCAGGCTTCCCCCCGTCGATTCCTCCCCCCTCCCCCAAAAATGTGACCCCACAGCTCCTCCGTGGCCCCC
>NW_010973062.1:2456931-2458538 GCF_000737465.1 Haliaeetus leucocephalus | reverse complement strand
GGGTGCACAGCCCCCGGGGGGTGCCCACGCGTGAGCCCCACGGGGAAAGGCACTTCCCCAAAGCCCCGACGGGGAGGGGAGGGGGAGGACGGACGCGGTTTGGTCCAGCGGGTCAGAGCATCTTTCAGGGGGGGCTGCGCTTGGGGGTCTGCGGGCCACCGCCGGCAGCAGGACGTGTGAGCCTGCATCCTCGGGGTAATACAGACAGAAATCGGCCAAAGCCGGTGGTAGATTCGCTGTGTTTCTCCAGGAAAAAAAAAAAAAGAAAACACGAAGTGACTCGAGGTTTGTCTCGGCGGGAGTGGGAGCGTGGCGGGGTTTCCGTGCACGCGAAAACTCCACGAGGTACATTTTCTTACCATCTTTTTTTTTTAAGGATAAACTTGCTCTTTCTAGTGCTACCACTTCGCTGGTAGGTGAGCCGATTTTGATTGAAAAAGTTGACGCGTAAATAGGCTGCGGAGGCACATGTTTCTATAGTAACAGCCGAGAACTAGCTAGTTTTTAAAAATAAAAACCGTTTTCTTTTTCCATTGTTATTTTGCTAAACACGATACGATCATACAAACGGAAGGAGCAGTAAAAACCGCCTGCTGAAAATGAGAAAATGTCCACCGAGACAGCTGCTGGGTTGTTACATCTGAGCGCTCAGGGCAAAACAGATCTGAAAACACGCACCACCCATGCCTAACCCGACAGCATTTTTAACTCGAGAGTCGCAATAGTCGTGACAAGGATTATCTGTGCAGGTCTGTCTGCGCCGGGCTCACGCGTAGCGTGGCAGGGAAAGCAAAAGTTGCTGTAAGAAACTCCGGTCCGTCTACAGTGCAGGGAGCCGGCACGGTTTTTTTTCCCTGCTCTCTCAGCAATAGGAATTTTCTCAGCCCTATTCGGGAGCTATGGGGAAGGGTCGGTCCTGGGCACGGCTCTATATGCCAGAACACCTATGTGCCAGGGTACGGTATGTCACGGTGCGGGGTACGCCAGGCAAACCCGCCCCGGGCTGATTTTCACAACCCCTTTTTAACTGTTAAGCAATGTGTAAAGCTCTTAAAATAGATCGGCCGGAGATTTTTTTTTTAGACCCAAAGAGGTAACGAGCTGCGGTACCGGCAGCCCACCGCTGTCATCACCAGTGTCCGGACTGGTGCGTGTCGTGTGTCGTCCCCCCCCAGCCTGCAGGTTCCCAGTACGGGCTACTGGGTGCTCCCTCTTTCCCTTGGGATGCTCAAACAGGTGTTCCCTTTTCTTTTCCCCCAAACTAATTATTCCCCCAGCGTAGTGCCCCATTGGGAAAGGATTAGGCAGGAGATGTGCCAGGCGAGCCAGGCTGCCGGCAAACGCCAGCCCCTCGCGGGCGAAGGCATTGAGAGGTTTTTTTGTTCGGCCTCGGTCATTAAGAGCGGTAATGAAGGTTTCTCGTGTGCGAGGGGGAACGCCGCAGAGGGCAAACAAGGCAGGGCCCTGCCGCCGCCAGCGACATCGCAGAGTTTGCAAAACACGGGGCGGGGAGGGGGAAATCGGAAGCCTGGGGCATGTCACGACTGTCGCGAGGGGGGGAGGAAAAAGGGAGAGGAGGAGGAGGAGGGAAGGCTTGGCCGTGCTCG
>NW_010973062.1:2454947-2456101 GCF_000737465.1 Haliaeetus leucocephalus | reverse complement strand
CCCTCCCTCCCTCCTCTTTTATCCTTTTGGTAAGAAAAAAAGCATCACTAACGCCACGCTGGGCCATCTCAGCCACCCGAGCCGCACGCTTTGCAGAGGGGGACGGTGCCAAGGAAGATGCCCGGGCCGCAGAATACTTTTCCCCCAGCTCCCACCCTGCCCATGCCGTACCGCTCCGGACAAGAGAGCGAGCTGGGGGAAGGCTGCGAGCTGGCAGAGCCCTGCTGTTCCCTGCAGTGGCTCTTCAATACTTTTAGCTGCCACCCCAGCACCTCCTTTTCAGCCTGGGTAAAGCCTTGGGTTTGCAGCGGCCTCCTGACTGTAAAGCAGCACCTGCTTGAAGCTCTGGCCAGTCGAGGGCAGGTTACGCATCCCTTAAAATAAAAATGAAATAAACGCGGTTTTTTTCCCTCCCCTCTTGCAGTTCAGCTCCTTTGTGATTGTTGGTTTCTCTCCCGAGTCGTGGGGTGCCACCCGCACCCGGCGTTATCTCTCCGGCCTTCTTTCCTTCTCCCTTAGCCGTAACCACGTGAAGACGATTTAGGGAAGGGAAGACAAAAGATGCAGCACTCCCTCACCGCTCCTCCACGGTTTGTAAGCGTATGGCTCCCAAAACGTAGCTGGAGAATAAAAGAAACCCGCTGCTATTTGGCAGCTGCGGTACTGTGATACATTTTGGTTTTTCCCCCCAACCCCCCCCCCCACAAAACCTGACAGCGGTTTTCCCTTTTCTCGGGGTTGGTGTTATTATGACTCTGGTTATTATTATTTTTTTTTTTAAAGTTCGTCTCGCAGAGGAAGACTTCGCCTCTTGCTCCCTCCAGCCCTGTGTGTGGTCAGTTCGTGGTTGGGAGGGGGAGCAGCCCCCCAGGCCTGGCGAGCACCGGAGGGGAGGGGGGCGTGGGGCTGGGGGGATTATTTTTTTATTATTATTTTATATACATATATAGATATATATATTTTTAGGTTTATTTCCTCTCTCCAGCTGAGTCGGTGCCTGCGCGCACTCTTGCTTTTCACCATCTCCCTGCGGTGCCCGGGCAGAGTCACCTGGGAGGAGGGGACCAGAGCTCCTGGGAAAGAAACGGGGGCTGGGGTGGGGGGTCGGGGTGCCCACCCACCCACCCACCCACAGCTCCCCCCAACGTCCCCTG